>NC_090646.1:87176777-87527610 GCF_040937935.1 Hyperolius riggenbachi
TCACAGCCAGCACATGGCTGGCTTCTTACTAGTCTCTCAGACTTACAGAACAGCTGCTGCTCAAGATTAAAATGCTTCTCACTGCAATCTTCACAAGAAAGGGATTCAACCTCCTCTCACAGCAAAGTAAACCAGGTAAATGTCAGGTTTGTTCAGGTGTAGAGGATTGCAGTAGGCATGTAAACAGATATAAGGAAGCCCAACCCTTTGAAGGTTGTCTACACCAGGGTGGCATTAATACAGCCTGAGGGGTATCCGCTCGATAGAATTCGAGTGACAAACCTCAGGAACCATAGGGGCTCCCAGTCCGTGCAGCTGCATAAGACGGTAGACTGTACTGTAGTGTAGACCTGATGAAGCGGACGGGTCCCACAAAACGTGTTGTCTTTTCCTGTGTGCAATAAAATTATTATCTTTAATCCTCCCACCTGAGGTAAGATTGTGTCTTTTCCCACATTTACCTATTGCATACTACATTGGGGCGTCCCTCCCATTTTGTGTATTATTGCAGCATGTAAGCCTCCGATAAAAGACATCTTATACGCCGGGTGTCAAGCGCCGAGCGTACGTTCTTGTGCTAGGCAGAGCTTTAAATGATGTACCGGGTATGCAGCCATGGCAGAATGGTCCGTTTGCAAAATCTGTTTCAATTCAAAGTTTACTGCAATCCCGGATAACATCTTGCAAGCAGCCACTCGCGTGGATAGCAGGGCAGCTTCCTGGTTCGGGGGTCACCTGACTGTGACGTGTGCGCTCATGCTGGAAGAGATTGCCGGAGGTGGAACACACTGAGTAGTGGAGCGCATACTCTCTCTCTCTCTCTCTCTCTCTCCTGAATTTTGCCTTAAAAACCTTCTGCTCGTATACCACAAGGAAAAATACGACCAAGATTTCAGATTTTAAATAGAAATCCGAATTAACTCGGCTAGTGCTATTCGGATTTGTACAGCTATCCGGAATCCAATTCAAAATTCACATAGGGCTAAAAAGTTCGGATTATGTGGCTAGTTCGGATACCCGAATATTGGATGAGCACCACTGTTGTCGATCTCACCAGCAGGAAGCAGAGCCCCAGAGGAGAGGAAGACATCAGTGGTGGCCAACATCGGGATCCCCCGGGAGGTATGTAGAAACGCCCACTGCACGCTATACTCTGCAAACAGCCTCTGGCGGCTACCCCGAGCAGAGGTTGGGATTAATGCTCTTAGCTGAGGTTTTCCTTCCCGACGCTAGCTCGGGATTACCGCCAAGGAGGTTAACAAATAAAGTTTACTCTATACTGTATACACTTATTAACTGTAAAAGGTTTTAATATTCACCATCAAAGAACTAGAGAGAGTATTCACTGATGGGCTGTTACATTTATGTACACAAACAGTGCATGTAAATTTTACAAAATGGCTGGAACAGAGGCGCGAAAAGAGTAAAAACAGCTACTTCTTAAAAATGATAAAAATGGGAGGTAGCGGTGAACTTAGCTCCCCATAGAAGAGAATGATGTGCGAGTTATCATTGCTAAAATGCCTGGGTATGTACCTTAATTCTGAAAAGGAAAGAATTAAAGAAAGAACACAAGTGAATGAACTTCTGTGCTTAGTTAGTATGGTTGAAAAAAGCCCTGTATACATTGTAGTTGTAAAAAGATACTAGTTAACTAAGAGGCTACTAAATTACAACCCGCCCCTTATACTTTATCATGGAGCCAAACTTTGACCCCTTACCTTACAGTCAACAGACACATGGCAGACAATCAGCTAGCACCCCCTCCTGGACCCCCCACCCACCTATCAAAAATCAGTTGCGGTGGCCATATTGGATTAATTCTCTGCCGGCTTCTGACTGTTAGTGAGAGCAGGGTCAGACTTGCTGCAGATAGATAGGGAAAGCATTAGCTAGGCCTGTGTTCTTCTTCCTCACTTGTTGTGAAAGCACCCTAAACAGCCATTTTGAGGGATAGCACATCAGTCTCCTGTGGTTTTTTTGTGTGTGACACTCCATAGCCCACTGACACCCAGAGCTGTGTGCACAATAATGCTATTGTTGTTGCCTCATTACGTTGCATGCACAGGACCACTCCCGTGCATTATTATTTGACTGTATTCTGATAGTACTATTGCATTTCTCTGTTTGTGACACTCCACAGCCTGCTGACACCCAGAGCTGTGCATAATGTGATTTCTGCCCTTTATGGATTAAAACCCGACTTTGCATCAACGCCGTAATTTTTGGTGAGACTTTTGGCATGGATTCCTCTCTGTCATGCCACAGTCCAGGTTTTAGCCCCCTGAAACAACTTTTCCATCACTTTTGTGGCCAGAAACTGGGCTTTGAAGGTTTTAAAATTCGTCTGCCCATTGAAGTCTATGGTGGTTTGCTGGGTTCGCATGTTCGCGAACATTTGCAGAAGTTCACGTTCGCCGTTCGCGAACGTAAAATTCTGTGTATGCGACATCTCTACTTGGCTTATACTCGAGTCACTAGTGTTTAGTGAGTTCCCAAGTGTAGCAGCCACCACAAAGCTGTGGGTGGTTTCCTTACCCATCGGCACTTGTCCGCCTGTCACCATGCTCCAGTAATGTAGACCCTCCATTTTGTCCCCATGTGTCCAATTGTCCGCTGTGCCTTCTTCTTCCTGATCTGACCTGCGAGCACTTCCATTCACTTCAGCTTGTAGTTGCAGTCTCTTCTCTATGTCGCATTCTTGTGGCGCCAAGCATCATGTGCTCCACTGCAGCAATCATAGCTGTGAGAGAGTACAACTGACAAGCTTAAAGAGAATCTGTATTGTTAAAATCGCACAAAAGTAAACATACCAGTGCGTTAGGGGACATCTCCTATTACCCTCTGTCACAATTTCGTCGCTCCCCGCCGCATTAAAAGTAGTCAAAAACAGTTTTTAAAAGTTTGTTTATAAACAAACAAAATGGCCACCAAAACAGGAAGTAGATTGATGTACAATATGTCCACACATAGAAAATACATCCATACACAATCAGGCTGTATACAGATTTCCTTTTGAATCTCAAAAGATCATTTGTGTGTTTACCTTCTGTCCCCTGCAGCTATCTTCCACTGAACATTACAGGCTTCCTGCAGACAGCTCTGCATGTGCCTGTGTTTGTAATTCCTCAGTATGTGTCAGCCAGCTACTTTCACAGCCTAACAGAGGAGGATTTTTATCCAGCTCTCTTCTATCACTGATAAGATAGCAGAGAAGCTGCTGGCTTATGTAAATAAAACACACACTGGAGTGTGCATAGAGGAACAGACCAGCACGGAAGAGTTCACAGCCTTCCAGACACAGGCCGACAAGTCAGACAGGGGAAAGATACATTGATTTATTACATAGACCTTGATAGTACAAAGTGCTGCAGTGAGCCAGAACAGATTAGAATAGGTTTAGGAACTTGTAGCATGGTAGAAAAAACGTTGTAATTTTTGTTACAGAGTCACTTTAAGCGGGATGCCAACGTAGCGTGGATCGGCAAGGGGGGGGATGACAGAAGGGGGCGGAGGATCTTAGGGTCTGCATTACATTGTGCTCCACTCTGACCGGGGGCAGCGTAGTCATCACAAAGAGGCAGCATTGAGAACAAGTACTGCCATAGCACAAGTTTTCCCTTATATGTTAATAGACAGCACTCCGCTTTGTTATCATAGGTCTCAATACACCCCCCACAGGAGTTACACTCACCCGGCCTGTTTGACCACTGCGATCGCTTTATGGATATTCAGCATCAAGTCTGCAAGTGGGCAGGTAGTCGGGGGTTGTTCCTACAGTGGTTGTGCAGGTCCAGCTCGTTCTGTTGCCAAGGTACCATTGTGTGAAGGGCATGGGACTCAGGAAGGCAGCTCACTGACCTGGACAGCGTCTCTCTTATCTCCTCCTGGTCTGTAGCACAGGTCATGGAGATAAACAAACACAGGCTGTCTGTCACAATCTCCTGGGGATCAGCAGCAAGGGTCTCCAAGATCACATCTAGCTGCCTCTGCTCTTGTCTCCAGTGCAGAGTACAGCGCAGGGATAGCATAAGTTTTGCCATAACAGCACACAATGGGCAAACACCACTCTGCACATGGGGGGCTTATGCTCTCGACTTATACTCGAGTCAACCATTTTTTCCCCAAAAAAATTTTAGGTAGAAGTTGGGGGTTGGCTTATACTCGAGTATATTCTGTCTCTTTGCTCTCCACTGTTGCGTACTATGTACAGTGCAACAAAAGATGTCGGTGTTCTATAAATAACAAATAATAATAATTACTGACATTTCTATAAGAATATGCACTTTGATAAAGCTGAGAAAGACAAAAATAGATTGTTTAGTGTGACACCGGATAACCTCAAGTTTACTGAGACCTGCAGTTCTGGGTTGATCCAGGTAAAGTAGGAACAGTTTTGAACAGCTGAAGAGAGATAACAGCAGTTCTCCATGATGATGATGAACACAGCAGCACAGATAGGGTAGAAGAACAGAACACAGCAAGTGCCCAGAAATCTGCTCCTGCCACCGGACTCAAGCTGCTCTCCCACTGTACTTGTAGGAAAATCTCACCACATGTTCCCACTGTAGTCTTTGGATTTGTTTTTAGTTCACAAATACATCTCTGCTTTGATCTCTACATGAGTTAGAAAAGCATAGAAGAACTCTGAGAATATCCTTTCAAAGAATGGAGAGCATTAATGCTACTCATCACTATATAGATAGTCAATGAAATGCTGATGATTCATGCAAATTTAAATGGAATCATTCCATTATAAGTAATGCCAGTTGCCTGGCTGTCATGCTGAGGCTTTAGTTGTTTTTGAGTCACACACTTTCATCAAGCATGCAGCTAGTGAAGTCAGACAAGAGTCAAGCATCTCTGATTTGAATCCACTAGGCAGAGCATCAGCACTGAAGTCAGGCAACTGGCATTGTTTTCTAGAATGTTGGCATCTTCCACATTCCTCTCATTACAGGTTCCCTTTCACCACTATCCGCTAGTTTGCGGCAGTATATCCTGTTTCAGGGACGTAGATACTTCTGTTCCCTATGCACAGCGCAAGCAAATTTGCACTCCCTCAACTCCCACTCCAATGGCGTTGTAATAGTACACCAAGCAGTAAGTGGAAACACAGTTCCCATTCACCGAAGCACCTGTGATCAATGAGATGCTGAGGCTAGTGATGCTCTGATACCCCCGATCACGGATCCGACCAAATTCAGCCATAGCGGAATTAAAATCCGGATAAGTCGTGATTTTGATCTGGTTTAGAAATGGACTTACGGATTCAACTCGGATTTTGACGATTTTTGCCCGTGATCCGGATTTTCCTTTAACGTTAATAGCAAAGCCCCCATACCTGCTACAGTCCCCCAAATTGCTTGGATTATAAAGATGATCAGTGGCTACAACTTAAAAAAAAAGCTTTCAATCAGACTTTATAGTTTATTGAATTTAAAGTTTCCAATGAAAAAGTATTGGTGATTAAATCCTGCCAAAACTGATTTTAGCGGTTAATTGCAAAGCCCCCTTACATGCTATAAACACCAAATTTGCAGGATATGTTAACTAGAGCAGTGGGAACAAGGGGGATTTTTTTTTTCGAAAAGACCTTATACGTTTTGAGAAAATAGATTTTAAAGGTTCAAAGGAAAATAGTATACATTTAAATGCGGCAATGACAGTTAATGTATTTACCGCATTTACATTTATACTTTTTTCCTTTGAAATTTCCTTTGAACCTTTAAAATTGATTTTCTCAAAAAGTATAAGGTCTTTTTGAAAAACTTTTTTTCCCTTGTTCTCACTGTTCTACTTAAAGAGACTCTGTAACAAAAATTTCATCCTGTTTTCTACCATCCTACAAGTTCCTAAACCTGTTCCAATGTGCTCTGGCTTACTGCAGCACTTTCTACTATCACTGTCTCCGTAATAAATCAGCTTATCTTTCCCCTGTCGGACTTGTCACCCTGTGTCTAGAAGGCTGCCAACTTCAGTGTTGTGGATCTGTGATGCACACCTCCCTCCAGGCCCCCTCTATGCACACTCCCGTGTGTGTGTGTGTGTGTGTGTGTGTGTGTGTGTGTGTGTGTGTGTGTGTGTGTTTGTGTGTTATTTACATTAGCCAGCTTTTCCCTGCTCTCTTATCTTTTACAAGCTGGATAAATCCTCCTTTGTTCTGAAAGGAGTCACATACTGAGGAATTACAGACACTGGGCAGAGCTGTCTGCAGGAAGAAACAATCAGCTTGTCAATCTTCAGGGGATGAGAGCTGCAGGGGGAAAGAAACACACAAATGATCTCTTGAGATTCAAAAGGAATGCTGTATACAGCCTGCTTGTGTATGGATGTATTTTTTATGTGTGAACATACTGTACATCAACCTACTTCCTGTTTTGGTGGCCATTTTGTTTGTTTACAAAAAAACTTTTTAAAACTGTTTTCGACTACTTTTAGTGCGGCGGGGAGTGGCGAAATTGTGACAGAGGGGGATAGGAGATGTTCCCTAACGCACTGGTATGTTTACTTTTGTGCGATTTTAACAATACAGATTCTCTTTAACATATCCGGGCAAATTTGGTGTTTATATCATGTAAGGGGGCATTGCTATTGACCGCTAAAGTCGACGGCTTTAATCACGAATATTTTTACGCAATCAAGGCCGTGATCCGAATATTAGTAACCACGGCCAAATCCGTGATTGAATGGGATCACGGTAGCGGATAGTGAAAAAATGCTTGTGAATCACGGCTATTCCGTGATCACGAGGTCGTGATGAGCATCACTAGCCATGGCCATTGATAAAATTAAAGTAATACATACATGTGTTACTTCCTGTTAGTGTTCTAATAGTATGCACAGGAAGATAATGTGGGTGGACATCTTGTGGCCAAATAGTAAAATTACACCTACATACACTTTGTAAATAAAAATACATACATAAAACATTAAAATGAACCCCTTACCTTCCCCACTCTCCCATAGTTATCAAAATAATACATCTGCATATATATATATATATATATATATATATATATATATATATTTAAAAAAAATACATAAATAGTTACCTTAGGAACTAAACTTTAAATTGTATGTCATGTTAGTTTTGCAAATAGGGGCTTGTAAATAGTGATGGCTGTAAACCATAAAAAATACACCTTTATTTCCCCCAAAAATATTATCGCCATATATTGTACTAGGGAAATAATTTAAACATTGTAACCGGGACAGAGGGGAAAATAAAACAGGTGCATTTAATTACAGTAGCATGTATTATTTTAAAACTATACTGGCCGAAATCTGAGAAATAATGACAATTTTCCCCTTTTTTAAAATTATTTCTGTTATAATGCATTTAGCATAAAATAATTCATAGCAATACATACCACGCAAAGAAAGCCTAATTGTTGGCGAAAAGAACAAGGTATAGATGTTGTGATTAGTATTGATAAAGCACGGTGGTGTAGTGGTTTGCGCTCTCACCTTGCAGCGCTGGGTCCCTGGTTCGAAACCCAGCCAGGTCAACATCTGCAAGGAGTTTGAATGTTCTCCTTGTGTCTGCGTGGGTTTCCTCCGGGCACTCTGGTTTCCTCCCACATCCCAAAAACATACAGATAAGTTAATTGGCTTCCCACTAAATTGGCCCTAGATTATTATACATGCATTACACGATACATACATAGACATACTACTATTGTAGGGACTAGATTGTGAGCCCCTCTGAGGGACAGTTAGTTACAAGACAATATATAGTCTGTACAGCGCTTCATAATATGCAGAGGTGTAGCTAGGGCTAATTTTTCTCTTGGATTGATCATAATGGTACATGCTAGGCTGGCTTCAGCATGTAGTGTTGTTGGTGGTATAGTGGTTAAATGAGTTACCTACCTACTGATCTTATTGCTAAAAAGCACTCTTCATCCTCAACAGCTCTTTTGAGAGCTAATGTTGTTCTTGTGATCTATTTTGTGTGTGTGTGTGTGTGTGTGTGTGTGTCCCACAGACACTTGTGTTGCATATACAGCCTTGGTAATTCCTACTGTGCCACTGCCAGGCCCAGCACATTCAGTGACTACCTGTGTGTGTGACAAGCAGCTGCACATTTGTAATACCAATCACTGCAAACCCACCTGTTGTTGTTCAGTGCACCTACCTACCTACATGACCGCACGCAGTGTCACTGCACCTGTGATACCAGTCACTGCATACCTGTTCACTGCACCTGTGTGGATGCACACTGTTTTATATACCAGTCCGTGCATATTTGTTAACTGCACCTGTGTAACCACACATTGTTGTACCAGCAGTCACCGCAACCTGTTCACCGAACCTGTGTAACCGTACATTGTTGTACCAGCAGTCACTGCAACCTGTTTACTGCACCTGTGTAACCACATATTGGGCTCGATTCACAAAGCGGTGATAACCCAGTTAAAGACTTTAGGCGTGATAACCATTTTTATCATGCCTAAACTCAGTTGAGGCATGATAAGTTTAGGCATGATAAGTTTAGGCATGATAAGTTTAGATAAGTTTAGATTGCGCGCAAAGTCCCACACGCAAAGCAGCGCCATTAAACTCTATGCAAAGTGCACCAGACTTTGCTAGCGCAAAACTTTTGATCAGCTGTGTACTGCGGTGCTAGCCCAGTTGGTGCTTAAACTTATCACACCTAAAAACTTATCACACCTAAACTTATCACACCTAAACTTATCATGCCTAAACAGAGTTTAGGCGTGATAAAGGGCTTTTTACCACGGTGCTAACTTACTTCATCCCCCGCAATATGGACAAAGCAAGAGGCAGAGCCAGAGGCAGGCCACCTGGCAGGTCTGTTCGAGGTTGCGCTGTCGTGATTTTGTGTGGCCCTCAACCAAAGTACAATGTTCAGAAGAAGGCAGGTGCCATCAACCCCCAATATTGTCAGGACGTAGTTGATTATTTAACACAAAACACCTCATCTTCCTCAGCTTTCGCACGGAAGCGTGACATATTTTCCTCCTCCTGCTCTGATTCTGGCACCCCACTTAACACTCCATCGGCAACCATCACCAAAGTGCCATCATCACAGGGTTCAGCGGTGTGGAATTTTTTTTGTGTGTCTGCCTCAGATGAGAGCAATGCCATCTGTACTCTCTACCACCTAAAATTGAGCCGTGGAAAGACCAAGACCCCTGTAGGGACAACTATCTTAGGAAAGCACATGATTACAAAGCACAAACTGCAATGGGATGACCACCTGAGGAAAAGCAGCACACAAAAGCAAAGCCACACACCGCAGTGTAGGCTACCAGGCCGCAATTATTTATCAAAAAAGGTGATACCTAAACTGTACCGTGGTGTTGAAAGGCAAGTGGTGATATCTCTGGCAAACAGTGTTGGGTCAAGGGTCCATCTGACCACGGATGCCTGGTCTGCAAAGCATGGTCAGGCCTGCGCGAAGACTAAGTCAGTCCCCACACACAGCATCTCTGCCTGCAGGCTTCTTGACTGCCTTCTCCGCCCCCATCAACAGGGTCCAGGACTCCAGGTGGATTCCTGAATTTTTAAGGCCGCTGCTAGCAGCAGCCGCTATAATAATGTTTCTGGTGCGTGTACACGCCTGCCTAATTTTTATGGCTGCAGTGCAGCTGCAACAACAAAACAAAAGGTATGTACATGTGTCAATTCCCCTTTGTGATCGTTACCTTGCCGCGGTGAAGGGGCTTGAGTATCACAATGAAGCAATGACCGCCGGCTATATGAGTGTCTCGGGGGGGGGGGGGGGGTGGCACACCAAAGATAATAAGGTTGTTGCCTCATTGCGGACAGACCAAATTCGATCAGCTGGACAATCACTGTTGTTCTGTCATTGAGCTGCCTCACCCGGCAACTATATGGGCTTAAAAACCGCCATGGCCTGCACTCTCGCCATGGTGCGCACCAGTCCAGCACGGCTGTCACTACACAAACAGCTGTTTGCGGTGTGTTACACAGTGAGTTTGAAGTGTCAGTGTGAAGCAGTACTCTAATTACACTCCCTGATTGATGTATACACATGCAAGATGTTTTAAATCACTTTAGGCCTCTAATTTAGCATGCAATGTGATTTTTGCCCTTTAAAATGCTGCTTTGCGTCAAATCCAGATTTTTCCCCTGGACTTTTGGCGTGTATCCCACTCCGCCATGCCCCCCTCCAGGTGTTAGACCCCTTGAAACATCTTTTCTATCACTTTTGTGACCAGCATAAATGTTTCTAGTTTTCAAAGTTCGCCTCCCTATTGAAGTCTATTGTGGTTTGTGAAAGTTTGCTTGAACCGAACTTTTTGCGGAGGTTTGTGTTCGAGGTTCGCGAACTGAAAATTTGTCTTAAGACTACCAAATCCAATGCTCCAATATGGGGAAGCTTCTCTGTTTGCTGTTTTTTTGGGGGTTTTTTTTTTAAGTGTGTCTCAGTTCACTCATCTCCTCAACTACAAGAAAGGCCCAGGAGTAGTCTTAGCTACCGTAATATCTATGTTACGGCAGGGCCCTTATTACACTTTCTCTTACAGGGCTATGGAAACCGTTTTGCCCATGCGATAAATCGAGGTTCAAAAATGAAATCATGCCTAGCAGAGGATGGTTTCGATCCATCAACCTCTGGGTTATGGGCCCATATTCAGTGTTTGCCATAGGCGCCATATTACCCAGATACCCCTCTGCAGAGAAGGCAGTCAAGCGGCCTGCGGGCAGAGATGCTGTGTGGGGAGCGACTTAGTCTTGGGGCAGGCAGCCAGTCACACGGCGTGCAGGCAGAGATGCTGTGTGTGGGGACTAACTTAGTCTTCGGGTGGGCAGTAGCCCTCCGGGATCCATGCCTCATTCATTTTGATAAAGGTGAGGTACTGAACACTTTTGTGACTTAGGTGACTTCTCTTCTCAGTGACAATGCCTCTAGCTGCGCTGAAGGTCCTTTCTGACAGAACGCTTGACGCAAGGCAAGATGGAAGTTGGATGGCAAATTGTGACAGCTCTGGCCACAGGTCAAGCCTGCGCACCCACTAGTCCAAGGGTTCATCGCTGCTCACAGTGTCTACATCCACACTTAAGGCCAGGTAGTCGGCTACCTGCCGGTCCAGGCGCTGGTGGAGGGTGGATCCGGAAGCGCTAAGGCGAGGCGTTGGATTAAAGAATGTCCGCATGTCCTACATCACCATGAGATCGCTGGAGCATCCTGTCCTTGCCTGCGTGGACATGGGAGAAGGATTACTGGCAGTGGTACCTTTATTGCGTTGTGCTGTGACATCACCCTTAAAATCATTGTAAAGCATAGTTTAGCCAGCTTGTTCTGCATGTGCTGCATCCTTTCTGCCTTCTGGTGAGTTGGTAACATGTCCGCCACTTTGTGCCTATACCGAGGGTCTAGTAGCGTGGCCACCCAGTACAGCTCATTCCCCTTGAGTTTTTTTACACGGGGGTCCCTCAACAGGCTGGACACCATGAAAGATGCTATCTGCACAAAGTTGGATCCAGATGTACTATTCATCTCCTTTTGCTCTGCCTCAATGACGTCAGGTAAGTCCTCCTCCTCCCCCCAGCCATGAACAATGCCACGGGAACTTCGAGCAGCACAAGCTCCCTGCGATGCCTGCTGAGGTTGTTCTTCTGCCACCACCTCCTCCTCCTCCTCCAAAGAAACACCTTCCTCATCATCCGAGTCTGACTCCTCTTCCCCACACGACTCTTCCTCCTCCTCCTCCCTCTGTGCTGCCGCAGGTGTTGAGGAAACATCTGATTGTGATGAATATTGCTTTCACAACTGTTCCTGCCATAACTGTTCCTCTTCGCGCTCCTCCACAGCTTGACCCACTACTCTACACAAGGCACGCTCCAGGAAGTAAGCGTACGGGATCAAGTCGCTGATGGTGCCTTCACTGCAACTCACCAGGTTGGTCACCTCCTCAAACGGCCGCATGAGCCTGCATGCATTTCGCATCAGTGTCCAGTTGTTGGGCCACGACATCCCCATCTCCCCAGATTGTGTCATTTTACTGTAATTGTACTGGGTGATGGCTTTCTCCTGTTCTAGCAGGTGAGAGAACATGACCAGGGTCGAATTCCAGCGAGTCGGGCTATCACATATCAAGCGTCTCACCGGCAAGTTGTTTCTCCACTGAATGTCCGCAAAGCGTGCCATGGCCGTGTAAGACCACCTGAAATGCCCACACAACTTCCTGGCCTGCTTCAGGATGTCCTCTAAGCCTGGGTACTTTTACACAAATCTTTGAATGACTAGATTGAGCACATGTGCCATACAGGGTACATGTGTCAGCTTTCCCAAATTCAATGTGGAAAGGAGATTGCTGCCGTTGTCACACACCACGTTGCCGATCTCCAGCTGGTGCGGGGTCAGTCACTGATCCACCTGTTTGTTAAGAGCAGCCAGGAGAGCTGGTCCAGTGGGACTCTCCGCTTTGAGGCAAGCCAAGTCTAAGATGGAGTGACACCGTCGTACCTGGCATGCAGCATAGACCCTGGGGAGATGGGGCTGTGTAGCTGGAGAGGAGATCACTGCACCAGTAGAGTTGAAGTGCCACTCAGCCAAGGAGGAGGAGGAGGACGACAGCGAAGAGGATGTAGCAAGAGGAGAGGAGGTGGCAGGAGGCCTGCCTGCAAGCCGTGGAGGTGTAACAAGTTGGTCCGCTGCACAGCCACGTACTCCCTGCTTGCCGTCGGTCACCAGGTTGACCCAATGGGCTGTGTAAGTTATGTACCTGCCCTGACCGTGCTTGGCAGACCAGGCATCCATGGTCAGGTGGACCCTTGACCCAACGCTGTGTGCCATAGATGACACCACTTGCCTCTCAACTTCACAATACAGTTTGGGTATTGCCTTTTTAGAGAAATAATTGCGGCCTGGTATCTTCCACTGCGGTGTCCCAATGGCCACAAATTTACGGAAGGCCTCAGAGTCCACCAGCTTGTATGGTAACAGCTGGTGAGCTAACAGTTCCGCCATGCCAGCTGTCAGAAGCCGGATAAGTAGAGATGAGCGTAATGGAGTAATTACGATTTCGCGAAATTTCGCGTAATTACGTTTATGGCCGTAAGTACATAATCGTAATGAAAAAGGATTTCGCGAAATTTCGCGTAAGCGTAATTTTTCAAGTAATTTTCGCATTGCACTGGTTATTACGAAATTAATGCGTATGGTCATGCTCCCGAAGCGGAAAAGTTGACGCATGTACCAATGTTAGGTAGCCACCGACTTTAAGGGTTAATAGCAAAGCCCCCTTAAATGCTAAGAGCCTCAAATTTGGAGAATATATTAAGGAGATCAGGAGGAATAAGAGGAAAACTTTTTTTTTTCAAAAAGACCTTATAGTTTTTGAGAAAATCGATGTTAAAGTTTCAAAGGAAAAATGTAAACATTTAAAAACCCGCCGACTTTAACGGTTAATAGCAAAGCCTGCTTAAAGTTTAGGAACACCAAATTCCCAGGGTATATTAAGGGGAACAGTGGGAATAAGAGGAAAAATTTTTTTTTCAAAAAGACCTTATAGTTTTTGAGAAAATCGATTTTTAAGTTTCAAGGGCGAAAATGTCTTTTAAATGCGGAAAATGACAGTTTTTTTTGCACAGGTAACAATAGTGTATTATTTTCATAGATTCCCCCAAGTGGGAAGAGTTTTACTTACTTCGTTCTGAGTGTGGGAAATATTAAAAAAAAACGACGTGGGGTCCCCCCTCCCAGACCTCTTTAACCCCTTGTCCCCCATGCAGGCTGGGATAGCCAGAATGCGGAGCACCGGCCGCGTGGGGCTCCGCACCCTGACTATACCAGCCCGCATGGTCCATGGATTGGGGGGTCTTGAAAGGGGAGGGGCAGCCAAGCTTTCCCCTCCCCCTCCGAGCCCTTGTCCAATCCAAGGACAAGGGGCTCTTCTCCACCTCCGATGGGCGGTGGAGGTGGAGGCCGCGATTTCCTGGGGGGGAGGTTCATGGTGGAATCTGGGAGTCCCCTTTAAAAAGGGGTCCCCCAGATGCCCACCCCCCCTCCCAGGAGAAATGAGTATAGAGGTACTTGTACCCCTTACCCATTTCCTTTAAGAGTTAAAAGTAAATAAACACACAAACACTTAGAAAAAGTATTTTAATTGAACAAAAAACATAACCACAAAAAAAGTCCTTTAATATTCTTAATTAACAATTAATACTTACCTGTCCCTTTAAATAAATGATCCCTCGAAATAGCCTCGGAAATGTTCTATCAGTTACAATGTAACAAAGTTATTACAATGTAACAACTTTGTTACATTGTAACTACGCCGCACCCGACGCCACTCGCTGCTCAGCCGCCGCATACGCGTCCGTGCAGGACGCTAAGTCCCCGCAGCTCCCGCTGTCCACCCCGCCCACATCTGTCACCCACATGTCACCCACATGTGGGTGACATGTGGGTGACATGTGGGAGAGGCGGGGAGGGCAGCGGAGCCGGCGGGGACTTAGCGTCCTGCACGGACCCGACAGAGCTCTGAGCTATATAGCTCAGAGCTCTCTAAAGCATCTTTGTATTTGGGTTTCAAGGAGCCCCATTGGTCCTTAGCAGACCAATGGGGTTCCTTCAAATCAGAAGGAACCCCATTGGTCTGCTAAGGACCAATGGGGCTCCTTGGAGCCCAAATACAAAGATGCTTTCGAGAGCTCTGAGCTATAGCTCAGAGCTCTGTCGGGTCCTGCAGCACAGACGCTGAGGCGGCGGCGGCGGTGAGTGACGTCGGGTGCGGCGTAGTTACAATGTAACAAAGTTGTTACATTGTAATAACTTTGTTACATTGTAACTGATAGAACATTTCCGAGGATATTGCGTGGGATCATTTATTTAAAGGGACAGGTAAGTATTAATGGTTAATTAAGAATATTAAAGGACTTTTTTCGTGGTTATGTTTTTTGTTCAATTAAAATACTTTTTCTATGTGTTTGTGTGTTTATTTACTTTTAACTCTTAAAGGAAATGGGTAAGGGGTACAAGTACCTCTATACTCATTTCTCCTGGGAGGGGGGGTGGGCATCTGGGGGACCCCTTTTTAAAGGGGACTCCCAGATTCCACCATGAACCCCCCACCCAGGAAATCGCGGCCTCCACCTCCACCGCCCATCGGAGGTGGAGAAGAGCCCCTTGTCCTTGGATTGGACAAGGGCTCGGAGGGGGAGGGGAAAGCTTGGCTGCCCCTCCCCTTCCGAGACCCCCCAATCCATGGACCATGCGGGCTGGTATAGTCAGGGTGCGGAGCCCCACGCGGCCGGTGCTCCGCATTCTGGCTATCCCAGCCTGCATGGGGGACAAGGGGTTAAAGAGGTCTGGGAGGGGGGACCCCACGTCGTTTTTTTTTTAATATTTCCCACACTCAGAACGAAGTAAGTAAAACTCTTCCCACTTGGGGGAATCTATGAAAATAATACACTATTGTTACCTGTGCAAAAAAAACTGACATTTTCCGCATTTAAAAGACATTTTCGCCCTTGAAACTTAAAAATCGATTTTCTCAAAAACTATAAGGTCTTTTTGAAAAAATTTTGTTTCCTCTTATTCCCACTGTTCCCCTTAATATACCCTGGGAATTTGGTGTTCCTAAACTTTAAGCAGGCTTTGCTATTAACCGTTAAAGTCGGCGGGTTTTTAAATGTTTACATTTTTCCTTTGAAACTTTAACATCGATTTTCTCAAAAACTATAAGGTCTTTTTGAAAAAAAAAAATTTCCTCTTATTCCTCCTGATCTCCTTAATATATTCTCCAAATTTGAGGCTCTTAGCATTTAAGGGGGCTTTGCTATTAACCCTTAAAGTCGGCGGCTTTTTTATATTATACGGAGCGTTACGGTTTAACGCGAAATTACGGTAGCGTTTAATGCGAAATTACGGCATGAACGAAAAGCGAAATTTTGCGTTGAAAATTACGCTTACGGTATTTTCAATTACGATTTTAATGGCAATTTCGCTACGCTAATTTTGCATCGTAATCGCAAATTTCGCATGCGTAATTATAGTAATGCGAAATTACGAAAATTTCAGCTCAACTCTACGGATAAGGTGGTGACTGGCAGAAATTGGCTTCTTCTGCTCAAATATTTCCTTCACGGACACCTGGCTGCTGTGGGCAGAGGAGCAGGAACCACTCAAGGGCAGAGGCGGACTGGAGGAGGGTGGCTGTGAAGGTGCAAGGGAGAAAGCGGCTGCAGATGCTGCACCTGAAGGAGGAAGAGGAGAAGGAGGGTGGCTTTTCTTTTGTGTTCTGCTTTTGCTCAGGTGCTCTTCCCATTGCGGTTTGTGCCTTTTCTCCATGTGCCTTCGTAAGGCACTTGTCCCTACGTGAGTGTTGACCGTTTCATGGCTCAATATTTGGAGGCAGAGAGAACAGATGGCATTGCTCTGATCTGAGGCAGACACATTAAAAAATTTCCAAACCGCTGAGCCCCCCTGGGGTGATGGCACTATGGTGGCATCAGCAGCTGACATTGAAGGGCATGTTGGCTGGCTGTACATAGGTGGCGATACATGGCGCCAGACACAGCCACCAGCTGTTTGATGATGAGCTCCCCCTGCTTCTTTCAGGAACTCGTCTCCTCCTACTCTTCTCTGACTCCCCCTCTGAACTGTCCCCTTTGTCATCTTGTCTCTTAGGAACCCATGTGGGATCCGTATCATCATAATCATCTAGTGCTGGGCGTAATGGAAAAAACTACGCTTACAGATCACTACGCGTAATTTTACGCTATTACGCATTACGGAATTACGGTTACGGCGTAGACATTTATCTACGTTTCATGTCTGTAATTACGCATGGTCCTTACGCAATTACGCATAAGAATACCGTAAGGCAGGTTGTTACGGAACGGTCTTACATGTAATTTTCCTACTAGCAATTAATGCGTAAGGCCATGCTCCCAAGCGGAAAAGTTGACGCATGGATCAATGTTAGGTAGCCACCGACTTTAAGGGTTAATAGCAAAGCCCCCTTAAATGCTAAGAGCCTAAAATTTGGAGAATATATTAAGGAGATCAGAAGGAATAAGAGGAAAATTTTTTTTTCAAAAAGACCTTATAGTTTTTCAGAAAATCGATTTTAAAGTTTCAAAGGAAAAATGTATACATTTAAAAACCCGCCGACTTTAACGGTTAATAGCAAAGCCTGCTTAAAATTTAGGAACACCAAATTCCCAGGGTATATTAAGGGGATCAGTGGGAATAAGAGGAAACATTTTTTTTCAAAAAGACCTTATAGTTTTTGAGAAAATCGATTTTTGAAGGAAACCCATTGGTCTGCTAAGGACCAATGGGGCTCCTTGGAGCCCAAATTCAAAGATGCTTAGAGAGCTCTGAGCTATGTAGCTCAGAGAGCTCTGTCGGGTCCGTGCAGGACGCTAAGTCCCCGCCGGCTCCGCTGCCCTCCCCGCCTCTCCCACATGTCACCCACATGTGGGTGACATGTGGGTGACAGATGTGGGCGGGGTGGACAGCGGGAGCCGGCGGGGACTTAGCGTCCTGCAAGGACTCGTAAGTGTATGCGGCGGCTGAGCGGCGAGTGACGTCGGGTGCGGCGTAGTTACAATGTAACAAAGTTGTTACATTGTAATAACTTTGTTACATTGTAACTGATAGAACATTTCCGAGGCTATTGCGAGGGATTATTTATTTAAAGGGACAGGTAAGTATTAATGGTTAATTAAGAATATTAAAGGACTTTTTTGTGGTTATGTTTTTTGTTCAATTAAAATACTTTTTCTAAGTGTTTGTATGTTTATTTACTTTTAACTCTTAAAGGAAATGGGTAAGGGGTACAAGTACCCCTATACTCATTTCTCCTGGGAGGGGGGGTGGGCATCTGGGGGACCCCTTTTTAAAGGGGACTCCCAGATGCCACCATGAGCCCCCCCACCAGGAAATCGCGGCCTCCACCTCCACCGCCCATCGGAGGTGGAGAAGAGCCCCTTGTCCTTGGATTGGACAAGGGCTCGGAGGGGGAGGGGAAAGCTTGGCTGCCCCTCCCCTTTCGAGACCCCCCAATCCATGGACCATGCGGGCTGGTATAGTCAGGGTGCGGAGCCCCACGCGGCCGGTGCTCCGCATTCTGGCTATCCCAGCCTGCATGGGGGACAAGGGGTTAAAGAGGTCTGGGAGGGGGGACTCCACGTCGTTTTTTTTTATATTTCCCACACTCAGAACGAAGTAAGTAAAACTCTTCCCACTTGGGGTAATCTATGAAAATAATACACTATTGTTACCTGTGCAAAAAAAACCTGATATTTTCCGCATTTAAAAGACATTTTTCCCCTTGAAACTTAAAAATCGATTTTCTCAAAAACTATAAGGTCTTTTTGAAAAAAATTTTTACTCTTATTCCCACTGATCCCCTTAATATACCCTGGGAATTTGGTGTTCCTAAATTTTAAGCAGGCTTTGCTATTAACCGTTAAAGTCGGTGGGTTTTTAAATGTATACATTTTTCCTTTGAAACTTTAAAATCGATTTTCTGAAAAACTATAAGGTCTTTTTGAAAAATTTCTTTTTCCTTCTGATCTCCTTAATATATTCTCCAAATTTGAAGCTCTAAGCATTTAAGGGGGCTTTGCTATTAACCCTTAAAGTCGGCGGCTTTTTTATATTATACGGTAACGTAATATTACGCGATTACGGCAGACTGTGTAATTTCAATAGGAGTTTACGGTCTTACGCGTAATTTGATACGCGTAATAATGTAACTTGCGGTGTGTAATACCGTAACCTTACACGTAAAGCTTACGGTGCATTTGTAGTGAATTACGATGCGTAATTACGCTAATGCGTCATTTTGGCCCAGCACTGTAATCATCATAATCATCCTGCCTAGCTTCGCTTGCCTCAGACACGTCCAAAAATGCACCAACAGCAAGTACTTCATCATCCTCCTCCTCACACGTTACGTCCATAGTGTCGCCGCCTAACTCAGACATATGAGGTGGTGTAACTTGCTTAGTGCCTTCATCTGGTTGTAACAATAATGGCTGTGAATCAGTTAATTCCTCACCAATTAACTCCTGTGAAGTGTCAAATGCAGTGGATGTGGTGCTTGTAGTAGCGCTGGTGGCTGCGGAAGATGAGGTGTTCTGTGTTAAATAGCCAACCACGTCCTGACAATCTTGGGAGTTGATGGGACATTCCTTCTTCTGAGCACTGTACTTTGGGCCAGGGCCGCACAAAATCACATCAACACGACCTCGCACAGACCTGCCGAGTGGCCTTCCTCTGGGACTGCCTCTACCGCTGCCTCTACCTGTTTTGTCCGTTGTGTCCATATCGGAGGGGATGAAGTGAAAGGTATGCACTGACTTGACTAATACAATGTGCAGTTAACAGGTACGCACATAGTGGTGTATCACACTGTGTGCACTCACGTAGGTAGGTGGGTGCACTGAACACAACAGGTAGGTATATGCAGTGATGAGGTGGGTGCACTGAACACAACAGGTAGGTATATGCAGTGATGGGTATTACAATGTGCACCTGTCACACACAGACAGGTAGCGGACAGGCACAGTGACACTGCGTGCGGTCAACTCACGTAGGTAGGTGGGCGCACTGTGAACAACAGGTAGGTAGGTATATGCAGTAATGGGTATTACAATGTGCACCTGTCACACACAGACAGGTAGTGGTCAGACACAGTGACACTGCATGCGCTCAACTCACGTAGGTAGATGGGCGCATTGTGAACAACAGGTAGGTAGGTATATGCAGTGATGGGTATTACAATGTGCATCTGTCACACACACAGGTAGTCACTGAATGTGCTGGGCCTGGCAGTGGCACACACACAGTATGAATTATCAAGGCTGTCTATGCAACACAAGTGTCAGTGGGACACACAGAAAAAAAAATAGATCACAAGAACAAGATTAGCTCTCAAAAGAGCTGTTGTGGGGTGTTATTTTAGCAATAAGAATAAGCAAGGAGCAAGCTAAGAAGCCTACAAGAGCCTAACTAATCTATCCCTATGAGACTCTGCAGCTGCAGCAGCAGCAGCTGTCCCTTCTCTAATTACTGCAGACACACGAGTGAGTAAAATGGCCGGCGATGCCTGCCTTTTATAAGGGGGGAGTGGCTCCAGGAGGGAGTCTAGCCTGATTGGCTACAATGTGCCTGCTGACTGTGATGTAGAGGGTCAAAGTTGACCCTAATGGTGCATTATGGGGGCGAACCGAACTTCCGGTAAAGTTCGAGGTTCTCCACGATCGCGAAGCCAGGGGTAAATGTCTCCAGTATATGTAGCCAGGGGCAGAGCCGGCCTTTGGGGGTGGCAAGTGGGGCAATCGCCCAAGGCCCCACGCCTGAAGAGGCCCCGCCGCCTCTGCAGCGGTGGGGAGAGCGGGCATAGTAGTTTAAACTCACATGTCTTCCTCCGATCCTCACAGCTACCATCTATTTCCTCTCCCAGCATCTGTGTATTGGTAACAGCGCCCCCTATGATGACGTGACCGCATGTCATCACAGGGGGCGCTGTTACCAATACACAGATGCTGGGAGAGGAAATAGATGGTAGCTGTGAGGATCGGAGGAAGACACGTGAGTTTTAACTACTATGCCCGCTCTCCCCACCTCTGCAGCCACCTTCATATCTAGCCTGTACTGCGGGGCACCTACCTGTCTAATCTATTCTGCAGGCACCTATCTAATCTATACTGCGGGGCACCTACCTATCTAATCTATACTGCAGGCACCTATCTAATCTATACTGCGGGGCACCTACCTATCTAATCTATACTGCAGGCACCTATCTAATCTATACTGCAAGGCACCTACCTATCTAATCTATACTGCAGGCACCTATCTAATCTATACTGCAGGCACCTATCTAATCTATACTGCAGGCACCTATCTAATCTATACTGCAGGCACCTTCCTATCTAATCTATACTGCAGGCTGGCAGCTATCTAATCTATATTGCAGGCTGGCACCTATCTATCTAATTTATACCGCAAGCACCTATCTAATCTATACTGCAGGCACCTTCTTATCTAATCTATACTGCAGGCTGGCACCTATCTAATCTATACTGCAGGCACCTACCTATCTAATCTATACTACAGTATAGAACAAAAGCAACCCTCTTCACCGGTCCAATCACCTCTTCCTTTTTCCTCTCTGCCCCGCAGCTCCCCTACTATCAACTATCCCTCTCCACATAACCACTCACCCACTCAAACCTCCTCCCCGCTAACAATCTTCTCAGCCTTAACTGAACAGCGTCTTTCTTCACTAATCTCTAAAGCTAATCTTACTACATGCGCCTCAGATCCTATTCCCTCTCATCTTATCCCCCAGCTCTCCTCCCCCATCATTCCTGCTTTAACAACACTGTTTAACCTCTCCATCTCTACTGGCATTTTTCCTTCTTCATTTAAACAAGCTATCATAACACCACTAATCGAAAAACCCTCTTTAGACTCTACTGCCCTTTCTAATTACCACCCAGTCTCTCTCCTTCCCTTTGCCTCCAAACTTCTGGAACGCCACATTTACTCAGAGTTGTCTAACTTTCTCTTTGCTAATTCCCTGTTGGACCCCTTCCAGTCTGGCTTCCGCCCTCAACACTCTATGGGAACCGTTCTTACTAAGGTTGCCAATGACCTTCTAGCTGCTAAAGCCAAAGGCAGATTTTCGGTACTAATACTCCTAGATCTGTCCTCTGCCTTCGACACTGTTGATCATACCCTACTTCTCCAGACCCTCTTAACACTGGGAATCAAGGGCCTAGCACACTCCTGGCTCAACTCTTACCTGTCTGGACGTTCTTTCATGGTCTCCTATGCCAATACCAACTCCTCTCCATGCCCACTGTCTGTGGGAGTACCACAAGGGTCAGTCCTTGGACCCCTCCTCTTTTCCATTTACACCCATGGCTTGGGACAGATAATAAGCTCTTTTGGGTTTCATTATCACCTCTATGCTGATGACACCCAAATGTATTGTTCTGCCCCAGACCTCTCCACACTACTATCAAAAATCCCCGAATGTCTATCTGCTGTATCTACATTTATGTCATCCCGCTTCCTTAAACTCAATATGAGCAAAACGGAGATTGTGATATTTCCACCTTCGCTCTCTGTTCCACCTCCCATTGTCACAATCAATGTAGATAACACCCCAATAGCATCAACCCCCAAAGCTCGTTGCCTAGGGGTAACTCTGGACTCTGAGCTCTCCTTTAAACCACATATTAACACTTAAACTACCTCCTGCTACTTCCATCTCAAAAACATTTCCAGAATCCATCCCTTCCTTTCACAAGAAGCAACTAAAATGCTTGTGCATGCCCTAATCATCTCCCGTCTTGACTACTGCAACACCCTACTCTGTGGTCTACCAAAAAGCAGACTGGCACCTCTCCAATCCCTACTAAACTCTGCGGCCCGTCTCATCCACCTCTCTTCTAGATCCTCTGAGGCAGCCCTTCTCTGCCAATCCCTCCATTGGCTACCAGTTGCTCAAAGGATCCAGTTTAAACTTCTCACACTTGCATACAAAGCTCTACACAAGCTATCGCCTCCATACATTTCCTCTTTAATCTCCAGATACCTCCCCGCCCGGACCCTCCGTTCCTCACAGGAGACCCTTTTGTCCTCCAGCCTAGTCACCTCCTCTCACTCTCGCATCCAAGACTTCTCACGGGCTGTCCCTCTCCTTTGGAACTCCCTCCCTCAGCTGGTTCATCATGCCACGAGTCTGGAAACCTTCAAACGTACTCTGAAAACACACTTGTTCAGACAAGCCTATACTTTGCTATAGGCAGTACTGAAGGCACACTGGCTCACCCACTAATCCTTGTGTTTCCTTCCCTTTTGTTTCCTCCCCACTACCCTCCAGATTGTAAGCCCGCAAGGGCAGGGACCTCTTCCTAGTGTTTCTCATACTGCTGTTATTTTAACATATGTACATGTACCAACTACATATCAACTATGTATGTATCTATATTTATTCTATTCAATGTCATGACTGTACAGTGTTTTGTATTTCTTATGTATATTTGTTCCCCATTATTTGTTTGTATTATGTACAGCGCTACGGAATATGCTGGCGCTATATAAATAAAAAAATAAATAAAATAATAATAATATACTGCAGGCACATATCTAATCTATACTGCAGGCACCTTCCTATCTAATCTATACTGCAGGCTGACACCTATCTAATCTATACTGCAGGCTGGCACCTATCTATCTAATTTATACTGCAGGCACCTATCTAATCTATACTGCAGGCTGGCACCTATCTATCTAATTTATTCTGCAGGCACCTATCTAATCTGTACTGCAGGGCACCTACCTATCTAATCTATACTGCAGGCACCTTCCCATCTAATCTATACTGCAGGCTGGCACCTATCTAATCTATACTGCAGGCTGGCACCTATCTATCTAATTTATACTGCAGGCTGGCACCTATCTAATCTATACTGCAGGCTGGCACCTATCTATCTAATTTATTCTGCAGGCACCTATCTAATCTGTACTGCAGGGCACCTACCTATCTAATCTATACTGCAGGCACCTTCTCATCTAATCTATACTGCAGGCTGGCACCTATCTAATCTATACTGCAGGCTGGCACCTATCTATCTAATTTATACTGCGGCACCTATCTAATCTATACTGCAGGCACCTACCTATCTAATCTATACTGCAGGCACCTATCTAATCTATACTGCAGGCACCTACCTATCTAATCTATACTGCAGGCACCTATCTAATCTATACTGCAGGCTGGCACCTATCTATCTAATCTATACTGCAGGCACCTATCTAATCTATACTGCAGGCACCTACCTATCTAATCTATACTGCAGGCACCTATCTAATTTATACTGCAGGCACCTATCTAATCTATCCTGCAGGCACCTATCTAATCTATACTGCAGGCACCTACCTATCTAATTTATACTGCAGGCACCTATCTAATCTATACTGCATGCTGGCACCTATCTATCTAATCTATACTGCAGGCACCTATCTAATCTATACTGCAGGCACCTACCTATCTAATCTATACTGCAGGCACCTATCTAATCTATACTGCAGGCACCTATCTAATCTATACTGCAGGCAGAGCAGGGACAAGGTCCTCCAGCACCCAAGGCTGAGACACCAAAGTGCGCCCCTCCATCATTCCCACCTCATTCCCTGTCACACATGGATTGCTATTAGACTAAGAGGGCCACAGGGCCCACAACCTCCCCAACACCTTAATATCTAGTTATCTGGCTTGCAGTCACTGCTATGTATCCCCTTTTCTTATTTCTTTCTGCTTCATACACAATTAGGAATGACAGCTGAATGAATTTTGCAACCCCTCCTACACTGCGCCCTGAGGCTGGAGCCTCTCCAGCCTATGCCTCGGCCCGGCCCTGACTGCAGGCACCTATCTAATCTATACTGCAGGCACCTATCTAATCTATACTGCAGGCACCTACCTATCTAATTTATACTGCAGGCACCTATCTAATCTATACTGCAGGCTGGCACCTATCTATCTAATCTATACTGCAGGCACCTATCTAATCTATACTGCAGGCACCTATCTAATCTATACTGCAGGCTGGAACCTATCTAATTTATACTACAGGCTGGCACCTACCTATCTAATTTATACTGCAGGCACCTATCTAATCTGTACTGCAGGACACCTACCTATCTAATCTATACTGTGGGGCACCTACCTATCTAAACTATACTGGAGGCACCTACCTATCTAACCTATACAGAGTGTGTGCTTCCACAGTGTGTGTGTGTGTGTGTGTGTGTGTGTGTGTGTGTGTGTGTGTGTGTGTGTGTGTGTGTGTGTGTGTGTATCCACAGCATATGTCTCTAGGCCCCGCATATGACACTCGCCCCAGGTATATGTCCCCAGTATATGTAGCCAGGTGTATATGTCCCCAGTATATGTAGCCAGTATAGCTGTCCCCAGTATATGTAGCCAGGGGTATAGGCCCCCCCAGTATATGTAGCCAGTATAGCTGTCCCCAGTATATGTAGGCAGGGGTATAGGCCCCCCAGTATATGTAGCCAGTATAGCTGTCCCCAGTATATGTAGGCAGGGGTATAGTAGTCCCCAGAATAGGTAGCCAGGTGTCCCCCCAGAGGGAGGCTGGAGCGCAGAGAAGAGGGAGAGCGGTGGGCACAGCGGTGGGGAAGGAGGGACGTCTCCCCCCTTCCCTCACCTTAGGGCTCCTCCTCCCTCGCTCCCCCCTCCAGATATGAGCGGCGGGCGGCAGAACACTTACTCTATTCCGGCACGGTAGAGAGATCTGTGCACCACTACTCTGGTCTAGTCTAGATCTCTTTACTCCGTCGGGAATGTAAGCATAGCATATACATTATCTGCCATTTTGTATCTTTTTCCGCCATGTTAAGTTCTAAGCTTCCAAATATCTCTAGCTTATAGCTTAAGGATTAAAGAACACATTCATCATGTTCACTTCTGCTTTCTATCCACATCTGGCTGTACGGGAAATTTTCTAACCACATCGGCCCGGCCGAACTTTAAGTATGCAAATGAATGGCACCTGCATTTCTGTGACAAACATGTTTTTATGGGGATTTTCCTTTGTAACTAGGTGAAAGGTTGATGATCTTCTACGCCTGCGCAGCCATCACAATTTGTGTATAAAAGGGTGTTTGATTCTTAAGTAAAGTTAACCTGATTCTCAATTGCAAACACTGTGTCTGTCTTTCATTTGTAGTTGAAACAGGTTCTTTCTCTGGTACTAGACAGAAATCACAAAGCATTATTTATAGGTCATTCCGGTCATTCCTGATGGTCTTTGGGTCTGAAGTTCCAATTCCTTTCAGGGAATAGAGTAAGTGTTCTGCCGGCCCACCGCCCGCCACTCATATCTGGAGGGGGGAGCGAGGGAGGGGGAGCTCCCTACTGGGAAATTAAAAAAAAAACAAAAACCTGGCAGCCACGCCTGGGCGCCCCTAAGGACCCAGTTCCTGGGGGCAAATGTCCTACCCCGCCCACCCCTAGCTAGGTAATATGTTGGCACTATGTAGAAAAAG
Organism: Hyperolius riggenbachi; assembly: GCF_040937935.1. NCBI lineage: Eukaryota > Metazoa > Chordata > Amphibia > Anura > Hyperoliidae > Hyperolius > Hyperolius riggenbachi. The sequence continues at coordinate 87,202,819 of NC_090646.1, forward strand.
GTTCCGCTGCACCAAAGGTTAGGTGAAAAAATATTGGCTTTTATTGTTCCATCAGCGAATACAAAAGATAAAAAGCTCACGCGTATCAGGGCTCATGGCCCCTTAATCATAGCTTATGTGATTGTAGTAGGTCCAATCCTGTTCTAATGTTGGCACTATATACATACTTAAATCAATAAATAAGTTATTGGTGAATGAAAGGGAGCAGCGCTGAAGGGTGAAAACTGCTCTGGTCCTCAAGGGGAAAACCACTCAGTGGTGATGTGGTTAATGCACATTATATACAGCCGGGAATTGGGCCAATCAAAATCAGCAGGAAGTTAATTTGTGTTATATGTTGTGTGTGTGTCGTATGTTCCTCTCTGTCCTAAGTAAGCTACATTTCCTAATGGTGCATGATATATTTCTGCATGTTTTTCTTCAGTAAAGAGTTCTACTGGGTGCCTATCTGCATGATCAGCAACGATCCACAAGGACTTAACCCTCCAAAGTGAATTACAGCGAAATATTTCTTTTTATATAGCGGTGTTACAGCACACTAAAGCACAACGTTTCGGGCAGAGGCCCTTTAGTGTGCTGTAACACCGCTATATAAAAATAAATGTTGCGCTGTAATTCACTTTGGAGGGTTGAGTCCTTGTGGATCGTTGCTGATTGTTTGGACTATATGGTGAGGTGTGATGGGCCTCTGACCGCATTGGACTCCCCGTGTGACACAAAGACTCCTCTGTGGCCGGCAGGTACGCTTTGCTTTTGCCTATCTGCATGTACAGCCCACTAAGCTCCACCAAGCCCACTCTTGCTAAGTGTTACCTCTTTTTCTGTCCGTAAGGGAGAATTTCACAGAATTTATCAGCATCCACTTTTTCTTACAGGGATTATCGAATTAAAACCCTTCAAGCACTCAAATGTCTAATAAAATTAAATCCAAATAAACAGCGGTGATCCAATTAGTGAGTGAAATATGTACCGCTGTCCTGGTGTTGGATGTATGAAATGCACTTTATGAAATCCCACGTCTCCACATTTGGAAGTGAAGAGATGTGGAAGTGTTTTCCTGCAGTGCAGAGATGGAAGAATACAGTAAACAGTAGCGAGCTTCCCACACATTCTCCAGCTCCTCACAGCAATTGCAGCAGCACAGCTCTGTGAGGGATGATGTTTATGGAAATCTGATAAGAAGTGAAGGACTACTTTCTCTAAACGGCTCATTTACATTTTTTTTTCAGCGCTTAATGCGTTCAACTAAGAATATCAGTTTGTAAGTTTTGCATCAACTATTATTCATCAACTATTCTTGCTAAAAACATATAAATGTGTATAGAAACTCTGTCAGGTAAAACAGCTTTGAAAGTACACAGAAAAATGGAGGTCGTTTTAAAATGAAAGATGTTTGTCTGTTCTCATTTAAAGCATAATTGGATGCATGGCTTGATTTTGTCTCCGTGAGGTCACATTCTACTGATATTCTTTCTTCCTGCCTGTAGACTTTGTACCAGTCTACAAGCAGGAAGTAGGCATATTAGAGGAATTAGGCATCACAGAGACAAAGTAAAGGTTCTTATTTAAAGCACGGTTAGTTATAAGTCAATATTTTGTCTCTGTAAAGCTCCTTTTCTCTGGTAGCATCATTTCTCGCCTGTTAAGGTCAGCAGTTCTATAGGCAAACAGTGGGAATATCTGAATAATTGGATAGCACAATTACAAAGCAAAAGGACATAGTTAATTATGCTTCAGATGGGAACATTAAAATAGCATGTATTTAGGGGTGTGGTTTGCTGGGCTCTTGTTGTACTGTAAAACTGTTGTACTGTAAATTGTTGGAATGCTGATATCTCTCTACTAGCAGAAAATATTGAAACTGAGGCCTGGTGCACACCAAACCCGCTAGCAGATCCGCAAAATGCTAGCAGATTTTGAAACGCTTTTCTTCTTTTTCTGTAGCGTTTCACCTAGCATTTTGCGGTTTTGTGAAGCGTTTTTGGTGTAGTAGATTTCATATATTGTTACAGTAAAGCTGTTACTGAACAGCTTCTGTAACAAAAACGCCTGCAAAACCGCTCTGAACTGCCGTTTTTCAGAGCGGTTCGCGTTTTTTCCTATACTTTACATTGGAGGCAGAAATGCCTCCGCAATCCAAAATCTGCAGCAGCCCGGGAGTATGCGTTTCTAGTGTTGATCGGATACCTCATTATCCTATTCGAGTTTGGTCGAATTCGGATAGTAAACTATCCGAATTCACTCGAAGTTCGATATTCGAGTTAATCGAATATCCGATTCGAACTCGGCTATCCGATGTCACTATCCGAGTCTGTATTCGAGTAAAATATTCGAGCTGGCCTTAAATAGCTTTTAAAACTTGTATTGGAGGTCAATGATGCATGAAACCACCTTTTTTATGAAGAAAAACATCAAGTGATTATGTGGTGATGTAGTAGTTATAAAAAAGGTATCAAAAATAGTAAATAAACTTCATGAAAAGTGTTTGCATGAGAAGGTGTGTCCAAAATGGTTGTAAGTTGGAAGTCTTCATTTACGTCGTCTTCATCTTCTTCTTCTATATCTTCTTCTTTTTCTTCTTCTTCTATATCTTCTTCTTTTTCTTCTTCTTCTATATCTTCTTCTTTTTCTTCTTCTTCTATATCTTCTTCTACTCAAATCTTCTTCATCTTCTACTTCTTGTATCTTCTTCAATTATCTTTTTCTTCTTCTATATCGTCTTCTTCTTCTTATATATCGTCTTCTTCTTCTGTATCTTCTTCTGTATCTTCTTCTTTTTTTTTTTTTAAATATTTTTATTGATTTTCAACAAAGACATAGAATCTATTAAGCAGACGAATTTTCAAAGCAGAAAGAAATGTTGTATTATACATAGATACTGGTCTCCCCTACTCCCACATAAACCACCCTAACCCTCCCACCCCTCTCCCAAATCCCTCCCGAGCCTCACTGTGCCTTTTTAGAAATTGTTTAAGGTCTAACCCTGCTAATGTCTCTAGTAACCTTCAGGTTGCCCAATGTGTCACCGATATCTTCCAGACAGTACCAAGAAGTTAGCATGAAGTCCTGCATCAATGCCTGAATTTGCTGAGGGGAAAATTGACGTGAAACAAATGTTCTCCGGACCTTAAAAAAGGCTTTAGTTCTCAGTTCTTTAGCTTGTAGCGTATTTAGTCTTTCCATATGGAACACATATAGCAGTTCTTGTTCCAATAAAGAGATGCCTGGTATGAGAGGTTCCAACCATTTACAAAATATGGCTCTTCTTGCTGCTATTAATATTATATGGAATAACGTAGAGGGAGAACCTTAAAGGGTTTCTGTGGGTAATTTGACATAATTAAAGAGACATAGTAAACATGACTTATTCACTTTTTTTTTTTGCATAGTTTATTTGCGTATTTAAGAACTTTATCCCAGAACATTTGGATCTTGTGGCAAGACCATATGCAGTGAAATAGATCCGCATTAACTAAATTGCATTTAGGGCAATGGGAACTGTATCCAGAGGGAGGTGATCTATACTTAATATTAAACGCATATTTACCCCTATGAATAAACAAGAGATGTGATGATCTCCATTTCTCATTTTTGATTACCTGTCTTACCGTCAGATTACCCTCCAATATATGAGTTCCCACCCCTTCTTCCTGCAGTATGTCTTCCCATTTTTACATGGCCCTTTCTGCTAGTTTCTTGCTGTCCAGCTCCCTAATAGCTAAATAGAAATCTGCCAGAGATCTGAAAGACAGTTCAGGTCCTAGGATAGCATCAAATTTAGTGGTAGTCATTATAGATGAATGTGTGCGTAGGCCTTGGTTAACCATGGAGCGAATTTGTGTATACGCCAAAAAATCTCCTACCTGGAGATTAAATTTCTCTCTAAGTTCTCTGAAGGTCAGCCATCGGCCTTCAGTAAGGTTGAACATGTTTCCCATACATTTAAGCCCCCTATCATCCCATCTGGCAAAAGTTTTTTGTTGGATGCTAACCGGGTAATTGGGGTTACCCCATATCGGGAGATATTTAGAGAATCTGTGTGGGAGTCCACTTTTTTTTCCTTACCGCTTTCCAAGCAGCTTTAGTATCCCTAAAGACCAAATTGTGTCTCAGGCGCAATGGCAGATTACCTAGCTGAGCGTGTAATATGCCTGCTAGTGACCAGGGGAGTGCCTGTTCCTGTTCCAATTTTGTGTTGGAATAGTGATTTGTATTAGTGATCCAGTCATGGGAATGTCTGAATAAGGCCGCCAAGTTGTAATCCCTAATTGAAGAAAGATTAAGTCCCCCTAGGTGTTTAGGGAGTGCAAGTTTGATTCTCGAAATCCTAGGTTTCCTAGATTGCCATATAAATTTGGAACAGGCCGAGTGGAGTGAGGCCACATCCTTATGTTTAATGAGGAGCGGGATCGTCTGCATCGGATACAATAGTCTACCCATTGATATCATTTTAATTAAAGCTATTCTCCCCGCATAGTCTATTGGGAGGTTATGCCATTTTTCTAGTTGCGTTTTAAAGTTTTTTTAATAGTGGGGTATAATTAAGGTTACAAAGTTGCGTAGGTTGTTAGTTTAACCCCCAAAGAGGCTCACCCAGTTGTACTTGCTCTGGAGGACAGAGGCATGAGCTCACTTTTTTGGGGATTTATGACGAAACCTGATAGTTTACCTACCTCCTCAATTGTTTTTAAAGCTACGGGGACTTGAGTGATCGGGTCTGATAAGAAGATAAGGATGTCGTCCGCAAAGAGTGCTTGCTGGACTAACCTATTTCCCACTGCGATACCCCCCAGGCGCTCCCTCAGTAGGACTGCAAGGGGTTCCAAAGCTAAATTGAACAAGATGGGGGAGAGGAGGCAGCCCTGTCTGGTTCCCCTTCCCAGTTTTATGTAGTTAGAAAGAAAGCCAGGCATTGCTACCTGAGCTTTTGGTGCAGAGTACATGGCTTTCAATGCATTAATAAAGGGGTCCTCAAATCCCTGTTTGGCTAGAACTCCAAACAGCCAGTCCCACTCCGCCTGATCGAATGCTTTTTCGGCATCGATGCTTAACACTGCGGCCGATTGATGTGTTAAAGGATACGACCTCACCTCCTCCAGCACCGTTAACACCTTACGAACATTGGATACTGCTGCTCTCTGTTTCGTAAAGCCCACCTGATTGGGGTGGATTAAGCGAGGCATAAGTTCTGCTAAGCGGTTGGCTATTATTTTGGACAATAGTTTGACATCTGTGTCAATTAGCGAGATGGGTCTATAAGAGCCCACCTGCTCTGCCTCTCTTCCTTCCTTGGGGATCACTTTAATGTGCGCTAGGTGTCCTGTAGGGAGGTATTCCCCTGTCTGTAGAATTTTATTGAATACTTGAACTAGGACCGGGCATATTTCCTCTTTGAGGATTTTAAAGTATTCTGACGACATGCCATCAGGTCCTGGAGCTTTGCCCAGTGCCAAGGATTTGATTGCCGCCCTAATATCTGCTAAAGTGATTACTGCATTTAATTCCGATTTTTCTTCTTCAGTTAACTTTTTTTGTGGTATGTGGTTCTAATACAGTTTGCACATCAGCCTGGGATTGATGCTTGGAGGAGTATAGTTGCTGATAAAAGTTTGCAAATATATCGCAAACTGCCGACGGTTGGAGAACAAGCACTCCCCTCTCATTTTTAACTGTAATTGGTTTACGTGTGGAGAACGTTTTTTTCGCTAGGAAGGCCAAAAGTTTGCCCACTTTGTCACCATGTTTGTGATGTTGCAGGTTTACGTAAGGTCTGTGTGCTTCTTCCCTCAACCTGAACCATGTATCACTTTCTAGCTTGGTTTTGATCCATCGTTTTCTATTTATTTCTGTTGGATCCGCTCTATAGCTAGTATAAGCATCACGCACCAGTTTCACTGCTTCCTCATACCTTCTATTGGAATCTACCTTTTTCTTTTTCACATAGCCCATGATTTTGCCCCTTAGAACTGCTTTGGATGTTTCCCACAGCAATGTGGGATTATTTAAATGCAGAGAGTTGTCCTCGACATACTCCAGCCACCATCCTTTCAACATGCCGGCAAAGTTTTTATCTCCGCATAATTGCGAAGGAAATCTCCATATAAATCTGTCGCCTTTTGGGATTGTATCTGAGATGTCCAATGTGATTGGTGTATGATCTGAAATGACCATATCTTGTATTGAGGCATCTCGTAATCTCCCTAGAATAGTTTCTCTCATTAAAAGTAAATCAATTCGTGATTGGGATTTATGTCTAAATGAGTAATGAGTATATTCCCGGGATGTGGGATTGAGAAAACGCCAGGCATCTATCAGGTTAGTGGCTTCTAGAAGTATGTCCAATCTTTTGTCATGGGATCTGTCTAAAATCTTCGGGTGGGATCTATCTTCCTTAGTTGAAATAACCGAGTTCATATCCCCCCCAACTATGAGATTAGGTGTGGTTACCTTAGTTAATTTTGCCGTTAGAGAATCAAAAAAAGGCTGGTTTTGTTCGTTTGGACCATATATGTTCCAGGTATTAAAAGTGTCTGCAGAAAATTTAAGGATCAACGAAACCCATCTTCCATTCGGGTCAGCATCGCAACCTTGCACATGAACTTGTAACGATTTGTGTAGGAGGATCAGAACTCCCGCTTTTTTATTTATTGCTGGTGCCCCATATACTTCCCCAACCCATTTTTTTCTCATGAGTTTAAATTGGTCACTATCTAGATGCGTCTCTTGAAGTAGACAAATATCAGGCGATAATTTCTTCAAGTGATTTAGTACCCGTGAGCGTTTGCCTGCAGATTGCAAACCTTTAACGTTCCATGAAATTATGCGTATGTTGCGATACTATCCGAACAAAGATGCCATGAGCTATCAACCAATATTTCATTAACAGTATTATTTCCCATATAAAGGCGCAGTGTAGGCTCATCCCACCCCTTAAACCCCCAAACCCCTAGAACCCCCTGCAGAACTTCCTCAAACCAGAGGAAAGCATAAAAGCAAGAAGTCAACCAAAAGAACATTTGTGGGGAACAAAAACATTTCCCGTTTGGGGACTTCCCTTCTTCCCCGATGGTGTTCTCTCACCTAGCTCCGAAGCTTCATACTCCACGAACTTGCCCAGAATTAAAAGTTAAAAGTTTTCCCCATCTTAAGGTTATAGACAGCCAATATCATCAATCGGGTTCTTCTCTGGACGAGGATTGGCTTCTAGCAGGAGAAGAACGTGCAGACGTTTGTGGTTGTTTAAGGTAATCTTGGACTTCTTCTGGCGTATAAAAGGTTAGCTGCTTGCCATTCGGATCAATCACGTGCATTAGTGCTGGAAAGAGAAGCATGAATTTTAATCCTCTGCTGGCTAAGGTATTACATGATGGTACAAAGGCTTGCCTTTTTTTGGATACCTCGGCTGAATAGTCGTTTAAAAGACGGAGCGTGCAGTTACGTATCTCCAGGTCTTTTGCTGCTGCTCTATAAGCGGCCATCAGCCGTGCCTTATCCGCGAAGTCGAGGTAGCGGACCATTATCATGCGGGGCGAGGCCCGTGTTTTCTTGCCGCCCAGTGGACCGACTCTGTGTGCGTGTTCTACCTTTATGGGTACCTCGAGTCCCAAAGCTGTAGGGATTTCTATGGCGCAGATGTTAAAGAGCTGATCTTCTGAAACGTCTTCTGAAAGGCCGATTATTCTTATATTGTTTCGCCTGGAGCGATTCTCAAGGTCTTCTATGCGGGCGTGTGCTGTTCCATTTTCCTTGCGAAGTGTATCTATGGTGGTGTTAGCTTTTTTTAAGTCGTCTTCACATTCGCTTACTCTCTGTTCTACGCCTTTAATGTGCTTGGCCTGCTGTTGCAGGTCTTGTTTTATGCCCTGCAAATATTTCTTTATGGCGTCCTGAATAGTGGCCTGCAGGTCTGGCATTAAGGCCTTCCCCACCTCCTCCGCTAACCTTTTGTAGTTGATGCGCATATGTGAGTGGTGTGCACCTTCCTCCTGTGGTTCTCCTCCGTCAGATTCCCCCTCTGAGCTGGCTTCACCTCTCTGGGAGTCAGCCTCTGTGTTGTGTTTCGCAGCTTTCCTTGCTGATCTTCCGCCCGCCATCTTGGGTGTCTACCCTTCCTGCCCTCGGCGCTGTTTGTGCTCTAGCCGCGTAAGGTAACGCTCCATGTCGCACCTGCCACTGCAGGAGGGCTCCCTTGTGCACGGGGTATGCTGGTGCGGCCGACGGCGGGCTATTTGCTGGGATCTGGGCTGAGTTGTGGAGCGGCCAGCCGGAGCTCTATCTCCGCACTTCCACCATGACGGGCGCCGGAACCGGAAGTCCTTCTTCTTCGTCTTCTTCTTCTATATCTTCTTCTTCTTCGTCTTCTTATTCTTCTTCTATATCTTCTTCTTCTTCTTCTTCTATATCTTCTTCGTCTTCTTATTCTATATCTTCTTCTCCTTCTTCTATATCTTCTTCTTCTTCTTCTTCTACTTCTTCTTCTTCTTCATCTTCTTCTTCTATATCTTCTTCTTCTATATCTTCTTCTTCTTCTATATCTTCTTCTTCTATATCTTCTTCTTCTATATCTTCTTCTTCTATATCTTCTTCTTTCTTCTTCGTCTTCTTCTTCCTCTTCTTCTCTATCATTATATTATGTGTCTTGGTTTTCCTTTCTTTTGTAATATTTTTTTTTACTTCATTTGTGGAAATATTTTATTTTAATAACACCATAGTTATATTTGTGTTGATGGCATAATAGGTACTAGTGGCATATTGCAAGCCACAGCGCCTTTTTCTGTGTACCCTGGCGGTGGTAAAACACAGACATCAGCAGGACTAGGAAGTAGTTGCAGCTATTGTAGTGTGGTAATAGCTGGTAGGAGAGTGGTTGGCAGCAGAAAATAGTTATTCTTCTGTTCTCCCTGGCAGTGGTAGCAGCACACAGACAGCAGAAGCTCAATGCAGCTACAGGAGGAGGAGTAGTGTGGGTTAGGCAGTGTGATGTGACTGACATAATAGGCCCTGGTTCCTAGCGGTGGTACCAGGGCCGTAAATAAACATCATGAGGTTCCAGACAGCGGTCGTGAAGCCCACATTGTGTCCAATACACAATTGGGACAGCACAGTTTTAAACCGAAACACCTCTAAAATAATTTAAATTTTTTTTTCAAAATAATGCAGCTATTTGTGAGCTTAAATAGCTGGTGGGGCATGGGCAGCAGCACCTTGTAATGTGTTCCCTGGCAGTGGAAACATACAGACAGCAGGAGGAAATACAGCAGCAGGCATCATGAGGAGGTTGAGTGTGTGGAAGACTGGCAGCAGGCAGGAGGGCAGGCAGCGAGACATAATAGGCCCTGGGTCCTAGCGGTGGTTCCACGGCCGTAAATGAACATCATGAGGTTCCAGACAGCGGCTGTGAAGCCCACATTGTGTCCAATACACAATTGGGACAGCACAGTTTTCAACCGAAACACCTCTAAAATAATTTAAATTTTTTTTTCAAAATAATGCAGCTATTTGTGAGCATAAATAGCTGGTGGGGCATGGGCAGCAGCACCTTGTAATGTGTTCCCTGGCAGTGGAAACATACAGACAGCAGGAGGAAATACAGCAGCAGGCATCATGAGGAGGTTGAGTGTGTGGAAGACTGGCAGCAGGCAGGAGGGCAGGCAGCGAGACATAATAGGCCCTGGGTCCTAGCGGTGGTTCCACGGCCGTAAATGAACATCATGAGGTTCCAGACAGCGGCCGTGAAGCCCACATTGTGTCCAATACACAATTGGGACACCACAGTTTTCAACCCGGACACCTCTAAAATAATTTAATTTTTTTTTCCAAATAATGCAGCTATTTGTGAGTGTAAATAGCTGGTGGCGCATGGGCAGCAGCACCTTGTAATGTGTTCCCTGGCAGTGAAAACATACAGACAGCAGGAGGAAATACAGCAGCAGGCAGCGTGAGGAGGTTGAGTGTGTGGCAGACTGGCAGCAGGCAGCAGGCAGGAGGGCAGGCAGCGAGACATAATAGGCCCTGGGTCCTAGTGGTGGTTCCAGGGCCATAAATGAACATCATGAGGTTCCAGACAGCGGTTGTGAAGCCCACATTGTGTCCAATACACAATTGGGACAGCACAGTTTTCAACCCGGACACCTCTAAAATAATAAAAATTTTGTTTGTTTTCAAAATAATGCAGCTATTTTTGAGCGTAAATAGCTGGTGGCACATGGGCAGCAGCACCTTTTAATGTGTTCCCTGGCAGTGGAGACACAGACAGCAGGAAGAAATACAGCAGCAGCAGCAGCAGGTGTAACGTGTGTGTGCCACTTCATGTCCCCCTCTCGCCGACAACAGGGGCCAGGAATTCGCCTTCCACCCAAGCCTGGTTCATTTTGAGAAACGTCAGTCTGTCCACAGACTTGTGAGACAGACGAGATCGCTTCTCAGTGACGACTCCACCGGCTGCAATGAAGCAACGCTCTGACAGTACGCTGGAAGGGGGGTAGGAGAGCACTTCCAGGGCGTACTGCGCAAGCTCGCTCCAGATCGGCAGGTGCTTGACCCAATATTCCATGGGATCAACAGGGGCAGTGCTGTCAAGCCCGCTTGTCAGACTCACCGTCAGGGTCCTTCTCGGAGCTCTCGGGGTCGTCCTCTAGCGCGCACGCGCGGGGGCTCTCTGGTCCTTGTAGTCCCTCTGCCTGCACGGCGTTTGGCGCTGCGCGCAGTGCGCATGCGCACAGGCGCCTGCGCGCGCACCGCCATGTGCACACGCGCGCGTGCGCAGACAGGGACGCGCGCTCTGCGCATGCGCAGAGCGCTAATTTCGGCGCCAATTCAACAGTATAAAAGCAGCACTGCCCCTGACTGCAGTGCTGCTCGTTCTGATCAGTTGGCTAACCTGTTGGTGACCCGTTGTTCCAGTTTCTGCTGATATCCTGATCTGATCTCCTGTTGTGACCCCGGCTTGTGACCCCGACTACTCCTGATCTCCGCCTGCCCTGATCCTTGGCTTGTCTTCTGGATTACCGTTGTCTGCCGCCTGCCCTGACCCCTGGCTTGTGACCCCGACTACTCTTGATCTCCGCCTGCCCCGACCCCTTGGCTTGTGACCCCGGATTGTGCTGATCTCTGTGTGCCTGGATTTCCGGATCTCATCGGACCACTTCTGCTCCACTATTTGTGTCTCTGTTCTCCCAACCACTTGCTGAGACGATCCCAGTAGTGACCTGGTAGGGCACTAGGCGGCGAAGTTCCACATTCCCCTCCTGGGAGTGTGGTCCTGCATCCCCCTCAAGGGGGTGTGGGTGAAGACCCGTGGTCACCTAGACTCCACTACTGGGTAAAGTCTCTTCCATCGGTGGGAAGGTCAACAGGGACTGAAGAGAACTCTGACCTGTCCTTAACAGTAACGAGCAGCCATAATGGAGTCTAGTGGAGCTCGTACCCCGGTGGAGATCCTGTACGATCTAGTTACCCAGCTTCGAGTTTCCATGGACGAAGTACAGAAGGGATATCAAGAGATCCGCGACCAGCTGCGTGCCCCTGCTCCAGTCTTGGTTGCCCCTGCAGCCCCTGCTCAAGTAGCCGTTCCCCCGGCTCATAACGAACCTGTTCCGGGCTTAGGAGAAGGAGCCGCAGCATTGCTTCCAGAGCCCAAGCTACCCTTACCGGAACGATTTTCAGGAGACCGTTCCAAATTCAGATGGTTCCAGAGTGCTTGCCGGCTTCACTTTTCGCTTCTGCCTCGCACTTTTGCAAACGAGGAGGTCAAGGTGGGAGCAGTCATCTCCCTCCTGCAAGGAGAACCCCAGGCATGGGCCCTTCGCCTGGTGGAACAGCGGCACCCGGCTCTACTGACCCTTGACGCCTTCTTTGAGACCATGTCTGAGGTCTTTGATGACCCTGGAAGAGCGGCGTCAGCTGAAAACGCGCTCCAAGCCCTGCGACAAGGAAGGAGACCGGTCGAGGACTACGTCTTGGACTTCCGTCGGTGGGAGGCAGATGTCGACTGGAACGACTCCGCTTTGAGCTTCCAGTTTCGCCAGGGTCTCTCAGAAGCCCTTAAAGATGAACTGGCCAGAGTTGGGGTACCAGACACTTTAAAGGAGCTTATTCGTCTCTCTATCCAGATAGACAGGAGATTGAGGGAGAGACGAGCCGAACGCTCTGGTTCAGTCAGACCGGCCTGGAACATACCTACCCCCAAGGCTTTACCTGCTCCAATTCCCCCCGTTCCCGTGACTTCGGATGAACCGGAACCCATGCAGATCGGCCTTGCCCGACCAGCGATCTCACAAGAGGAGAGGCAACGTCGGAGATCATCCAACTTGTGCATGTATTGTGGGGCTTCCGGACACTTCCGCAACAACTGCCCAGTCAGACCATCTGGTGAGCCTGAATTTGTGGTATGTGCTAGTGGTTTTCCTGTTCCTCCACTGGCCTCCTCTCATGTCCCGCTTACTCTCTCATTGCAGGGCCCACACGGAGAGATCGCAACTATTGAGGCCATAGTAGATTCCGGAGCCTGCTCTTGTTTCCTGGATGTTCAACTGGCACAGCAACTATTCCTTCCTGTCCGCCGCAAGAGTCAACCTTTATCCATCCAGTTGGCAGATGGATCTGCCATTTGCTCCGGTCCTATTCTCTCCGAGACACTACCACTCCTTGTTTCCATCCAGGGAGAACATCAAGAATACTTGAGTTTCGACCTTCTGCCTTCTCCCCTGTTTCCGGTCATCCTGGGGATGCCCTGGCTAAGGACTCACAACCCTAGTATTAACTGGGTTTCTCGGGAGGTCTCCTTCAGTTCTAACTACTGTCTTCGTTCATGTTTTCCCCGAGCTGGGTCCTTGTTCTGTATGGACTCACCCAAGAAGGACATTATCCCTAAGGTCTATCATGACTTCCTAGATGTCTTCGACAAATCCAAAGCGGATGTTCTTCCACCACACCGCCCATATGACTGCCCAATTGACCTCCAGCCAGGGGCTCCTATCCCTTTCGGCAGAACCTATCCACTCTCAGAACCCGAAACCCAGATCCTCAAGGAGTACATAGAGGAGAATATCAAAAAGGGGTTCATCCGACCTTCTACATCCCCCGCCGGGGCCGGGATTTTCTTTGTGGAAAAGAAGGATGGCTCCCTTCGTCCGTGCATCGATTATCGGGATCTGAATAAGATAACCATTAAGAACCGATACCCTCTACCATTGATGCCTGACTTGTTTCAACGACTCGGATCAGCTTGCATCTTCTCCAAGCTTGACTTAAGGGGGGCCTACAACTTGATCAGGATCCGCAAGGGAGATGAGTGGAAGACGGCTTTCCGTTCTCGCTTTGGACATTACGAATATCTTGTGATGCCGTTTGGCTTGTGTAATGCTCCAGCCACTTTTCAACATTTCGTCAATGATATCTTCAGAGATTATATTGATAACTTCATGGTGGTCTATCTAGACGACATCCTCATCTTCTCACCTTCTCAGGAGATTCACTACAGCCATGTAAAACGGGTCTTGGCCCGTCTCCGAACCCATGGACTTTACGCTAAGCCCGAAAAATGTGAGTTTCACAAGACTAACATCCAGTTTCTGGGCCTAAAGATTTCTCCGGGAGGAGTGGAGATGGATCCCCAGAAAGTCTCGGCGATCCTGGACTGGCCGGTACCTACTGATAGGAAGGCCATACAGCGTTTTATTGGATTCGCCAACTTCTACAGACGGTTCATCAAGAACTTCTCACGGATTGTCACACCCATTACTCAACTGACCAGTACCCGTCAGTCTTTCCGCTGGACTCCAGAAGCCCAATCAGCTTTTGAAAGACTGAAGTCGTGCTTCACCTCAGCACCCATCCTTAAACACCCTGATCCGGCCAAAGCATTCGTCCTGGAGGTAGACGCCTCCGAAGTCGCTATTGGAGCAATCCTCTCCCAACGCTTTGGTCCTAAGGCGGTCCTCCATCCCGTGGCCTTCTTCTCCCGGAAGTTGAACCCTTCAGAGAGGAATTACGATGTGGCGGATCGGGAACTCTTGGCCATTAAGGCCGCTCTGGAGGAGTGGCGATACCTTCTAGAAGGCGCTGAACATCCCATACTGGTACTTACAGACCATAAGAACCTGGAGTACCTCAGGACGGCGAAGAGGCTCCGACCGCGTCAGGCTAGGTGGTCACTCTTCTTCTCCCGGTTTACTTTCCACGTGACCTATCGTCCAGGATCCAAAAATATTAAGCCAGACGCCTTGTCCCGCATGTACCAGTCCGAATCAGGTTCTGAGTCAGTACCCGAGAACATCTTGTCTCCCCAGCATTTCCTGCTCATGCATTCCAACCTGATGGATTCGATCAGACAAGCATCTGTGGGTCTGAGCACTCCCCCGGATTTACCATTTAAAGAAGGACTCTACCTGTTCCAAGGGAAGATCTTCGTACGCTCCGAGACCCGCCTGCCAGTCCTGCAAGCCTGTCACGATAATCAACTGGCTGGCCACTTTGGGGTTCATAAGACGCAAGACCTTGTACAGAGGAGCTTCTGGTGGCCCGAACTGTTTAAGGACTGCAAGTCATACGTGGCCTCTTGTGAGGTCTGTGCCCGTTCTAAGACCACCCGGGGCCGACCATGGGGTCTTCTAAAACCTCTTCCAGTACCAACTCAACCTTGGAAAGCCATTGCAATGGATTTTGTGGTGGATCTGCCACCTTCAGAGGGGTATACCACTATACTGGTCATCATCGACCGTTTCTCCAAAATGGCTCACTTCCTGCCTTTTAAACACGTTCCGTCAGCTGCAGAGACAGCCCAAGTTTTCGTGAGAGAGATTGTCAGACTCCACGGGCTACCTGAAGACATCGTATCTGACCGGGGCACCCAGTTCACTTCCAAATTCTGGCAGGAACTCTGCAGGGGTCTGGGAATTAAAGTCTCCCTCTCTTCAGGTTACCATCCACAGTCCAATGGACAAACTGAAAGGACAAATCAAACCTTGGAGCAGTACATAAGGTGTTTCACTTCAGCCTCTCAGGACGACTGGTACCCACTGTTGGCCACGGCAGAATTTGCATACAATAACTCCACTCATACCTCTACTCAGCAGTCACCGTTTTTTATCAATTACGGTTATCATCCTTCATTCCTACCTGATGTAAACTTTACCTCTGTCTGTCCCGGAGCCCAAGAAAGGATTTCTGCCATTCATGACAACATTAACATTGTCCATAGTGCTTTAAAACAGGCCCAGGAGAAGGGAAAAAGATTTGCTGACCGTCGACGGAAGGAGAGTCCAGTCTTTGTCCCTGGAGACCTGGTCTGGCTATCCACCGCAAACCTTAAGTTGCGTTGTGCATCCAAGAAGCTGGCGCCCAGGTACATTGGACCTTTCCCAGTATCCAAACAGATTAATCCAGTAGCATTCAGACTTACCTTGCCTACTTCACTGCGGGTGCATCCCGTGTTCCATGTCTCCAGTTTGAAGAGGGTAATCCCAAACAGCTTCCCAGGCCGTTCCTCGGATCCACCACAACCAGTTGTTATTGATGGTATGGAAGAGTTTGAGGTGGAGAAGATACTGGACAGCAGGAGGATTAGACAGTCGCTTCAGTACCTCATCAAATGGAAGGGATTCGGCCTGGAGGAGAACTCATGGGAACCTGCTCAGAATGTACATGCTCCTAGCTTGGTCAAACAGTTCCACAAAAGATTCCCGGACAAACCTGGCCCTAGGGGCACCCGGAGGTTGCCCCTGGGAGGGGGGCAATGTCAGACTCACCGTCAGGGTCCTTCTCGGAGCTCTCGGGGTCGTCCTCTAGCGCGCACGCGCGGGGGCTCTCTGGTCCTTGTAGTCCCTCTGCCTGCACGGCGTTTGGCGCTGCGCGCAGTGCGCATGCGCACAGGCGCCTGCGCGCGCACCGCCATGTGCACACGCGCGCGTGCGCAGACAGGGACGCGCGCTCTGCGCATGCGCAGAGCGCTAATTTCGGCGCCAATTCAACAGTATAAAAGCAGCACTGCCCCTGACTGCAGTGCTGCTCGTTCTGATCAGTTGGCTAACCTGTTGGTGACCCGTTGTTCCAGTTTCTGCTGATATCCTGATCTGATCTCCTGTTGTGACCCCGGCTTGTGACCCCGACTACTCCTGATCTCCGCCTGCCCTGATCCTTGGCTTGTCTTCTGGATTACCGTTGTCTGCCGCCTGCCCTGACCCCTGGCTTGTGACCCCGACTACTCTTGATCTCCGCCTGCCCCGACCCCTTGGCTTGTGACCCCGGATTGTGCTGATCTCTGTGTGCCTGGATTTCCGGATCTCATCGGACCACTTCTGCTCCACTATTTGTGTCTCTGTTCTCCCAACCACTTGCTGAGACGATCCCAGTAGTGACCTGGTAGGGCACTAGGCGGCGAAGTTCCACATTCCCCTCCTGGGAGTGTGGTCCTGCATCCCCCTCAAGGGGGTGTGGGTGAAGACCCGTGGTCACCTAGACTCCACTACTGGGTAAAGTCTCTTCCATCGGTGGGAAGGTCAACAGGGACTGAAGAGAACTCTGACCTGTCCTTAACACCGCTGAAGGACCCCATGTAGTCAGCCACCATGCAGGTCAAGCGCTGTCTGTGACTGGAGAAGGATGCTGCTGCAGGCACCTCCTCTCTAGTCCCTGGCAGCTCTACACTCATGTAGAGCTCGTTGTCAGAGACAGCAGGTCTGTGGTATGCATGCACTTGCTGCTGGTGGATGCAGGCACCTGCTGCTGCCTCTGTGCTGGCTGGACAGTGGGGGTGGATGGCTGAGGGAAGGCTTCCTCCAAGCGCTCAACAAGGGACAGCTGCAAATCCCTCATTTGTTGCGCACAGTCTCCTCCTGCAGGCAGGAACTGGCTGAGCTTCCCCTTCAGACGTGGGTCCAGCATCATGCAGATCCAGATGTCCCCCCTCTGATTCATCTGGATGACCCTTGGGTCCTTGTGCAGGCACCTCAGCATGTGCGCTGCCATTGGGAAGAGTCTGGCCACGTCTGCTGGCACATCATCGGCAGCCCCAGAGCCGACAGTGCTGTCCTCCTCATCCTCTGCCTCCTCCACCTCATCCTCTCTTCACCCCCGCACCACTCCAGCTGCGCCCTGCTGCTCCCCCTCATCAGCAGCAAGCCCTCCTCCTCAGAGGTGGCCTGTGAAGCTGCCTGCAGCTCCTGCTGGTCCAAGGCTGCCGCTCCCTCTTCCAGCAATGCATACAGGGCCCTGTCCAGCACACACACCATGGGGACCCACTCGCACACCATTGCATGGTCCCTGCTTACCATGTTGTTGGCCTGCAGGAAGGGTGCCAGCACTGAGCACACCTGCTGCATGTGCCCCCAGTCCTCCGTGGAGATGATGGACGGGAGGTTGGTGGCGGCACGCCCAGTTGCAGTGATGGCGGCAACTGTTGCTCGTGCAACGTACTGGCTGACAGCCTGCCTCTCTTCAACCAGATGCTCCAACATCGCCAGGTTGGAGTTCCAGCGAGTTGGAACATCGATCATGAGCCGGTGCTGTGGCAGGTGAAGCTCCTTCTGCACCTCTTCCAGGCTCGCTACGGCTGCAGCCGAGTGCTGGAAATGACGCACAACCTTCCTTGCCACCTCAAGGAGTCGGTCCATCCCCTGGTAGGTCCGCAGGAACTTTTGGACTACCAGGTTCAGGACGTGCGCCAGGCAGGGGATATGGGTCAGGTCTCCCCTGCTGATTGCAGCAACCAGGTTTGCCCCATTGTCGGACACCACCTCTCCGACTCTGAGGCCTCTGGGGGTCAGCCAATTCCTCTCCTGCTCTCTGAGTTTGGCCAGGACATGGTTCGCCGTCAGTTTGGTCTTCCCCAGGCTGACCAATTCCAGCAGCGCTTGGCAGTGGCGGGGCTTCACCGCGTGATGCAGCCCTCTCCTGACATTGGCAATCACAGAGCGGTGAAGTGCAGGGATGGCCGTGCGTGCAAAAAAATGTCGGCTGGGTATTGGCCAATCGGGGGCTGCACACATCAGGAGCACACGCATGTCGCTCCCCTCCTGCACAAGGGAATAAGGCAGGAGTTGGGAGCACATGGCCCGTGCCAGCAAGCCGTTTAGCTGACGCACGTGACGGCTGCTGGGAGGCAGAACCCTGACCACCCCCTGGAAGGTGTCGCTGAGCAGGGTCTGGCGACGCCTTTTGCTGACACGGGAATCACTGGAGGGAGCAGAGGAGGCGACTGAGGACTAGCTGCCAGAACAGGCCTCAGTGTCGGCGGCAGGAGTTGCAGAGGGAGGAGGAGCAGTGCGTTTCTGACCCACTTCTGCTGGTGCTGCTGGAGGAGGTGGAGGAGGGTGGGTGGCTGCTGCCGACGGCTTCGCAGTGGTGGCGGGTCTGTCACTGCCAGCTTCCTTCAACTTCATAAACTCCTCATGCTCATAGAAGTGTTTCCCTGCCAGATGGTTCACCAGAGAGGTGGTGCCATACGCAGAGGGATCCTTCCCTCTGCTGAGCTGCTGGCGGAACTGGTTGCAGGTGGCATACTTGCAATCCACATATGGCAGGGTGAAAAAATTCTAAATTGGGGAGGTGAAGTTTCCCCTTCGGCTCGAAGGTGCTGCTGCCGCTGATCTCCCTGTGGTGGTTGGGGGGGGGGGGGTTCTTGGTGCGGCTGGTGGCACTGGCAGAACTCTCCGGATCAGCACCCTGTGTGGCCTGCATACCACGTCCACTTCTGATCCTGCCTATGTCTGCGATGCTGATCCTTCTAGCAAGGCCCGCACAGGGGCGTAGCAATAGGGGGTGCAGCGGTAGCGACCGCATCGGGGCCCTTGAGCCAGAGGGGCCCCGAAGGGCCCTCCCTCAACTACAGTATTAGCTCTCTATTGGTCCTGTGCTCATTATAATCACTTCTATAGATACTTTGAATAGTGGTAATCATTAACAAACTGTTTCCCATCCCTTCCTTGCACCTCTGACTCTGTAGTTGCCATTGGCAGGTTTTGGTGCACCGTATCAATTGCTATGTATAGAGTGCTTGGGGGGCCCCATTGTAAAACTTGCATCGGGGCCCACAGCTCCTTATCTACGCCACTGGGCCCGCAGATGCATCCTCCTCCTCAGAGCTGATGACATCCCCAGGATCTGCCACCCTGTCTCTGTGCTTCACCCTGTCATCATCATCCTCCCTCTCCGCAAACATGTCCTGCTGGGATGACCCCACAAACTCCCCTTTTGCATGCATGGGCTGATGGACACTCACCACTGTCTGACTGTCCAAAGCATCATCCCCCAAAGCGCCCATCAGCATTTCTTCCTCCTCCAATTCTGCCGCAACAGCACTCCATAGCCTCGCTGTGCTTGGGGATAAGAAGAAGGTGCTGAGTGACAGGGTGCTGGTGTTGCCCGCTGGGGCTGGAGAACTGCACTCCTCCTCCTCCTCCCCAGGCAGTGCTGGGCGGCTGCTGCTGCTCTTGCGAACAGGAGTGGTGGCGGGGGTGGAGGACTCGGTTCCAGAGCTAATGGTGGCCTGCTCATCCACCATCAGTTCCACCACAGAGTCTGCGTCCTTCTCCTCAATAGGACGGCTACGACCTGGCGGTGGGAGGAACATCTGTGCCACACTCTGCTGCTGTGTCTCTGCAGCGTGACTCCCAGCTGTTGGGCGGCCAAGGCGTCCATGGGCAGTGGCTAATGGCGGAATAGCCACTGGTGCAGACGCAGAACTGCGCATGGTGGTGGTGGTGGCGCGGCTGCCACAACCTCCTCTCTTGCCGATGCCCTTGCTGCCCTTGCTGCCCCTGCCCAAACTGCGGCTGCCAGTGCCAGACATCGTATATTTTAAATATTATACAAATTAAACGTGAGCGCAAGCAGTGTAATATACCATCAGTCACTGCACCTGTTCACGGTACCTGTGTGTGACAGCTGAACATTTGTAATACCAATCACTGCAGTGCATATCTGTAACCTGTTCAGTGCACCTACGTGAGCGCAAGCAGTGTAATATACCACCAGCCACTGCACCTGTTCACGGTACCTGTGTGTGACAGCTGCACATTTGTAATACCAATCCCTCCATACCTGTTCACTGCACCTGTGTGACCGCACACTGTTTAGTATACCAGTCCATGCATACTTGTTAACTGCACCTGTGTGACAGCTGCACATTGTATTGTAATACCAGTCACTGCTACCTTTCACTGCACCTGTGTGACTGCACATTGTATTAGTCAAGTCAGTGCATATCTTTCACTTCATCCCCCCCGATATGGACAAAACAACAGGCAGAGGCAGACCCATAGGCAGGCCACTCGGCAGGTCTGTTCGAGGTCGTGCTGACGTGATTTCGTGCAGCCCTAGACCAAAGTACAGTGCTCAGAAGAAGGCACGTCCCATCAACTCCCAAGATTGTCAGGAGGTGGTAGACTATTTAACAAAGAACACCTCGAATTTCCCGACTTCTTTTCCGGGCGGGTTCGGACCATGTGCCGCGTTCGGCACAGTAGAGGCAAAAGCCCTGGGCACGTCTCCGGGACTTCTCAGCAGGGGACAGCATTGAAGAGCCGATCTGCATGGGTTCTTCGGAACCCCCGGGAGGATTCACGGTATCCACCACTAGGGGAACCACATTCCAAGCCCCACTCCGTTCTAACCGCCTTTGGCGTAGCCGCCGATCCACCCTAATAGCTAGGGTAATGGCTTCATCCAGTGTCACCGGGGGTGGATAATTGATAAAATGATCCTTGACGTTCTCAGTCAAACCGTGTATGAACTGATCTAGTAGAGCAGGGTCATTCCACCGGGAGGCTACGGACCACCTCCTGAACTCTGAGGCATAGATTTCCGCAGTGTTTTTACCCTGCTTGAGGCCTCAGAGTTTATGTGAAGCTGTGGTAGTGACATCTGGGTCAGAATATAGAATGCTCATGGCCTTAAAGAACTCCTCCACTGAGGAAAGGGCTGGATGTCCCTGGGGGAGGCTGAATGCCCATGCTTGCGGATCTCCCTGCAACAATGAGATCACCAGGGCCACCCTCTGCGTTTCAGTCCCCGAGGCGTCTGGGCCTTACAAAGAAGTACATCCTGCAGGAATTCATAAAGTTGCTGAAGGATCCATGGTCTCCTGAGAACTTTTCAGGGAGAGGAAGTTTAGGCTCTGGCATAGGCGCCAAAGATGCAGGAGCCACTGGTTCGCCCAGGAGAGCAGGAGATGCATTAGTTCCCGCTTCTATGGCCACATCAAGGGGAGCAGCAGCAGCTTGTGCTTGTGCAGCGGCTTGTGCTGTGCCTTGGGCCTGTGCTTGCGCTTGTGTCAGAGGGGTCACCATCTCCACGATACCTTTGACCGCCTCAGCCAATTGGTCTATCTGCCGCTGTAAATCCTCCATGTAAATATATTTTTTGGGCCTGTTATAATGTGACGGTCGGGTGACCGGGCCGTGACAAACGATACTGATCCCTGCCCAGGGACGCTGGGGAGGGACGGACGGATTGTCTAAATTCAAGCCAGGTCATACACGGGTGATCAGATACAGGTCAACTATCTCCCAGTAACTAGCTAGCACCCACGGGTCTGCAGATGTTACAGTACAGCACAGTGACTAACTAGGAACACTCTTAAGAGACAACAGCAGAAACTACAGTAACCTGCACGGAGCGAGCTACTGTCAGCCTACAAGCGGCGAAATACACGCTATAACAGGCATGCAGCCGCGGACCGGAAGTACTTATATACCCCCCGGCCGCGTCACTTCCGGAACGCCCGCCGCCTGGACGCATAGAGCGGACACATGTTCGTACGCGTCCGACCCGTGCGCCCTTTGGAACGCATGCGCCTGCCCACTGCCGCTGGAGACGACATCGTGGGACGCAAGCCGGAAGTATCCGGATCATCGCGGGCGCGCGGACCAGGTTGTATCATTACACACGGTCAGGGCAGGTACATTACTTACACAGTCCATTGGGTCAACCTGGTGACCGATGGCAGGCAGGGAGTACGTGGCTGTGCAGCAGACCTAGTTGTGACACCTCCACAGCTTGCAGGCAGGCCTGCTGCCACCTCCTCTCCTTCTCCTCCTACTCCTCCTGCTACATCTTCTTTGTCGTCCTCCTCCTCCTTGGCTGAGTGGCAGCGCAGCTCTACTGGTGCTACGATCTCCTCTTCAGCTACACAGCCCCAGCTCTCCAGGGCCTATGCTGCATGCCAGGTACGACGGTGTCACGCCATCTTAGACATGTCTTGCCTCAAAGCGGAAAGTCAGGTGAATCAGTGGCTGACCCCGCACCAACTGGAGATCGGCAACGTGGTGTGTGACAACGGCAGCAATCTCATTTTGGCTTTGAATTTGGGAAAGTTGACACATGTACCCAATCTCGTAATCCAGAGATTTGTGTGTAAGTACCCAGGTTTACAGAACTGGACACTCAAGCGAAATGCCTGCAGGCTCATGCGGCCGTTTGAGGAGTAAAGATGGCCCGAACTTCTGATTTTCGGTTCGCGAACTTCGGTGAAAGTTCGGTTTGCGCAAACTTTCGCAAACTGCAATAGACTTCAACGGGGAAGCGAACTTTGAAAACTAGAAACACTTATGCTTGCCACAAAAGTGATGGAAAAGATGTTTCAAGGGGTCTAACATCTGGAGGGGGGCATGGCGGAGTGGGATAGACCCCAAAAGTCCCGGGGAAAAATCTGGATTTGACACAAAGCAGCGTTTTAAGGACAGAAATCACATTGAATGCTAAATTGCAGGCCAAAAGTGCTTTAATGCTGGGGATACATGGTACGTTTCTGTACCGTGTATCGAGCCGCACTATAGATTGCGGCGCGTCCCCGCTCGTCCCCGCGGCCGCCCGGATCGATTCCCGCTCGTCCCCGCGGGCACTTCTTATCTTTTCCTCATTTTTCCCTGTTGTCCCGCCCGCAGTATCGAGCGGGGAATCGATCCAGCGGGGTATCGGACACGTCGGAAATGATCAGCTGAGCCATCAGCGGCTCGATACACGGTACAGAAACATACCGTGTATTCCCAGCATAAAACATCTTGCATGTGTATACATCAATCAGGGAGTGTTATTAGAGAACTGCTTCACACTTACACACCAAACTCACTGTGTAACGCACCGCAAACTGCTGTTTGTGTAGTGATGGCTATGCTGGACTGGTGCACACCATGGCGAGAGTGTAGGCCGTGGTGGTTTTCAAGGCCATATGGTCACCGGGCTATGGTAGATCAAGGATAGAACAACAGTGACTGTCCAGCTGATCAAATTTGGTCTGTCCACAATGAAGCAACAGGTGCTGTGTGGGGAGCAACTTAGTCTTGGGGCAGGCTGTCAGTCACATGGCGTGCATGCAGAGATGCTGGGTGACTGACTTAGTCTTCGGGCAGGCCTAAGTGTGCTTTGTAGACCAGGCATCCGTGGTCAGATGGACCCTTGACCCAACACTGTGTGCCAGAGATGTCACCACTTGCCTTTCAACATCACGGTACAGTTTAGGTATCGCCTTTTTTGAGAAAAAATTGCAGCTTACACTGTGGTGTGTGGCTTTGCTTTGTGTGCTGCTGGACACTGGACACTCAAGCGAAATGCCTGCAGGCTCATGCGGCCATTTGAGGAGTAGAGATTGCCCGAACTTCCGATTTTCGGTTCGCGAACCTTCGGCGAAAGTTCGGTTTGCGCGAACTTTCGCAAACCGCAATAGACTTTTGTGTGCTGCTTTTCCTCAGATGATCATCCCATTGCAGTTTGTGCTTTGTAATCATGTGCCTTCGTAAGGTAGTTGTCCCTACGCGGGTCTTGGTCTTTCCACGGCTCAATTTTCGGTGGCAGAGAGTACAGATAACATTGCTCTCATCTGAGGCAGACACACAAAAAAATTTTGCTCTGCCTTTTGTTTTGTCCATATTGCGGGGGATGAAGTGAAAGGTATGAACTGACTTGACTAATACAATGTGCAGTCACACAGGTGCAGTTAGGCAGGTATATGCAGTGATGGGTATTAAAATGTGCACCTGTCACACACAGACAGGTACCGGACAGGCACAGTGACACAGTGTGCACTCAAGTAGGTAGGTGGCTGCACTGTGAACAATAGGTAGGTAGGTATATGCAGTAATGGGTATTACAATGTGCACCTGTCTCACACAGACAGGCAGGGCCGGCGCTACCATTAAGGCAAAGGAGGCAGCTGCCCCAGGGCCCCAGAGCTTGTAGGGGCCCCCAGTGGCTACAAGAGGAAAAAAAAAATTTCAAATCGGCCTTATAGTTTTTGAGAAAATCGATTTTAAAGTTTCAAAGGAAAAAAAAAACACATTTAAAAACCTGCCGACTTTAATGGTTAATAACAAATCCATCTTAAATGCTAGAAACCCTAAATTTGCAGGATATGTTAAGGAGATCATTATAAATAAGAGGAAAAAAACAATTTCTCAAAAAGACCTTATAGTTTTTGAGAAAATCAATTTTAAAGTTTAGAAGGAAAAAAGTATAGTTTTAAATGCGGTAAATGTCACTTTTAGTAGCAAACCTAACGGTAGTGTAATTTTACATGCATCAAACGAAAGCGCAATAAATTTCCTGACGGGGTTTCCATGGGGTCTATACGCAGCCGCAGCGCTTTGGCCAGGGATCGCTATACTGCCGCAATATGGCTGTATGAAGATCCCTGGCATTTTTTCCTATTTTCCCAATTTTTTTTTATGTTTAGAGTGTGGGAATTTTTTTTTTTTAAATTATGTGGGGTCCCCCCTCCTGAAACTTTTTAACCCCTTGTCCCCCATGCAGGCTGGGATAGCCAGAATGTGGAGCTCTGACCGATTGGGACTTCACACCCTGACTATACCAGCTGCAAAAAGGTCCCCTAATGCCGATTTTTGTTCCATGGGTATATGTTGGGGGGGCCCACCAGGTTTATTTTGCCCTGGGGCCCCATTGTTGCTTAAACCGGCCCTGCAGACAGGTACCGGACAGGCACAGTGAAACTGCGTGCGCTCAGCTCACGTAGGTGGGTGGGTGCACTGTGAACAACAGGTAGGTAGGTATATGCAGTGATGGGTATTACAATGTGCACCTGTCACACACACAGGTAGTCACTGAATGTGCTGGGCCTGGCTGGCAGTGGCACACACAGTAGGAATTACCAAGGCTGTCTATGCAACACAAGTGTCAGTGGGACACACACAAAAATAAAAAATAGAACAAGATTAGCTCTCAAAAGAGCTGTTGAGGGGTGCTTTTTTAGCAATAAGAATCAGCAAGGAGCAAGCTAAGAAGCCTACAAGAGCCTAACTAATCTTTCTCTATGAGAGTCTGCAGCAGCTTTCCCTTCTCTAATTACTGCAGGCACACGAGTGAGTAAAATGGCTGACGCTGCATGCCTTTTATAAGGGGGGAGTGGCTCAAGGAGGGAGTGTGGCCTGATTGGCTACAATGTGCCTGCTGACTGTGATGTAGAGGGTCAAAGTTGACCCTAATGGTGCACTATGGGGGCGAACCGAACTTCCGGTAAAGTTCGCCGGGATCCATTCGCCGGCGAACCGTTCGGGCCATCTCTATTGAGGAGGTGACAAACATGGTGAGTTGCAGTGAAGGCGCCATCAGCGACTTGATCCCATATGCCTTCTTCCTGGAGCGTGGCGTGCGTAGAGTGGTGGATCAAACTGTGGATGAGCATGAACAGGAACAGTTACAGGAGGAAGAGTTGTGGGATCAATTCTCATCAGAACCAGATGTTTCCTCAACACCTGCGGCAGCACAGAGGGGGAGGAGGAGGAGGAAGAGTCGTGTGGGAAGAGAGTCAGATTATGAGGAAGGTGAGGTTTTTTTTGTAGGAGGAGGAGGCAGCAGAAGAAAAACCGCAGCAGGAGTCGCAGGGGGCTTGTGCTGCTCAACGCTCCCGTGGCATTGTTCATGGCTGGGGGGAGGAGGAGAACTTACCTGACATCACTAAGGTAGAGCAAGAGGCGTTGGATAGTATGTCTGGATCCAACTTTGTGCAGATGGCATCTTTCATGCTGTCCAGCCTGTTGAAAAACAGATACCACCTATATTTAACTCAAAACACAATTGCTGCATAATTTTTTGGAGGTGTCTTGGCTGAAAGCTGTCATGTCCCAGTTGTGCGGTTGGACTTTGGACACAATGTGGGCTGCACGACCGTTGTCTGGAACCTAGGCCTAATGTTAATTGACAGCCATTTTTTTTTGGGGGGGGGGGGATTTTAAGCCCCACATCATCAATTAGTGTTCCCCTTTGCAAAATAATGATGATAAGTGCCTCATTTACCCTCAAAACACCCTTTAAAGCTATTTAAAGGGCACTTCCGGTTTTTCTATCCAGATATTCGAATAGCCCGGATATCCGCGGATAATGCAACCGGATATCCGCGTTCACGCGGATATCTAAAAGGCCGGATTCGGATATCCGAGCCGGATCCGGATATCTAGGTATCCGGATCCGGATCAATTTGGATTTTAAAAAGCACTATCCGAGCATCCCTAATAACAATACTTTAAGGCACGACAGTTCAATTTGCATCTGAACATAAATAAAACAATTTAAAGCCAAAATCATATTTAGATTTTGATTATATAATTAAAGTTTTTTTCCTTTTTTTAAAAAATATAGGAGTGTACCGTATTTTTTGGAATATAAGACGCACTTTTTCTCCCCCAAATTTTGGGGAGAAAAGTGGGTGCGTCTTATATTCTAAAGATACCAAAAAATCTATGCAGAGTGCGCAGGGAAGCTGAACCGCCGCTATACATCACCTGATCCTGCAGCCGCGATCCTCCCCCGGCTGTCGGCGATCCTCTTTAGCATCCTCCTTTCATCCTGGGTCCCGCAGCGCGATCCTCTTCAGTGGCAGCGGTAGGCAGGGACACCGGCCGCCTACCGCTGTGCAGAGCCGCCGGGGTCCGCTGGGCCATCTCCATAAACACTGCCGGGGTCCGCTGGGCCATCTGCATAATCGCCGCTGAAGTCCGCTGGGTCATCTGCATAATAGCCGCTGGAGTTCGCTGGGTCGCCGCCTCCATACACGCAGTTCTCTGCACTAGCCACGCACGTGCGCCAGGGGTCATGCATGACGTCATGCATGACCCCTGGCGCACGTGCGCGGCTAGTGAAGAGAACTGCGTGTATGGAGGCGGCGACCCAGCGAACTCCAGCGGCTATTATGCAGATGACCCAGCGGACTTCAGCGGCGAATGTGCAGATGGCCGAGCGGACCCCGGCAGTGTTTATGGAGATGGCCCAGCGGACCCCGGCGGCTCTGCACAGCGGTAGGCGGCCGGTGTCCCTGCCTACCGCTGCCACTGAAGAGGATCGCGCTGCGGGACCCAGGATGAAAGGAGGATGCTGAAGAGGATCGCCGACAGCTGGGGGGAGGATCGCGGCTGCAGGATCAGGTAATGTATGAAAGTGTATTGTAGTGTATTGTATTGTAGTGTATGGTAGTTAATTGGAGTGTATTTTAGTGTAGTGCAGTTAATTGGAGTGTAGTTTAGTGTAGTTAATTGTAGTTTAGTGCAGTGTAGTTTAGTGCAGTGTAGTTTAGCTTAAGAGTAGTGTAGTGTATTGCTGTATAGTGTATTGTAGTGTAACTGGTGGGGAAATAGGGTATAGTGTAGTGTAACTGGGCAGTGTAGTGTAGATAGAGTAGCTTAGAAAAATTTTTGGGGGGATAAATGTCCATAAGACGCCCCTGCAGTATAGATGCACATAGGTTTAGTTTTTTGTTTTTTTTCCTGATTTTTGCCCTCTAAACCTAGGTGCGTCTTATATGCCGGAGCGTCTTATATTCCGAAAAATACGGTAATTAGAAAGCAATAGTACCACTGGTTTCTACTGATATCCTTTACCGTCACAGTTCACAGGAAATTCGGCTGGCACGCCACCCACAATATTTGAATATTTTCTGCAGATATCAATGTGTTCTTTTATTCTGATTTACGCTACCAAATTGGTATTTTTTTTTCATTAAATTGTAATTGAATCTATAATTATGTTCTTTTCAAATGCTACAGTCTTACTGAGCTTACAATTGGTTTATTGAAAGAAATATAAATAAAAAGAAATGTAAAATCACGGGAAGGGAGACCACATATCTAATCTCATTATTTCCATTATTACTAACTAGGTACTTGCTGGTACGGTTGTTTATTATTCTGTAAATGCTTTTATTGTATACAACATCATTTACATAAATTCAATTTAAACAGTATACATAAACAACTATGATGTCTGTCAGTTTATGGATTCATCATCTCTCCTTGATGAGTGTTAATACCTATTATATTTTTCATGAATGCTTATATTTAATAATATATATATATTTATAGTTTTGTATTATTGTCAATGTGTTAAAACAATGCCTATCTCTATAAATAATCATAGGCTTTGCATTTTCTGTTCCAATAATAGCACTGATTCATACACACATGTAATGCTTTTGTCACAGCTAATGATCACTTTACTTTTTAAGGACAATTTTTGGTCATTTTTTTTGCAAACATGCAAAAACAACAACTGGAAATTTGGGCCACAGAAATAGCTACTAGTAGGATATTAGTAAATTTACCAATATTATACTAATTTGGAGTGGAGACTATGATAGTAAATACTGATAAATGTAAATGATGACAATATTTTACTACATCTAAATCTAACCCTATTCTCACACAGAAGCCTGCCTCTGCCGGTGCCTAGTTCTAACCCCTCCAATCCAATGCCTAACTCTAACCACCCCCTCTGATGCCTAACCTTAACCACACCCCCTTCGATGCCCAACATTAACTGTTCCCCCTATGCCTAACCTTAACCACCCCCCTCCCCTGCATATTTAACCTTAATGGCCCCTCCGATGCCTAACCTTATAAACCCCCCTCCCCCTAATGCCTAAACTTCACCACACCCCCCTGCATGCCTAACCTTAGCTGCTCCCCCAACAAAAAATGCAAACTATTGGGCACTGCGGAAGTTGGGGCGCTGCCTTAGGTGCCTATTCATCAGCTATGGCAGTAAATTTGGGCGCTGGAGGCAGCACCGGATATTTCCCGCAAAAGGCAATATTTGTATGGGAGCCATTGGCAGCACTCAAATTTCCTGTGTCTCAATTTCTAGTCCAATGAAGAGCTTGTTTTCATCTGTGTATCTATTCCCAAAAAGCTGATGTCATTTTAATTTTAATATATGTACTAATGAACCTTTTCACCCTCCACTTCCTGCAACACAGACAACCGGAGCTGTAGGCTCCAATCTTTATACCATGACTGGACCCCACCCCTTCTAGTCTGAAAGCATACACACATCATAGTAGTCTGCTCATCAATCTGATTCTCCTCTCCTGCATCCTGTTTATCCTCTGTGATTGATGGAATTCTCTGTCCTCCATTTAAACAATGGCGATGACCCCGTAACAGCTTCAGGGTCAGCACTCTGTTAACTTGTAATACCGCCCACTTGAGCCAAAGGCAGGGCCGGATTGCCGACCAGGCACCTAAAGCATTTGCTTGGGGCCCAAGTGTCAGTCTAAGGGCCCCTGGCAAGGTACCCCAAGTCCCCTTCTCTCCCTCCCTTGTCCCTCTCAGTGCGGCCGGGCAGTGCGATTACAATATAGTAAGAAAAAACCTCACCGGCTTCCGGTATTCCTGCGATGACAGCTCTCTTCCGCAGTACCCCCGGCATCCTCTCCATGGTTACAATGGCATGTGACAGTACTCGGGACGTCACATGACAAGAGACGCGTTGTCATGCGGATCCAGGGATGGAAAGACCTAGGACATGCAAAGCCTCTGTGCCCAGTACACTACCACAGGACCCAGATCAGAGCAGACCTGGCTGTAACGCAGTCGGGCTGCTGCCCACTGCACCTGGCAACCTTTTGTTTAGCTGGATCCGCGCTGATTCATGAGGCGGATCAGCTGAGGCCAGATCGCCGCACAGATCAGCTGAAGCCAGTTCAGCTGGGACCTGGCTGGGCCACGTGGTCAGGTAGGGGCTCCATACATGCCACCAAGCATCTCCGCTCCTCCCTGGCTGTAACCCACATGGCTGCGGCTCCGGCACCTCCTGCATCCACGCTGTGTCAGCCGGAATCACCTGGAGCACGTCCGCTGCACAGGAGCTGGATCAGCTGGAACCACACTGTAAGCATGTGGGCGAGCCGCGGTTCCATACACACCACCACGCATGCCGCCTGTCACCTCCACTCCCGTCCTAACTGCAGAGCACTACCTGAAATGACCAGGACATATGCCGCACACGACCACTGCCAGCCGGCCATTTCACCCGCCATCTCTGCCACTGCCAGAAAAAGGTTTGTTTTTTTATTACAATTTTTAAAGTGCTGTTAATGGAGGAGGGCCCAAATTGGGTACTTTGCTTAGGGCCCCATTTGGCCTTAATCTTGCTCTGGCCAAAGGGAAACATGATCATTTCCGTGCACATCAGTTGTCCTTTCGGTTATAACTGACAGAAACTGATATAGTGGAAATGGGCCCTGAGGCTTCCAGTTCTGACTAGATCTAGTCAGAACAGAAAAAAATTGTTAGAAGAAAATGGTTAGCTTCTGAGAGGAACTGAAGGCAAGGTAAGTATGTTTAATTTCATCATATTTAATTTCAATAATTTTTACTTCGTTCAGGTTCTCTTTAAGCAGAAATTTTCTTGAGGAACAAGAGAGGAATCACAGTGTTTCTATACCTACTTTTAAAATCCAGCACAGGCAGACCACCCTGATGATTATAATACCTTGCTAAACGTTGTTGACGGATATGTACCTTTAATGCAAATGAATCAGGTGACATTACATAACTTATCCAGAGAGATCTATAAATCACTGTATATTCCGTTTAATGGATAGATAAATTACCACCAGGTTTTCACGCTAAATTGTAGTGATTCCAATTGATCAACAACATATGCACTCGGCATCCCCGCGGAGCTGTAATTGTCTCTCCGCTACATTGCTACAGTGGCATAATAAAAAGTAATTATTCCAACCCAGAACTTTGCCTCTCGTCTCCCGGCATGGGGAGCGGATGGACGCCGGATTCATTCTTCGTCACAGAAATGACTCCCCTTAACAATTCCCTATTGGTCAGATTCCCTGCATTCGGGGTTCATTAGATACCAGTTTAATTAACAAGCAGCAGTCTGAATTCTTATTGCATTTCAAAGATTCCAGACACATCGGTGATGAGACGGTGGCGCTATTTCCTAATGAAATATCTGATCAGGCGCCGGGAATAGGACTGTTTATGGAACATTATCATTCTTCTCATTTCTACCAATGAGACCTTCTTCTCTTACATCTTCTTACAGTGCAGAAGCTAAAGCAACATCTTCATTTAAGGTTATTAAGATCATTTATTAGATGTTCCCTGACGTTAGGATCCTATTTGGCTATGAAGTGTTTGTTAATCAGCTGCTGTAATAATTGAGGAGTTTCATCATAAGGCAAGAATTGAAATGAAGGGGAATATTTATATAGTGCCAGTGAGCTCTGACTGCCTGCAGGAGTCACGTGTGTTCAGTGGCAATAGGAAGAGCAGAGGTTTCGAGCACCCCAGGGCTCTTGGGCTACAGGGGCACTCCCTCAACCGCAGTATTAGCTCTTCATCGCAGAAGCATCACTAAGGGGTTGGTGTCACCTGGTGCGGAAATTCAGGGTGTCACTCTTCTTTTATCCCATGAACCTCCAACCTCACCAGGCTAAACAAAACCAATAATACTTTTGTTTTGTAATAACATTACGTATTACTGACATTTGTTGAGAATGGGGCTGGGAAGTGGTTATAGTGAACCTATTTGCTATAGGAAGAGGGAGGAGTTAGGTATTGTTATACTGGCCACACTTTGCTATAGGGGGCGGGCGTGGCTAGTTCCAGTCATGCTTGCCATGGGGGATGTGTGAGGGAGGAGTACAATGCTGGACACACTTGATATTAGGGGTTGGATGGGACACCTTTGCTAAGGGGTGAATAGGAGGATATCAGGGTGATCATCACATGGCCCAGGTGGCCTCTGAACTCTGTTACCAGCGCAGCAATAAGGGAGAAGAGCAGGAGAGAAAAGTACATTTGGCACTAGCTTGGTCTATATTCATATAGCCTTACTCCACTGTCCCTTAGTTTGGAGCTTAGTGTCACCCCCTCTGCTGGTGACACCTGGTGCGGTCCGCACCTATTGCACCCTCCTAGTGACACCACTGCTTTACTGGCCCTGTGCTGGTATTAATCACTTCTATAGATGCTTTGAATAGCAGTAATCATTAACAAACTGTTCCCCATCCTCTTCTTGCACCTCTCAGACTGTGGTTGTCCTTAGCAAGTCTTGTATCAATTGCTATGTATAGAGTGGTTGGGGGGCCCAATGTAAAACTTGCACTGGGGCCCACAGCTTCTTAGCTATGACACTGCCCATGTTCACTGGGAAATGTAGTTCTACTATTGGGTTGTGTGGGTGGGGGGGGGGGGGAGGTTTGCCAGTGAGCAGACTGGTGTTTGACAAGATGGAATCATGGGCTTCCCCAGTCTCCCTTCACCTCTCTGTTCCTCCATTGGGACTCTAAAGTGTGGCCATAACGGGGTGTGCAAAGAAAATCAACATGATCGGCAGGTTGTTTGTATCTCGGGGACTGTCTGTATTCTGAATCCACCTTATACAGCACATGGTTTATATTCTCTAGTTTGTGCGTGTTTTTTTTTGGGGGGGGGGGGATTGGGGGTGACACAGAACTTTTTGCCTGGTGTGACAAAAAGGCTAGAAACTACTTAGCACCCTAGTTTGCCGGTGGAAAGCCTTAACACGTGCTAACTGAGTTAGCACTGGTTAGTGAATCAAGCCCCTGTGTGTTTTAAGAGAGAAGAGCCTGTATAATTCCCCCTTATCTGTAATTAATCCCGAGTGTAATTTGATATTTCTGCTGGTTCAGTACAGAAATTCGCCAGTCCTTGGCAGGCACAGCTAATATGTAAACACAGGATGTTATGACTTTGCAGCAGAGAGGAAGTTCTGAGTTAAGGTCTTCTTTAAAGGACTTACGAGCCCAAAACAGTAAAAAAAATGTCTTTACCTGTATGGAGTTGTAAGGCACGGAGGACGCCATCCGCGCCCTCTGTGCAGCTCCGCCGGGTCCCCGCTGCTTTTGCTCCCCCCGGCCGGACCCCGACCCCACAGCCAGGGTCGGGCTCTCCTTCCTCCTCAAATATGGCCATCGGAGGAGGCCGCGGCTGCGCAGTCCGCACCGACGTGAGTGCGGCTGCGCAGCTCTAGGGCCTCCCTCCCCGATCCACGCTACGTACAACTTCATACAGGTAAAGACATTTTTTTACTGTTTTGGGCTCGTAAGTCCTTTAAAGGACTACTGTAGGGGGGTCGGGGGAAAATTAGTTAAGCTTACCGGGAGCTTCTAACGGTCCCCCGCAGATATCCTGTGCCTGCCCAGCCACTCACCGATGCTCTGGGCCCCGCCTTAGGTTGACTTCTGGAATTTCAGACTTTAAAGTCGGAAAACCACTGCACCTGTGCAGTCGTGTCCATGCTCCCGTCGACGTCACGAGGAGCGTATTGCACAGGCCCAGTATGGTGTTGTGCCTGCACAGTACGCTCCTGGTGACATCAAGGGAAGGGAGGGTGCGGCTGCGCAGGCACAGTGGTTTTCCGACTTTAAAGTCTAAAATTCCAGAAGTGAACCGGAGGCGGGGCCGGAGCGTTGGTGAGTGGCTGCGCAGGCACAGGACGTCTGCGGGGGACCATTAGAAGCCCCGGGTAAGTTCAACTCATTTTTCCCCAATCCCCCTACAGTATTCCTTTAAAGGTCACAGGAAACATATCAGCAACAATTTTGTACTGCTCTATATACAGCGATACAGAAGATGTTGGAGCTACCTATATAATAAAAAATAATAGTTAATGGAACGTAGATCTAATGAGCCAGTAAAGTGGGCTACATGTATGTTTGAATTTCCTATATAGCACAAACGTCAGACAGCAGAAGTAGCGGATTGCTCTCAACCGCACATAATATGCAAATACATGAAATATGAATGTTACCTTTTCTATTTCAAGTTCTTATGCTATACATATTTATGATATTAACTTGCGTTATAGAATGTATTATTATTTTTTTATGAGCTGACAAATGTACACAGAGCCAAACTCGAGATTTAAAGTATTATAATTGATGTATTAAGCTATGAGAAGCTGAGCACACATATCTGATTTTCATCCTATCTGACGTTCAGTCTCTTTTAACTCCCTCTCATGTGCAGTAAAATGTATAGTACACCTCATCCAAAGCACACGTTGTACAACATTAGTACAGCATTGTACCATGATGCACTTTGTTCTATAACAGTTAGGCTCTTAGATGTTCCCAGTGTGTTTCCTATTTTGTGAGCTGCCTATACATAATTTAAACACTGCTGGATGTCAAACGTCCCCGTCTTCCTGATTGTGATCTGCGGAGGAGATCTGCGTATTTTGCCTGTATCGGGAGTCTGCAAACTGCTAATTTCTTTCCTTAAAGAGAACCTGTACTGAGTAAAAATATTTAAAATAAACACATGGAGGTAACTTCAAATGAACATTACATAGTTACCTTGCCATCAGTTCCTCTCAGAAGCTCACCATTTTCTTCTGATAATAATCCCTTCCAGTTCTGACAATATTTTGTCAGGTCTGAAATATATCAGTTGCTGTCAATAAAATATCAGTTGCTGTCAGTTATAGCTGAGAGGAAAACTGATGTACCAGGTAAATGTCCATGTCTCTCTATGGATCAAGTGGGTGATGTTACAGTTTAACTGTGTGCTGACCAGAAAGCTGTTATGGGTAACGACCATTTTCAAAATGGAGGACGGAAAATTCCATTGATCACAGTGAACAAACAGGACGCGGGACAAGAGAAAGAAACGGAGGAGTAAACTACATGGAAGGTAAGTATGACTTGTGTATGCTTATTTTGACTTTTAATTTTCAGTTCAGGTTTTCTTTAAAGTGAATTTACCTCTTTTTCTGACAAAAAAAAAAAAAACCAGCATCTTTAGTTACGTGCATTGCAATTATTGATATTATGATTACTTTTATTTATAAAGTTCCCACATTTTCAAAAAATATTTAAAAGACAAGTAATGAGGGCAAACAAAAACATGCAATGGATATAATATGTATAGTACAGAAATCACGCTATATACAAAGCGCATACGTATAATATATGCTGAGGGAGTATGTCCTCCCCCCTCCCCATCCCCATACTGCGTAGCTACTAGCTCCCAACTGTCCCTCTTTTGGAGGGACAGTCCCTCTTTGGGAGCCCTGTCCCTCTGTCCCTCTTTCCTCCTTATTTGTCCCTCTTTCAGGACTTTATCCTTCTTTCTATAAATATATATATTTCTCTACTAAAAATGTGTTTGATTGACTCTAAACTTTATTCCCATCCTTTAAATTGATATGTTACTAATTTTAAAATGTTAATATGAAGGAAAAGGAACCAGGACAGAAAGGATCAGTGTGGTTTGAATTATAAAACAAAATATTTTTCTTATAAAATCTTTATGGCATGCGTGACTAGGGGTGTGGCATTGGCGTGGTCAGGGGTGTGGCAGGGGCGTCATCTCATAAAGTTGGGAGGTGTGGTACTGCAAAGAAAGCCAAACGTTTTGAGAAGGCTGGAGCTAGGGGACCACGGCCACAAGGGGGGAATGGACATACTGTGCATGTGCTAGTCAGCTGAGTCACCCAAGTCGCTAACGGG
Source organism: Hyperolius riggenbachi (assembly GCF_040937935.1). Taxonomy (NCBI): domain Eukaryota; kingdom Metazoa; phylum Chordata; class Amphibia; order Anura; family Hyperoliidae; genus Hyperolius; species Hyperolius riggenbachi. Next base: position 87,238,535 of record NC_090646.1, read on the forward strand.
GCCTTTTGCAGCTGCACGGAGCATCACATAATGGAATGGGAGGAGTGATAGACCACAGCACTCATGCTAAGACATCACAGTAGCCTCCAGATACCTGTTCAGCCTTGATATCCTTGAAGACATGCTCAGGTCAGTTGAAAAGCTGATTTGGTCAGTCCTAGGAGTCCTTGGTGGACTGAACAAAAGTTTTTGGGATTTTGTTCTGGTAAAGACTGCTGTTCATTTCTTTTGTTTTGTTAGGGACAAACATTAGGTTTGCACCCAGCAGAGAGGAATCTCAGCTTTAAATTAAAGTTAGTCATTCATCTAACGGCAGCAATGTTTTGTTTATATTTTGTTTAATGTTTTATAAAATAGTAAAGAATAGTGTATATATTTTGTACAGCACACACAAATTTTGGTGTTGGTGAAATACAAAGACTGTCTCTAAACTTGCTTTTTACAGTGCCTTTGCCAGAAAGCAATTGCCCCAGGGCCCCAGAGCCTGTAGGGGCCCCCCATCCTATACGTGCCTGCAGAGAATGAGGAATAGAGAAGTCCAGAACACTTTGCTGCCTCGTGTCCTGCCTGGATTATGTAAAACTCCGCTGTGTGTAAACTCTGAATTTGTAAGCGAAAGAAGAAGGGGAATAATGAGGACCCAACAATGCATCTGGGGACATATGATGGACACCTAATGATTTTGTGTGGCTGGGAGGGTGGTGGGATGGGTCCTGGGAGTCAGCTTGGGGCTGCAGGGGGTGTTGCTAGGGCCCCCCAAGTTACTTTTGTCCTGGGGCCCAATTGTAGCTAGAACCGGCCCTGCCAGAAGCTAAAATCACCCACTACCAATCCTTCTGTATTATAATGCAAATATGCCCCTCCCTTCAAGCAAGTGATGCTCTTTTATCCATTCTCCCTCTCAAATAACATATATTGCCCTCAAGCAATATAACATATCATCCCCGTTTCCCATATAGGAAGCGCTGTCCTCAATGTGTCAGTGCTTTCAGTTCAAAATAAACATTCCCAAAGGGATGTTTTATCTTCTTTTGTGGTGTAAGGGTAATTTAATACATTTTAATTTGGGCACTGTCTCTGAAGGAGTTGGTAAGGAATATAGAGACAATTGAAGTGCTGTTTTTGAAAATAAAAGAACACCAAGCCAATGAAAAAGAAGAGTAAGATTTTTAAATTCCACACATTATTTGTGAATTGATCCCACACGTCTGCAACTTTTGTAAAACAGTAGTGATGGTGATGTATAGGAGAACTCATGTACAAGCATGTGATCAGTTTGGTCAGGTGATAGATATGTAAGCCTCTGATTTGCTAGACATGAGCATGTGCTAAAGCTGGGTGTGATCACAGCAAATCAGAGCTCTGCAAATCTATCAGCTGATCAAAATAATCCACATGCTTTTCCGCCATGAGTTCTGCTGGACATGACCATCACTACCAAACAGATAAATGAGTTGCTAGCAACTAGTTGCTGTGGCTGAACTGCAGTAAATTTAATGGATTTGCCAACAGTAAGAACTAGATTCAAGCACTGGCAACTAGACGCAGGAACTAGTGCCTGTAAGTAGTTACTATGCTCAGTTAGTAGTTGCTAGGAATGCAGTTGCTCATGTGTAGAGATGGCTCGAACCTCAGATTTTAGGTTCGCGAACCTCGAATGCGAAATTCCACAACAGTTTGCAAACCTGCAAACTTTGCGAACTGCAATAGATTTCAATGGGCAGACGAACTTTCAAAACTTCAAACACTAATTCTGGCCACAAAAGTGATGGAAAAGATGTTTCAAGGGGTCTAACACCTGGAGGGGAGCATGGGGGAGTGGGATAGACGCCAAAAGTCCCGGGGAAAAATCTGGATTTGACGCACAGCAGGGTTTTAAGGGCAGAAATCACATTGCATTGCTAAATTGGAGAGATAAAGTGCTTTAAAACATCTTGCGTGTGTATACATCAATCAGGTAGTGTAATTAGTGTACTGCTTCACACTGACACACCAAACTCACTGTGTAATGCATGCTGTCACCCACCCTTCCACCCCAGCCAGCAGCCAGATGCTGCCACCCACCCATCCCAGCAAGCAGCCATTTAATTTTGAGGCACATGGCTACTTAAAGAGACTCTGTAACAAAAATTGCATCCTGTTTTTTATCATCCTACAAGTTCCAAAAGCTATTCTAATGTGTTCTGGCTTACTGCAGCACGTTCTACTATCACAATCTCTGTAATAAATCAACGTATCTCTCTCTTGTCAGACTTGTCAGGCCTGTGTCTGGAAGGCTGCCAAGTTCTTCAGTGTTGTGGTTCTGCTATGAACTCCCCCATCCAGGCCCCTCTCTGCACACTGCCTGTGTGATATTTAGATTAGTGCAGCTTCTCTCTGTTCTATTATCTTTTACAAGCTGGATAAATCCTCCTCTGAGCTGGCTGGGCTTTCACATAATGAGGAATTACATACAGGCACAGCTGTCTGCACTCTGCAGGAAGAAATAGCCTGACACTTCAGTGGAAGATAGCTGCAGGGGGAAAGAAACACACAAATGATCTATTGAGATTCAAAAGGATGGCTGTATACAGCCTGCTTGTGTATGGATGTATTTTCTATGTGTGGACATACTGTACATCAATCTACTTCCTGTTTTGGTGGCCATTTTGTTTGTTTATAAACAAACTTTTTAAAACTGTTTTTAACCACTTTTAATGCGGCGAGGAGCGGCGAAATTGTGACAGAGGGTAATAGGAGATGTCCCCTAACGCACTGGTATGTTTACTTTTGTGCGATTTTAACAATACAGATTCTCTTTAAATGTAATATATAGGGGACCATGGCTACTCAATTTATGTACAGGGGCATTTTAAACTAGTATTTCGGGGGGGGGGGGGGGGGTGAATTCAGTGTTTGCCATATGCGCCATATTACCCAGATACGCCTCTGCGGAGAAGGCTGTCAAGCGACCTGCAGGCAGAGATGCTGTGTGGGGGGCGACTTAGTCTTGGGTCAGACAGTCACACGCCGTGCAGGCAGAGATGCTGTGTGTGGGGATTGACTTAGTCTTCGGGTGGGCAGTAGCCCTCCGGGATCCATGCCCCATTCATTTTGATAAAGGTGAGGTACTGAACACTTTTGTGACTTAGGCAACTTCTCTTCTCACTGACAATGCCTCCAGCTGCGCTGAAAGTACTTTCTGACAGGACGCTTGAGGCAGGGCAAGCCAGAAGTTGGATGGCAAATTGTCACAGCTCTGGCCACAGGTCAAGCCTGCGCACCCAGTAGTCCAGGGGTTCATCCCTGCTCAGAGTGTCTACATCCGCACTTAAGGCCAGGTAGTCGGCTACCTGTCGGTCCAGGCGTTGGTGGAGGGTGGATACGAAAGGGCTAAGGTGAGGAATTGGACTAAAGAATGTCTGAATGTCCGACATCACCATGAGATCGCTAGAGAGTCCTGTCCTTGCCTGCGTGGACATGGGAGGATGATGAATATTACTGGCAGTGGTACCTTTATTGCGTTGTGCTGTGACATCACCCTTAAACAGACTGTAAAGCAAACTTGCCAGCTTGTTCTGCAAGTGCTGCATCCTTTCTGCCTTCCGGTGATTTGGAAACATCTCCGCCACTTTGTGCTTATACCGAGGGTCTAGTAGCGTTGCCACCCAGTACAGGTAATTCCTTTGAGTTTTTTTATACAGGGGTCCCTCAACAGGCTGGACAGCATGAAAGACGCCATCTGCACAAAGTTGGATGCCGACGTACTATCCATCTCCTCTTGCTCTTCCTCAATGATGTCAGGTAAGTTCTCCTCCTCCCCCAGCCACGAACAATACCACGGGAAAGGTGAGCAGCACAAGCCCCCTGTGACGCCTGTTGCGGTTGTTCTTCCGCCTCCTCCTCAAAAAAAAAAACACCTTCCTCATCTGACACCTCTTCCCCACTCGACTCTTCCTCCTCCTGCCACCTCCTCTGTGCTACCGCAGGTGTTGAGGAAACATCTGGTTCTGCTGATGATTGTTCCCACTCTTCTACCTCTTCCTGTTCACGCTCCTCCCTCCACAGCTTGATCCACCACTCTACGCTCCTGGAAGAAAGCATATGGGATCAACTCCCTCCTCAACTGGACGCATGAGCGTGCAGGCATTACCCATGAGTGTCCAGTTCTTCGGCCATAACATCCCCAGCTCCCCAAAGCATGACCGTTCACTGTAGTTGTACAGATACTGTTTGGCGGCTTTCTCCTGTTGTAGCAGGTGGTCAAACATGAGGAGCATTGAATTCCAGTGAGTCAAGCTATTGCAAATCAAGCGCCTCACCGGCAAGTTGTTTCTCTGCTGAATATCGACCAAGCGTGCCATGGCCGTGTAGTACCGCCTGAAATGCCCGCACACCTTCCTGGACTGCTTTAGGACCTCCTGTAAGTCTGGGTACTTAGACACAAATCTTTGAATTATTAGAATTCAGCACATGTGCCATGCAGGGTACATGTGTCAACTTTCCCAAACTCAAAGCCAAAATGAGATTGCTGCTGTTGTCACACACCACGTTGCCGATCTCCAGTTGGTGCGGGGTCAGCCACTGATCCACCTGTTTGTTCAGAGCAGCCAGGAGAGCTGCTCCAGTGTGACTCTCAGCTTTGAGGCAAGACGTATCCAAGATGGTGCAGCATAGGCCCTGGGGAGCCAGGGGTGTGTAGTTGTCAAGGATGTAGCAGGAGGAGTAGGAGAGGAGGTGGCAGCAGGCCTGCCTGCAAGCTGTGGAGGTGTCACAACTAGGTCCACTGCACAGCCACGTACACCCTGCTTGCCGCCAGCGGTCACCAGGTTGACCCAATGTGCTGTATAAGTAATGTACCTGCCCTGACCGTGCTTTGCAGACCAGGCATCCGTGGTCAGATGGACCCTTGACCCAACGCTGTGTGCCAGAGAGGACACCACTTGCCTTTCAACTTCATGGTACAGTTTGGGTATCGCCTTTTTTGAGAAATAATTGTGGCCTGGTATCTTCCACTGCGGTGTCCCAATGGCCACAAATTTTCGGAAGGCCTCAGAGTCCACCAGCTGGTATGGTAACAGCTGGCGAGCTAACAGTTCTGCCAAGCTAGCGGTCAGAAAAGGGGGTGACTGGCAGACATTTTCTTCTTCCGCTCAAAGATTTCCTTCACATACACCTGGCAGGACCCGCTCAAGGTGAGAGGCGGAGTGGAGGAGGGTGGCTGTGAAGGTGCAAGGGAGAAAGTGGCTGAAGATGCTGCACCTGAAAGAGGAAGAGGAGAAGGAGAGTGGCTTTGCTTTTGTGCGCTGCTTCTCCTCAGGTGGTCTTCCCATTGCAGTTTGTGCTTTTTCGTCATGTGCTTTCGTAAGGCAATTGTCCCTACTCGGGTCTTGGTCTTTCCATGGCTCCATTTTTGGTGGCAGAGAGTACAGATGGCATTGCTCTCATCTGAGGCAGACACACAAAAAAATTTCCACACCTCTGAGACCTGGAATGATGGCACTGTGGTGGTCAGCAGCAGCTGACGTTGAAGGGCATGTTGGCTGGCTGTCCATAGGTGGTGATACATGCCGCCTGGACACTGCCATGAGCTGTTTCTGATGACGAGCTCCCCCTGCTTCATTCAGCAACTCGTCTCCTCCTACTCCTCTCTGACTCCCCCTCTGAACTGTCCCCCTGGTCATCATGTCTATTAGGATCCCACGTGACATCCATGGCAGTATCATCATCATCGTCAACATCATAATCATCCTCCACAGCTTTGCTTGTATCAGAAACCTCATAAACTGCACCAAAAGCAGGTACTTCATCATCCTCACACCTTATGTCCATACTGACGCCTAACTCAGACATATGAGGTGGCTGCGGAAGATGAGGTGTTCTGTGTTAAATAGTCAACTACTTCCTGACAATCTTGTGAGTTGATGGCACGTGCCTTCTGAACACTGTACTTTGGTCTAGGGCCGCACGAATTCACGTCAGCACGACCTCGAAACAGACCTGCCAGGTGGCCTGCCTATGCCTCTTACTGTTGTTTTGTCTATATTGGGGGTGGGGGGGGGGGGGAGTGAAGTGAAAGGTATGCACTGACTTGACTAATACAATGTGCAGTCACACAGGTGCAGTGAAAGGTATGTAGTGACTGCTGGTATAACAATGTGCAGTCACACAGGTGCAGTGAAAATGAATGCACTGACTGCTGGTATATAAAACAGCATGTGGTCACATAGATGCAGTGAAAGGTATGCAGTGACTGCTGGTAGAACAATGTGCAGTCACGCAGATGCAGTGAAAGGTATACACTGACTGCTGGTATAATACAATGTGCAGTCACAGATGCAGTGAAAGGTATGCAGTGACTGGTATTACAATACAATGTGTAGCTGTCACACAGGTGCAGTTAACAGGTATGCACGGACTGGAATATAAAACAACGTGCGGTCACACAGTGCAGTGAACAGGTATGCAGTGACTGGTATATAAAACTGTGTGCTGTTACACAGGTGCAGTGAAAGGTATACAGTGACTGGTATTACAATACAATGTGCAGCTGTCACACACACAGGTGCAGTTAACATGTATGCACGGACTGGTATATAAAACTGCGTGTTGTCACACAGGTGCAGTGAAAGGTATACAGTGACTGGTATTACAATACAATGTGCAGCTGTCACACACATAGGTGCAGTGAAAGGTATACGGTGACTGGTATTACAATACAATGTGCAGCTGTCACACACATAGGTGCAGTGAAAAGGTAGGCACTGAATGTGCTGGGCCTGGCACAGTATAGCAATTAGCAGGAACCAGCTGCGACAGACAGGGCTGTATATGCAAGTGTCAGTGGGCCACACAAAAAAAAACATCACAAGAACATTAAAGTGGATCCGAGATGAACTTTTACACATTGCATAATTGTGTTCCTTTCCTATTGTTTATAGGGCATTTCTCAAGCCAAATACTTTTTTGTTTTTGTTTTAATACTTTAATTCCCTATAAACTAACCAAGCCACGCCCACAGGTTTTCAGAGAGCCAAGGCTCTCTCAGACAGTAGCAAGGGCTCATGGGAGCTCAGTCTGGGCAGGAGGAGGGGGAGGTATTACTAGCCAGAGGTTTTAGAGGCAAAGGGGAGGAGGGAGGATGAGGGGGATTAGGTTTTTTTGCTCAAGATACAGATAAGCCTGCTTCTGTGTAATGTTTACAAACAACATGTCTGCTGCCATTGTATCACAGGAAGAAATGATCACATTCTATTAAAGCTGTTTGCATCTAGATTTGCTGTGTAAACTATCTAAACTTTAGATAATATTTATAGACAAGTTACTTGTTATAGTTAGTTTTTCATCTCGGATCCGCTTTAACTCTTAAAGGAGCTGTTTTGGTGGAGATTTCCAGCAACAAATATCAGCAAGGAGTAAGCTAACAGACCTCCTAACTATTGCTTTTCCTATCTCTCCACTGTCTCTCCCTTCTCTCACTAATACTGCAGCACACAGAGGGCTTGATTCACAAAACCGTGCTAAGTGTTAGCACGCCTGTGAAAAGGCCCTTAGCACGCCCAAAGTGCTTTAGGTCGCGCTAAGCTTTGCGCGCTAAGTGCGCCTCTAGCGTTGCAACGGGTGCGCCTGGATCATCGCACTGTGCGACGTTTCGGGCGCACAGAGTGCAACGTTTTAGGCACACCCAGTGCGCCATTTTTTCGGCGCACCCGGTGCGATGTTCCGCGTGCACCAAGCGGCGCTAAACTTTGCACGCAATGAGTCAAAGATGTGAGCATGCTAACTACTCAGCACTACTGTAGTTAGCACGCCCAAAGCTTTTAGGCGTGCTAACTAAGTTAGCACGCTTTTGTAAATCAAGCCCAGAGTGAGAACATAGCCAAGGCTGCTGCCTTATATGAGGGGGGTGGGCTCCAGGAGGGAGTGCAGCCTGATTGGCTGCCATGTGTCTACTGACTGTGATGTAGAGGGTCAAATTTTAGCTCAATGATGTAGCATAGGGGGCGGGTTGAACTCGCATAAAGTTCGATCGCGAACGCAAACCAGCAATGTTTGCGCAAACAAGTGTTGGCCACAAGTAATCCAAGCTTAAACAGTTCAGATAAATGTTGCAATTAAAATGGCAGCTTGGAGAGTTCTGCAGGTACCGTGCGCTCCGTGTAAAGTATGAGGCCGCATACTTAAGCTTCTTAGAACTGAAAAATTAATCTGCTCAACTTCTGCTCATAAATGATAAATAGTTTGTGTATAATTCCGATATGTTCTTCCAGTACTGCAAACCATTTCTCTGGGGTCCCATATTATGAAGAAAAATACAGAACACAGAGGCTTGGAAATCTAGTTTGATTTCTGATCAATTATTTAGGGCAAAAATATGTAGTTGATGATGCACAATTCATTTCCATTAAAGTGAATACACCAGCAGCTAGAAAACAAAGATGTTAGGGACAATGTCTTGCCATTATCTGCCTAGTGGTGGCAGTACTGACTCTGGCTGCTATGGACTTCCACTGTCCACCTGCAGGTGGCCCTGTCATCTCTGAGGACAGCCATTGTACTGCTCTGGCCTACCTGTTGGTGGTGTACTGAGCTGGCTCTCTGGCCTCGTCATGCAGGAGGTGTGGCCATCATGCAGCAGGTGTGACTCTGTCTCTTTTACCGGACACCTGAACTTAGAGGAATATGGAGGCTGCCATATATATTTCCATATAAAACATTCCAGTTGCCTGGCAGTCCCACTGATCTTTTTGGATGTAGTAGTATATCTAGTAGGGATGCTCATTCTGCTGAATTGAACTCGAAAGCATCAATCAGAGAATGCAGAATTTTCCACGACACTCGGATTGCCAGAGTAATTTTGGTCCAATCACAAGAATCTGATATTACTGAGTCCTGTGATTGGCCGAAAATGTCCATAATATTACGATTATCGCTGTAATATTCTGCATTCTCTGATTGGTTCAATAATTGAATGCAAAAAAATGACAAAGTAAAGACTCCTGGGAAATTGGAAAATCAAAAATCTGCAGAATCAGTAATTGGCAGAAATCAGAATTTCTAAGGGATCGGAAATTGTCATTTCCGACTATTCCTATTATCTAGACCGCACACCTAAAACAAATATGCAGCTTGCAAATGAAGTCCGACTACATTAAATCAGACTTCAATCCCAAACATCTGATCCGCATGCTTGTTCAGGGGCTATGGCTAAAAGTATTAGAGGCAGAGGATCAGCAGGATAGCCAAGCAACTGGTATTAGTTAAAAGGAAATAAATATGGCAGCCTCCATATCCTTCTCATTACAGTTGTCCTTTCACCCTCCTGGCGGTGTATTAGAAACCGCCAGGGGGCAGCGCAGCACTATTTTTTAATGTTTTTTTTTTTTTTAAATCATGTAGCGAGCCTAGAGCTTGCTACATGATAGCCGCTGTACAGCAGCATCCCCCCGCCCGCTTCGATCGCCTCCAGCGATCTTTGATCAGGAAATCCCGTTCCAAGAACAGGATTTCCTGAAGGGCTTCCCCCGTCGACATGGCGACGGTGTGGGATGATGTCACCGACGTCATGGACGTCGTGACGTCTAAGGGAGTCCCGATCCACCCATTAGTGCTGCCTGGCACTGGGTCTGGGGGGGAGGGGGCAGCACGGCACAGCCTTCGGTGGCGAATTAGCGCGGAGCGGCAGTGATTGGAATGCACACGCAGCTAGCAAGTGCTTGCTGCGTGTTGCAAAAAAAAAAAGTATGCAAATCGGCCCAGCAGGGCCTGAGAAATCCTCCTGCGTGGCTTACCCCGAGCTCAGCTCGGGCTTACCGCCAGGAAGGTTAAGATCCCTGCAAGAACTCAGCAGTGCCAGTACTTTCTGCTGCTTGCCCTGAATCTCTGCACATTCTGTCTTGACCTTGCTCCTTGCCTGCAGAGCAGGATTTCTGGAAAAGGCCACAAAGAACCGGGCCTCGGGCGGCTGCAGCCCAAGGGAGCACCTGGTCATGAAAAAGAGGTTAATATATATGAAAGAGGAGACTGCAAATGGAAAGCAACACAAGTAAATTTGGAAGCTGATGTCTATGTGAGCTGTTCAAGAAAGAGCGGGGCTGCAGTTTAATGGATACACTTGGAAAAGGGAGCGGCACATGGAATGGGAAGTCACAACACATTTGGCCTAGGGGCAGAAAAAGTATAAATCCAGCCTTGCTTGCCTGCTGACTTCTGTGCTGTGCTGGTACAGCACTGATCACTGAGTTTGGATGGATTTTGACGGCTTTGATCACCTGATAACTTGCTGTAATTCTCTGAACGTCCAGAGGGGGAGCTCTTCTTCACTGCTGGGTTTGCATAATATACATCTGCTAGATTGAAGCCTAATTTGTGGATGCAATGCCTGAGCACAAGGTAAACAGCAGAGGAAATCCTGCGGTTTCCTTATGTCAGTGAGGAAATATTTTGAAATTGCAAGAAATATGCCAGCAGAAAATAAAAAGGAAAGCCGAAGGGCACCATTATCTTGTCATAACACAGCAAATGTCAGGACTGCCCGATCTGACTGTAACTGAATAGTTATCGCTGCTATATCACAGACTCATGAATCAGGGACCTTCCGGGTGACAATGAGTGATGGAAGAGATGACATAGCACAAAGAAAGAGCAACTTTACATTTTCATGATTTATTTGAGTGACTTTCGGAATGTGACTTGTCTCCACAGTCATGCTTGTCGCTCAGAGATGTTTAACGCTTTTTCCAAAATGTCTGTAAACCTTCAAAATGAAGCATAAAATACAAATATGACATACAGTACACAATTATTATTATTCAGCGGCATAGCACTAGGGGATGCAAAGGCCGCAGCCACACTGGGGCCCACTAAGGTCCCTCCCTCAGCCACAGTATTAGCTCTTCAATGGTGCTATGCTGGTATATATATATATAAATACAGAAGGGCTGCAGCACACAACAGGAAAGCAGTGACAGGGGCTCTTGGTTATGCTTTAACGCGTTTAAGCTCACCAACTGCGCCAAAGTGTCCCTAATCTGGTGAGTCCTACTCTAACCAGGCAAAAATGCTAGTTTTTTATTAGAGTTTCTAGTGGGAACCATACCAAAAGCATAATAGTCAACTAAATAGAAGAAAGGAAATTAAAAACACCTCACCTTCTACTAGCTACTGACTGAACTATGAGCTCCGCTCATTTATATGCTTAAAGATAACCTAAAGTAAAAAAAAAATGAGATCAACTCACCTGGGGCTTCCCTCAGCCCCCAGCAGACGATCGGTGCCCTCGCAGCTCCGCTCCGATGGCCCAGGACCCGCCGGCGAACACTTCCGGTTTGGCCGTCATCGGCCGACAGGCATGGGAACGCGAGTGATTCTTCGCGTTCCCAGCCTGTGTATCGCCCCCTATGCTGCTATTGCGGCCAGGAGGCAGCATAGGGGGCGATGTACAGGCTCGGAACGCGAAGAATCACTCGCGTTCCCATGCCTGTCGGCCGGTGACGGAGAAACCGGAAGTCGTCGCTGGCGGGTCCAGAAGCATCGGACCGGAGCTGCGAGGGCACCGATCGTCTGCAGGGGGCTGAGGGAAGCCCCAGGTGAGTTAATCTCATTTTTTTGGTTGCCTTTAGGTTCACTTTAACTGTGCTAGAGGTGGGCGTGGCTATGCACGCTCACAGGGTAAAATAATATATACCTGGGGATGAGCAGCACAAAACAAATTATATGCAATACTATGCAAAGTATGCACGCAGCCTGGAGATCCCCAGTCTCCATAAGAAATATATAAATACAGAGGGGCTACAGCACACATCAGGAAAGCAGTGACAGGGGCTCTTGGTTAGGCTTTAATGCGTTTAAGCTCACCAACTGTGCCAAAGTGTCCCCAATCTGGTGCGTCCTACTCTAATCAGGCAAATATGCTAGTTTTTTTTATCAGCATTCTAGTGGGAACCCTACCAAAAGCCCAATGGTCAACTAAATGGGAGAAAGGAAATTAAAAACACCTCACCTTCTGCTCGCTACTGACTGAACTATGAGCTCCGCTCATTTATATGCTTAACTGTGCTAGAGGTGGGCGTGGTTATGCACGCTCACAGGGTAAAATAATATATACCAGGGGATGAGCAGCACAAACCAAATTATTTGCAATACTATGCAAAGCATATATATATACTGTATATATTAGTATTTACAATGCGCCAACATATTCCGCAGTGCTGTACAGAGTATATTGTCTTGACACTTAACTGTCCCTCAGAGGGGTTCACAATCTAATCCCCGCCATAGTCATATGTCTATGCATGTATGGTATAGTGTATGTAGTCTAGGGCCAATTTAGGGGGCAGCCAATTAAAACTTATCTGTATGTTTTGGGGATCTTCTAGGAAACCGGAGTGCCCAGAGGAAACCCGCTTTGCCCGGTCAAAACACGGAGCCCAAATTACTTTAAAAACAGCATAATTTGTCAGCTGAATTACCTCTTTCCCGAGTCCATGGTGCCCTGAAGGGGGAAAAGTAATTAACTCCGCTGCAACTTTTGCAGGAGCAGGCCAGGGTGAGCCATTTTTCAGCTTACCCCAGCACCCAAATTTCCCACCTTGGTTTTTGCATGTATTCAGGGCCATTTCTTAGGCAGTGTGGGCAGGGCGACTACCCTGGGCACAGACTGGCAAGTAAAAGAAGGGGGGCGCAGGCAGAAGGACATAACCGCTAGGGAGCTGGTGAAATGCGGTGCAGCCAAATGGAAGATTACCAGCTTGATAACCTTTCTTGACCCCTCCTGGGCTGCCTGTGTCAGACGTCAAGTCATTATCACATCACCACCGCATGTTGACACCTGATGTGCTGTAGCGGTACTGCAGGCTGTCAGTGCGCGCCGCCCATGGAGGAGTCGGTTTTCTGGGCTCTCTTCACCTGAGTGTTTTCCTGCTCCCTCCTGAATAAGCGGCTGGTCACTAGTAAGTAGACAGATCTACTTTTGACCTGTGGCTGTTTGACTGTCCCTAAAGAGTAAGGGTTTGCGAGTCCATATGGTGGTGGTGGGTGGTGGCGGTTGCACAATTTTTACCACCCCAGCCGTCACATATTGATTGTTATTAGACTAAGAGGCACCCCAGGGCCCCCAACATCTTAATCTCTAGTTATCAGGCTTGCAGTCACTGCCTAGAGATGGCCCGAACCGTTCGTGGGCGAATCTCTATGGGCACTGTACTACTTCCGGGTCGCTATGACCCGGAGTAGTACGCCTGCGCTGGCCCGGCGGTGCGCGTCTTTGATCGCGTGCCTGTTGCCGGGCACTCTCTGCGCATGAGCGTGATGTCACTCATGACATCACGCACATGCGCAGAAAGTGCCCGGCAACAGGAGCGCGATCTAGGATGCGCACCGCCGGGCCAGCGCAGGCGTACTACTCCGGGTCATAGCGACCCAGAAGTAGTACAGGGTGAGATGTTCGCCGACATCTCTATCACTGCCATGTATCCCATTTTCTTATTTCTCTCTGCTTCAAGCACAATAGGGGAATGATAGGTGAGTGAGTTGTGCACCCCCTTCTACACTGCGCCCTGAGGCTGGAGCCTCTCTCAGCTCTACCTCGGCCGGCCCTGGTAACTGGAATGTTGGAATTCTACTTTGTTTTGCTCACATCTATCAAAATCCTCCCAAAATGATACTTTTCCCCCTTGTTGCCATTGTAAAATTGCGCCCCCTACTCCCACTCTGTACTTTTTTTTTCAATTATTTAGGCCTAGGCTTTCCCCACTTAATCTTGAATAGCATAAATCAAGGACAACAATGAGAAAAAAGAAGCTTATAGGCTTCATAAAGCTGAAAGATCTCTATCACCACCGCAATCCTGATATACCTACGGCTCTGTTAAACAACAAAGGAAAAACCAATCGTTTTGTCACTCATTTCTTACTAGGCTTTTATATGCTGGTGTCTTTTGCATACAATCATTTTGATCTCTCGTTTGAAGTTCGTATATCTCGAAACTGATCATTTTAGGAGAAGGCAGCTTGTGACTGATTAACAGTCTGTTATACGCTTTTGTGGTTTGTATTCTAGCAGAAACAAAGGGCTTCAAAGCCTGAATCTCCACAAGTACTAAAAAGCATGCAGCCATGAGAAGTGTGATGTGAGTTAAATGTACGCATCGGGATTCAGGTGGTATTCTGCATTGTGGTATAATTAATGAGCGACTAATGGCAGTGAGGGAACTACTAATGAAATATAAAACTATCTGCTTTACTTTCAAAGGACATCACTCATTAGTAAGTGATAGAGGCATCTTTATCTCCTTCCAAAAGGCGCTCCCTGGCTGTAATAATTACCAGACAATAATACTGATGAATCATCTGGAACTGGAATACAGATCAGATTGTCGGACTTTCCGGATCGGCATACTTGTTCCGAATAAGTAAGAAGGCTTTACAAACAGTTAAATCGTACCTGAACTGACATGTGACATGATGAGATAAACACAGGTACATACAGTGGTTTGCAAAAGTATTCAACCCCCCTTGAAGTTTTCCACATTTTGTCACATTACTGTCACAAACATGCATCAATTTTATTGGAATTCCACATGAAAGACCAAAACACGTGAGAAGTGGAACGAAAATCATACATGATTCCAAACATTTTTTACAAATAAACAATTGCAAAGTGGGATGTGCGTAATTATTCAGCCCCTTTTGGTCTGAGTGCAGTCAGTTGCCCATAGACATTGCCTGATGAGTGCTAATGACTAAATAGAGTGCGCCTGTGTGTAATCTAATGTAAGTAGAAATACAGCTGCTCTGTGACGGCCTCAGAGGTTGTCTAAGAGAATATTGGGAACAACAACACCATGAAGTCCAAAGAACACACCAGACAGGTCAGGGATAAAGTTATTGAGAAATTTAAAGCAGGCTTAGGCTACAAAAAGATTTCCAAAGCTTTGAACATCCTATGGAGCACTGTTCAAGCAATCATTCAGAAATTGAAGGAGTATGGCCCAACTGTAAACCATCCACCTAAACTCTCAGGCCGAACAAGGAGAGCGCTAATCAGAAATGCAGTCAAGAGGCCTATGGTGACTCTGGACAAGATGCAGAGATCTACAGTTTAGGTGGGGGAATCTGTCCATAGGACAGCTATTAGTCGTGCACTGCACAAAGTTGGCCTTTAAGGAAGAGTGGCAAGAAGAAAGCCATTGTTAACAGAAAAGCATAAGAAGTCCTGTTTGCAGTTTGCCACAAGCCATGTGGGGGACACAGGAAACATGTGGAAGAAGGTGCTCTGGTCAGATGAGACCAAAATGGAACTTTTGGGCCAAAATGCAAAACGCTATGTGTGGCGGAAAACTAACACTGCACATCACTCTGAACACACCATCCCCACTGTCAAATATGGTGGTGGCAGCATCATGCTCTGGGGGTGCTTCTCTTCAGCAAGGACAGGGAAGCTGGTCAAAGTTGATGGGAGGATGGATGGAGCCAAATACAGGGCAATCTTGGAAGAAAACTTCTTGGAGTCTGCAAAAGACTTGAGTCTGGGGCGGAGGTTTACTTTCCAGCAGGACAATGACCCTAAACATAAAGCCAGGGCAACAATGAAATGGTTTAAAACAAAACTTATCCATGTGTTAGAATGGCCCAGTCAAAGTCCAGATCTAAATCCAATCGAGAATCTGTGGCAAGATCTGAAAACTGCTGTTCACAAACGCTGTCCATCTAATCTGACTGAGCTGGAGCTGTTTTGCAAAGAAGAATGGGCAAGGATTTCAGTCTCTAGATGTGCAAAGCTGGTAGAGACATACCCTAAAAGACTGGCAGCTGTAATTGCAGCAAAAGGTGGTTCTACAAAGTATTGACTCAGGGGGCTGAATAATTATGCACACGCCACTTTGCAGTTATTATTTTTTTAAATGTTTGGAATCATGTATGATTGTCGTTCCACTTCTCATGTGTACACCACTTTGTATTGGTCTTTCACATGGAATTCCAATAAAATCATGTTTGTGGCAGTAATATGACAAAATGTGGAAAACTTCAAGGGGGCCAAAAACTTTTGCAAACCACTGTACTGTATAGTACTACAAGAAATGGTCCCTAATTTCCTGCATTGCAGGTGTGAAAAAGCTAGCACTGTAATCTATGTCGATGAGGTGGTCCAACAGCTAATCCAGCTTGATGCCCTGAAAAGTACCGTATTTTTTGGACTATAAGACGCACCTAGGTTTAGAGGGCAAAAACCAGGAAAAAATATATATTCTAAACCTGGTGCATCTATAGTGCAAGGGTGTCTTATAGACCTACCTCCCCCCAATTATGTCCTCCTTGTACCTTCCAAGTACCTATTGTGCCCTCCTTTGTCCCCTATCCCTGTGTCCAGTGTCCCCATCTCCTCCATACCGTGTCCTTTGTCCCATATGATCCCATACATTATTGATACAAGTCTTTTCTGCTGTGTACTCTCTACACCTGTCCTCCATCCCGCTGTGTATCCTGGCTCTGTATCCTGTGTACATGTCTGCTGTGTATTGCCCACTGTCTTTCTCTTGCCTACTTTGTGTCCCTGTCCTTCGTTTCACTGTGTATCCTGTGTCCGTGGTGTATTGCCCGCTGTCTGTCCCCTGCTCTCTCTCCCCCTTTCTATGTCCCCGATGCAGCATTCTACCTGGTGTCTGTCCCTCTGTGTCCTCGATCGTGCCCTGTATCCTGTGCCTGCTGTGTACTGCCCGCCGTCTGTCTCCTGACTTCCTGTCCATGTCCTTTGTTCCTTGTTGTCATGCTGCGTATCCAAATTCGTGGTGTTTTATCCACTGACCGCTGTCGGTCCCTTGCCCTATGTGCCCGAGTGCAGACTGCTTTGTCCATACTTAACTACAGTACACCTCTCTGATGAAGAAGAAGCAGCCATCTCCACGGTCTTGAGGGCGGGTCCAGAGTGACATCACTGGGGCCAATCGCTGCACACCCTGCAACTGAAGGAGTGCAGTGATTGGCCCCAATGATGGAGCCCTGCTCCCGCCCGCGAGACCATCGCGTCCTATTAAGAAGGGAGCAGGAGCAGTGAGCTGCCGTGATTGGCGGTTTGGGGCAGCGCCTCCTCACCTGATTGGTAGATGGCTGCTTCATCTTCATCGGAGCGATGTGCTGTAGCTGGGTATGGACAAACGGGTCTGCGCTCGGGGACATAGGGCAAGAGGCAGACAGCGGTAAGCGGGCAAAACACCACGGACACTGGACAGCGTGACAAGGAACAACGGACACGGACACAAAGAAGGCAGGAGACAGACAGTGGGCAATACACAGCAGACACTGACACAGCATACCCAGCGGGAGAAAGGACACGGGCACAGGATACACAGCGGGAACGAGGACACAGAGCAACAGACACCAGGTAGAATACACAGGGAGACGGAGGACACATTAGTGCAGGTCCAAATTTTAGTATTCGGACTATAAGACGCACTGACTTTTCCCCCCCAACTTTTGGGGGAGAAAAAGTGCGTCTTATAGTCCGAAAAATACGGTAAATAGAAAGCAAAACACTCTTGTTTGGCTAAGGCAACACTGCTGAGAACATTTAAGTGCAGAAAAGATCATCAGATTATTACTCCTGTTTGTTTTTCAGATGAGTGAAGCAGATTTTACATTGTCACAGGTGCTGTTTAGAATTCATTTTTAAAAATGCAGTTCTTAAGCTGATATAAAAATATGAGACTTCTATGTTGCTTGCTAATGTTATATTTACTATTAGTAGTACGCATACAATTAATCATCCCATTAGTTTATTTTCAGTTTAGATTTGCTTTAAAAGCGTAACAGCCAGGAAGTTTTTTTGTTTTTAAATATCTGTTTTGTTTCTTGTGATTGCCTCTAAAAATAAATTTGTAAATTAGTAGTAATAATAATAATAATAATATATTTTGAATAAAAGAAGTGAAACATTACAAATAACTGATTGTTGTTATTATTATTATTTTTGGCTCCCTCTGTTCCTCCACCCGGTAATATTTTGTGAGCAGAAGATGTTGATGTACTGTCACAGTAAAGATATCTCAGACTCTGACCAACGGGAACTAAAGTCTCTAGACTTTGGACACTCATAAATAGGCCCTCAGCTGAGCTGTAAATCTCAACTTTAATGCAACAATACAAGGGCCCATAACCTATTACCTTTTCTCCTGAGTTTTATCAAAATAGATATATTAAAACCTTACCAATAGAGATGGCCCAAAAGGTTCGCCAGCGAACGGTTCCCAGCGAACTTCGGAGGTTCGCGTTAGCAGTGAACCAGGAACTTTTTTCAAAAAAAGTTTGGTTCGCCCATAGACTTTAATGCCCGCCGACTTTAGCGGTTAATAGCAAAGTCCCCTTATATAGTAAAAACACCACATTTGCAGGGTATGTAGAGGGGGGCAGTGACTAAAAGAGGAACATTTTTTTTTTTTTTCGAAAAGACCTTATACTTTTTGAGAAAATCAATTTTAAAGTTACAAAGAAAAAAGAGTGGATTCATAAAAAGAACTGTTTCATTAAAAAGAACCGGATGATTCATGAACCGTTAGTATAGCTTAGAATGCGTCCTGAGCAGGACATAAAGCTGCCAGCTCCCGCTGTCTCTCCCCACCTGCCTTCACCTGTCACCCTCACCTAGGCTGGCACCCGTCACCAGGACGCATTCTCTGCTATGTGGGGGGATTTTTTTTTTGTTACTTTTCCAGTCTTTTACTGCTCATGTCCCATCTATTTTTTTTAATTGTGTTGATAAATCAAATTGAAGTTTTCAAATTTGAACCTCTACACAATTATTACAGTAGAGTCCCAGTTATCCAGAACCCAACTAACCAGAAGTCTCAACCAACCAGGAAAAATCGCTGGCAGTGCTCACAGTGGTGACGGCCAACTTTGTATTCATTTTGTAGGTTCTGCTGCTTAAACACTGGGTTCCACAACTCCTTCAAGATTAATAATACTTTACATTACTGTATTTGAACATTGAATACAGAGTTCATGTTATGTATATAAAGTTGGGTATAGAACTATACTAGCTAGGCCTATTTTTAACAGTGAGTCTCAAGCAGAAAGTATTGTACTGTATTATTATTATTTATATACCACCAACATCTTCCACAGCTCTGTACAGAGTATATTGTCTTGTCACTTTACTGGCCCTTAGAGGGGCTCACAATCTAATCCCTACCTTAGTCATACGTCTATGTATGTATTGTATGCAGTGGCTGGGACAGGGAGGTGCTTTGGGGTGCTGAAGCACCCCCCCCCCCTTAAATTTGTCCAAGCACCCTATTAGCACCCCCCAGTGTGAACTGATTTTCGACGTCTAATAGACGCCGCATCAGTTCACTGGCAGCAGCAGCCCGCAGCTCCTGCAGCGGCAGAGCAGGGCTACGGTAAAATGGTGTCCAAAGCCCTGCTCTGGAGACTTCGAGTCTGCAGTGCGCCGGGACAGGTGGTCTGCTGCAGGTGAGTAAATGTTTTTTTTTTTCATTTATTAGCAGGTGTATTTGCTGGGTAAGTCTGCCACATGATTGAAGTGTTTTCTGGGCAAGTCTGCCACATGATTGAAGTGTTTTCTGGGCAAGTCTGCCACATGATTGAAGTGTTTTCTGGTCAGGTCTGCCACATGATTGTGTTTTCTGGTTAAATCTGCCACATGATTGCACATATTTTCTGGTCAAGTCTTCCACATGATTGCACGTATTTTCTGGTCAAATCTGCCGACATGATTGCACATATTTTCTGGTCGAATCTGCCGAAATGATTGAAGTATTTTCTGGTCAAATCTGCCATATGATTTAACGTATTTTCTGATCAAATCTGCCACATGATTGAATGTGTTTTTTGCTGAAATCTGCCAACATGATTGAACGTATTTTCTGGGCAAATCTGCCTACATTACGTGTATTTTCTTGAGAAAACATGCACAATGATGTGAATTTTCTGGGGAAAGGGTCTCCAAAACTTGGGCCCACTGTCTTTGCGCTGCACTTTTAAAGGGAACCCGAGGTGAGAATAATATTTAGGCTGCCATATTTATCTCCTTTTAAGCAATACCAGTTGCCTGGCTGCCGTGCTGGTCCTCTGCCTCTAATTCTTTCAACCATAGACCCTGAACAAGCATGCAGCAGGTCAGGGGTTTCTGACAATATTGTCAGAACTGACAAGATTAGCTGCATGCTTGTTTCTGGTGTAATTCAGTTCACTACTACAACCAAATAGATCAGCAGGGCTGCCAGGCAACTAGTATTGTTTAAAAGGAAATAAATATGGCAGCCTCCATATCACTCTCACCTCGGGTTCATTTTAAATTACAGTTAGCTCCTCCCTCAATTGATCATGGCCACACCCATTTTTTTGCCACAGAACACTTCGCGGCCCAGGTTATAGCCACGCCCATTTTTTTCCGCGGTCATCAGCTACCCCAGAAGTTGGTCCAGCACCTGCATAGCACCCCTCAAAAACAATCCTGGAGCCGCCACTGATTTTATGTATTGTGTAGTGTATGTATCGTAGTCTAGGGCCAATTTTAGGGGGAAGCCAATTGACTTATCAGTATGTTTTTGGAATGTGGGAGGAAACTGGAGTGCCCGGAGGAAACCCACACAGACACGGGGAACACATAGAGGGGAGAACTAGCTGGGGTTCAACCGGGGACCCAGTGCTGCAAGGCAAGAGTGCTAGCCACTATGCCACCATGCTGCCAAGTACCTGCACTGTCCTGTGCAATGCAATGGTCCTCTTTGTCAAAACTGCATTTTGAAATGACATTGTCATATATTTCTATAAGCAAAATCAAACTGTATAAACAAAGTTATTTCTCTGGCTGATTGCACAACTTGCAATTACTGAACACACTTATTAGGGACTTGTGTAGGTAAACAACATGGTACCATTGATAGGAATGGCGTACTGCTACAGCAATGCACAGCCGGAGAGCGCAAGGATTTTCTGTATTAGGAGCAAAAAGTTCTGCCTGAGAATGGCTGAGATTTATTTGCTTCAGACTGTTACCTGTAACATACCATGAGAGTGTAAATTCAAATTGCCTATTCATGAAAGAAAGGCACCGCTGTCACTAGGCAGGATGCCTGATTCCTATTATATTAGCTTGCAACGTCCTGCAGACTCCACTGTCTAAACTTCAAAACTATGGAGAGGAAAAAGAAACAAGGAATGTAAAGTGAATCTGCAATCAGAGGCATAAGTACAAATCACAATCAATAATTAACACAGGAAAATATTAGATGCCATTGCCCACTGAGCGCAGTGACCTGATCCACCCTATGGGGTATCCAATATAGATGAAAGAGATATTATACCACTGGCTGCAAATAATGTGTTTATAGGCAGATGAAGCACGCAATGGCCTCAATTCACTAAGCAGTGCTGCACTCAGTAGTGCAGAAAACTGCTGATTTTACTAATCACTGTCAAATGCCAATTCACTAAACCTATTACCATGCTGAAAAATTAAAATGACCAACTAGTGAGGTAAATTACCGACTTGTGCGGTAAATACGTAAATGACTATAGGCCTATTGCCCTCACATCATTGGTCATGAAAGCATTTGAAAAACTGATATGGGCTTGATTCACTAACCGGCACTAAGTGTTAGCGCCGGAGTAAGAAAGGGTTTTCCGGCGCTAAGCCGGTTAGTTTGCCTTATCTGAGGTTAGTGTGCCTTAAGTAGCTTTGTGCACACTAAAAGATGGACAAAGCTACATCGCAAACTGCAGATAATGTACACTAACCTCAGATAAGGCACACTAACCTCAGATAAGGTTAGCGCTGTAGTTTGCGCCCACTAAGTGATAAGGCACATTAACTGGCTTACCGCCGGTTAGTGAATCAAGCCCATAATGGCTTATCTGAAATCCATCACAGATCCCCTTCCCCTGCTGGAATCTCTGCAGTTTGACTACAAGTCTAATGCTGGGCATACACGGCTCGATTTTGCCGCTCGATCGATTCCCCACTCGATTCCGCAGGCGATTCTCTTATCTTCCACTCGTTTTTCTTATCTCTTTGCATTGTCTTCAATGCAGAATCGAGCGAGGAAACGATCAGGCCAGAGATCGGACATATCGGAAATGATCTATCAAGCCATCTAAATGGCTCAGAATCGAGCCGTGTATTCCCAGCATAATAGATCTGCAGATGTTGCTGTCAACTTATGTCTGCATTATGCACTAGAACATCTAGACTCCCTGCTGGGAACCTATGCTAGGATTGTATTTATTGATTTCATTCTGCATTTAATACCATAATACCATCGCTGCTATACAGCAAGCTCTCCGCATACCTAAATCCATCTGCAAATGGATAACCAATTTCTTAACCGACAGGAGAAGCAGGTTAGACTTGGGCAACACACATCAAGCTCTTTTCCAGGGCTGTGTTCTTCCCTACTGCTTTATTCACTTTACACCAATTACTGCATCTCCACAGATCCATGTGTCAAGGTTCTGAAGTTTGCAGATGACACAACACAACAGTAGCTGGTCTCATACAAAATGAGGACAAGTCTGCATTTAGGCATGTAGTTGGACAGCTTTCCTCCTGGTGCACCAGCAACAGCTTGGAACTTAATGCTCTTAAAGGGAATCGAGCATCATTTTTTTACTCCCAGGTCAGCTCGATAGCAAATTAAAAATGCATGCTAAAAATATGGTTCATAGTTAAATAAAATGTTCATTTTATGTTTTCTTTTTACATTTAAGGGTTACAATTACAGGCAGTAATCCTCTTTCTCCGGCAGAGTGGTCGGTAACAAGCAACAGAAAATGGAAGGCTGATAAGGACTCTAATTGACTTAATTAACCACAAGCTAAAATTCAAACAAACCCATAAAGCATTAGGGAGGTAGGACTAGGGGGACATTGTACTTCAAAGAGATAAGATATGTGACTTGTTGAACTTTACACCAAGGCTTGATAACTGCAGTGAAAAGGAAGCAGGGGGCGTTAGCTTCTTAAACATGGCAGCCCTTTCTGCTATTTGAAAGCAGGAGCTGCTCAGATCCCTTTAAGACCACGAAAATGGTAATAGACTTCAGGAGATCTCCCCCCAGCACCTCCCCCTAACCATAAATGGATCTACAGTAACCCGAGTAGGGTCATTCAAGTTTCTTGGGTCCACAATCTCAAACAACCTAAAATGGGCCATCAATACTGTCACTATCATCAAGAAAGCGCAACAGAGGATGTAACACCTACGCCAGCTGAAAAATGTTGGCGTACCACAAAAATGAATGGTGCAGTTCTACACTGCGATCATTGTATCCATCATGACACCCTGTATGACCGTATGGTTGGTCTCCTGCTCAGTACTAAAAAAGGTGAGACTGCAGCGCATCATCCGATCAGCAGAAAAAATAATCAGCTTTAGCTTACCTTTCCTGCAGGATCTTTACGCTAGCAGGTGTACAAAGAGAACAACCAAGATTTCCTCAGATCCCTCTCACCCTGCTCGCTCCATCTTTCAGCTTATGGCTTCAGGAGTGAGATACCAGTTAGTGGCAACTAAAACTTCTAGGAAGGCACAGGAACAGCTTCTTCCCTCAGGTGGTAGCCATGTTTAATGCAAAACCACACTAAATCTGCTAGGACTTGAACACTTCTCACGCTGTTTAATTTCACTATAACTTACAAACTGTCCTTGACTTGTAATATATACTGTCTGTATTATTTCGTGTCTGTTAAGCAACTGCCAAGTCAAATTCCTTGTAAGTGCTAACTTATTTGGACAAATACATTTATTCCGATTCTGAAGAAATGCCAAAAAATTACAATTCACAAAGATCAAAGCATTTGGTAAATAAAGTAAAAGTGTTTTTATCTGTATTTTATCTCCAGCTCTGACCAGCCGGTAACTTACAATCTCCATACAGTAAAAACTGACAGATGTAGTAGGCAAGCCAATAGGGAGAGCCAGACAATCAATAGGAGAGAGCCACAAAGCCCTGTTGCTAACTTCATTTGATCTGATTCACTGGTGGGCGGGACTTGAGTGGGACAGAGCAGCAAAAAAAGGCATTTAAAAAGGCTTTTTACAACACACACACACACACACACACACACACACACACACACACACACACACACACACACACACACACACACACACACACACCACACACACACACACATGCACACCACACACACACACACATGCACACGCGCACACACACACACACACACACACACACACACACACACACACACACACACACACACACACACCACCAAGACTTTTTCTTATATTTAAATTCTGCATTGATCCATGCCAATTGTACACCTGATGAAGGACCAGACAAATCCGTAACATGTAGTGTGATTCATCTGCCTATAAGGGCATTATATGCAGCCAGCCAGGGGTGTGCTGCCTCTTCATGTTTATTGCATGGGCTTGAGGCAAGGCATTGACTTATTAGGTCAGTGTTCCTAACGTGGATACACTAGAGAAATCTATAAACATTGATTGCCCTATGGGGTACACTTACTGCATGATGCGAACCTAGATGTTACAACATCTAAGCAAAAAAAAAAAAAAAGTCCCAACTTGAACTTGGAGAAAAAGAAAATTTGACAATGTTGCAATATGAGCTACATTTTGTGAAACTGGCGATATTTAGCTAATATTTAATTATACATCACTAATGTATATTTAACAGCTGTACCATATGGAGTGTGGGTTTTAGATGCATGAATAGAAACATATTTTTTATCAGAATCCCATGTAGATAATTAAATGCTTTAAATAAACAGGTTCTTTAGCCATATCCTTCAATGAGACCATTAAGTCACCAAGGAAAATTTACCAATCAAGGCGAAGGAAGATGAATCAATCATCTTAAGCTTGTGCAAATAAAGCTGTTGCTTTTGTATTATATGACTTGTGACGTATTTTCACTGCCCATGTGACTCTGAATGGGTGTCAAACTCAATCACATAAGGGATCTAAATTTTAAACACAGTTTAACGGTGGCCATTTACTTAACATTCCCGTCAATACCTGGCAGATTCAATCATTCTGATCTAATCTGCTAGAAATCGATGCTGCAAATAAAACCTAATTAATTTTTGTCCACAATCGATCGAATTGGTTGATTGCACCAGACCAACGTGCAAAGTATAGGCAGAGAAGCTTATACTCACCTGTCCACCAGCGCGCGTCTTCTCTCCCTCGCTGCCTGGGCCCCTCCTCCCTGTCTCTTCTCTCCATTACCTGTGTCCAGTGATGAGCGAAAATGCAATATTCTTTTCGCATCATTTTCACAAAAATAATGTAAAATTAGACTTTTGAGTGAAAATGTCATTGAAAATCATTTTATAGTTTTTCATGAATTTTCATGCTAAAATTAAATGATTTTCGTTATAAAATACAGATTTTTCACATAATTCACAAATTTTCGCATCAGAAAGTAAAGTTTGTTTTCTTTGGCCATTTTGAAAAAATACAATGTATTTTCACAAATATTTTCTCGAGATCGAAAATAGCATTTTCGATGCAAAAATGACTTTGGCAAAAATTTGCTAGCAGCGCTGCCTGTGTCCCATCACAAACATTAGAGGTGGAACCCTAGAGGCCCAGCGTGTACATGTTCACATAAGGTATGTGCCACTCTAGTGTTTGGCCTCTAGTGTTTGGCCTCTAGTGTTTGTCACGAGACATAGGCATTGGAGAGAAGAGACAGGGAGGATCGGCCCAGCCCATAGTGCTCCAGTGTGCTGTCACGAGCAGTAAAAGAATGGAGAAATAGAAAGCACCAACTTGAGCTGTATACTTTATTCCATGAATGCGCTCACAGCAAACTGGATGATAACTAATATTATAGAATCCAAAGGCAGGTGGGTGATAGAGGCAGGACTGGGCCGTGGCATAGGCTGGAGAGGCTCCAGCCTCAGGGAGCAGTGTAGGAGGGGGCACAGAATTCATTCAGCTGTCATTCCTAATTGTGTTTGAAGCAGAAAGAAATAAGAAAAGGGGATACAGGGCAGTGACTGCAAGCCAGATAACTAGATATTAAGGTGTTGGGGAGGTTGTGGGCCCTGTGGCGCCTCTTAGTCTAATAGCAATCAGTGTTTGATGGCTCGGGTGGCAGGGATGGAGGGGCGCACTTTGGTGTCTCAGCCTTGGGTGCTGGAGGACCTTGTCCCGGCTCTGGATAGAGGTGGCGGCTCCAAACGGCTGTTTTGCATAAAAATAAAACTTCCTCACAGCTTTTGGAGGTATTGACATGAAGGGCAACAGTGCCATGCTTCTTTTAAAAATAACTGTGCAGTACTTTGCAATTAAAAAATTACCAAAAAGTAGGTGACAAAATACTATAAAAATTATTTTTAATATTTTCTTGCTTGCTGGTGGTTTAAAGGGCATTTTATTGACAAGGTGTGAAAATATCACTTAATTGTTAATTAAAGGACTTACGAGCCCAAACCAGTAAAAAAAATGTCTTTAGGGCTCTTTCACATCAGACAACGCGAGCAGGAGCCATTCTCCTGCACGCGTTGTCTGCCTGCGGCGTGTCGTCGGGTATCTGCGGTGTGACGCAATCAGCGGCGGTAGCTGGTAATTAAACCCGACGGAAACCGCCGGCTCGCGCATGAGTTGGAGGAAAAACTGTGCCCGGGTGCGTCGGAACCGCAACGCATCGAAACGCAGCCTCGAGTGTGAAAGGTAAAATGAAAGTCTATGGACTTTCATCTTACCTTGGTTAACGCAAACGGCTGCCGTTTGCGTTAACGCACAAAGTCTGCCCTAATGTGAAAAGAGCCCTTACCTGTATGAAGTTGTAAGGCACGGAGGACACCATCTGCGCCCTCCGTGCAGCTCCGCCGGGTCCCCGCTGCCTTTGCTCCCGCCGGCCGGACCCCGACCCCACAGCCCGGGTCGGGCTCTCCTTCCTCCTCAAATATGGCCACCGGAGGAGGCCGTGGCTGCGCAGTCCGCACCTACGCGAGTGCGGCTGCGCAGCTCTAGGGCCTCCCTCCCCGATCCACGCTACGTAGCGTGGTCAGGGAGGGAGGCCCCAGAGCTGCGCAGCCACACTCGCGTCGGTGCGGACTGCGTAGCCGCGGCCTCCTCCGGTGGCTATATTTGAGGAGGAAGGAGAGCCCGACCCGGGCTGTGGGGTTAGGGTCCGGCCGGGGGGAGCAAAGGCAGCGGGGACCCGGCGGAGCTGCACGGAGGGCACAGATGGCGTCCTCCGTGCCTTACAACTTCATACAGGTAAAGACATTTTTTTACTGCTTTGGGCTCGTAAGTCCTTTAATAGTTAATTGTAAAGAAAAGCTTCTGAATTCCATGGAATTTTCAAGTTTCCAATAGAAAAATTTGCATTCCGTGGGGGAAATCAGAAATCAGAGTGTGGAAATTGGAATGCTATGGAATACCACATAACTGAGACTCAGAAATTTTAGGGCCATCACAAGACTCAGAAGTATTGGGCCAGTGAGAGAATTCCTATTATACCACCAATTTCAGACTACCATGGAAATTCTAGGCCAATTGCAAGACCCAGAAGTATTAGACCAATCAAAGAATTCTTAAGTGTATCGCAGTTCCATACATCTGCAAAATACAGCAGATTCCACACAAAAAATTTAAACAAAAAAATTGCCTAACTTTATTAACAAAAATGGCAAAAACACATCTCTGCTGTGGTGAAATAATCCTATTTTCCCTGAACAACATTGCAAAAATCAAGCACCTCATCCCCCAGAAGATCTGCCAACATTAGCTCATGCCTTCATTACATCCCAACTGGACTATTGTAATGCTCTCTACACCGACCTTCTAAACAAGGACTTGTACCGCCTACAGCTGATACAGAATACTGCTGCCCAACTAACTAACTAATCAGTCTTGTCACTGCCACATAAAACTGGTCTAGCACTCCCTTCACTGGCTACCTATAAAATGGAGGATCCTATTCATTGTTACATAGTTATTTTGGTTGAAAAAAGACAAACGTCCATCGAGTTCAACCAGAGAACAAAGTACAACACCAGCCTGCTCCCTCACATATCCCCGTTGATTCAGAGGATCAAGATTGGCCTACTGACATTTAACGAGAGTCTGAAGCTGAAATGCCGCATCCCTGCGGCACAACAAAGTTTTAACCCCCCAAAAGTCCAGGACAAAAATCCACGACTTTTCAGGTTGTGGATTTTGCTGCCCGGGGGAGGCAGAGCTTTGTGCTGTAGCTCTGCCTCTAGTCGCATCAATCTCAACGGATCTCTGCCTCTCCCCTTCCTCTCAGTGAAAGAAGCAAAAATCAATTAACTCTTCGCACTCTCGCATGCAATGTTCAAACAATTGCATTCACAGATTCACTCATCCAGGCACCACTGTTATCCCTACAGCTAAGCTAAAAGCTGGGTGTAACGATAGGTGTCAGCAACATAGATTTTCTCTGATTATTGGTGATCTGCAGTATCATCAATAATACAGATGCTATATCTGATTATATGGTGAACTGCAGAATCACCAATAATGCTAGTATAGCTAGACACAGGACACCCAATGTGATAAAGTGATTGGTGCAACAGTAATCAGAGAAGTTATCTCCCGAGAAGCGGGAGATACAGACACTACTGCAGCCAAGGATTCCCTGAGAAGCAGGGAATCGGACTGCACTGCAGCTAGTGGACCCTTGAGGGGCAGGGTTCCACTGACTGTGCTGCAAGATGATCTCCTGAGAAGCAGGAAATACAGACTGTACTGCAGCCAAGAATTCCCTGAGGGGCAGGGAATTCAGATTGTACAGCAGCCAGTGGACACCTGAGGAGTATGAACTACTGACTGGGCTGCAAGGGAGATAATTGGTGGAATGAGTGGTTATGATAGAACTGCAGCCAAGGATTCCCGGAGGAGCAGGGAATCAGATGGTACTGCAGCCAGTGGACACCTGAGGAGCAGGAACCACTGACTGGACTGCAAGAGTGACAACTGGTGTAGTGGGAGATATGATCGGACTGCAGCCAGGGACTCCCTGAGGAGCAGGGAATCAGACTGTACTGCAGCCAGGGACTCCCTGAGGAGCAGGGAATCAGACTGTACTGCAGCCAGTGGACTCCTAATGGATAGAGACCACTGATCGAGCTGCAAGATGGTCTCCTGAGGAGCAGGTGACCATATGCCTGTGCTTGCAGCTGATGAACACCTGAAGAGTAAGTGTCACAGATAGTACAGTAAGGCTGATCACCCAAGGGTTGGGTAACAGCCAGAATGGTCTGACAAGCAAAGTCGGCAACACACGGACAGATAAGGCACAGAGAGGGAAGACTGATTTGGTATCCGGGTACAGGCAATGTCGGCAACAGGTAGTCAGATAGACGGAGGTACTGAATCAGTAAGCAGGAGAGTGGTCAGGAAAGCCAGAGATTATAACAGGTAACAGAATACATATCAACCCTAGTCTTAGGTGTGAGGTCCTTGGTCTCAACACCTGGGAACTAGTCTAATAGATAAACAGTAGCAATGTAGCAATCTCCTAGTCTTAGGTGTGAGGTCCTTGGTCTCAACACCTGGGAACTAGTCTAACAGATAAACAGTACTAGAAAGGCTATCACCGGAATCTGACTAAGTGTGAATTCCCAGCTCTGGTTCTAACACACTGTGAGATCTGACTGGGGTCTGAGTGCTCACACGTAAGCTTTCGCAACAGCAGACCACTTGCAACTGACAGGCAAGTCCTATATATACCCAGAGCGCTCCACAGCGCCGCCCCAGTCACTCAGCCAATCTGGAACATAGCTGGAGTTAGCTGATCGTGATCGGCATGATTAGCTGACTCCCCTTCTGGTAGCATAAAGGTCCTGTCGCCTGGCGCGCGCGCGCGTAGCTCTCAACCTGTGTGCACTATAAGGACCAGGTGAACCAGCAGCATGTAGCTGCGCGGCAGAAGCCGCCGGCTGGAACGCGGAGATTGCTGCCCTGCCGCTTGCCCATGCGGTGGCATCTCCGCTATTCATTACACTGGAGTCTTAGTTCACAGAAGAATGCATTCTTACTTATGCTTAGTCACCTACACTGCGCAGAAGTACCCAGGTAAACATAGGTGTCCTAACTCTAGCCCTGTAACATGCATAGTGCAGACATGCAAACATTCATTACCTCAAACCTATCTAGGGATTAGGAGCACACATCCTGATGTCCTCTCCTGGGACAGACCCCTGTGGCTAGGGTTTTAATTCAGTGCACTCTCTCCTTCCCCTGTATGTGTTTTTTTGTCAGCATGCACACAGCTTATGCTGGTGTATGTGCATGGTGCACATGGATACATTACGTTAGCTCCCTTGTGCGGTTGGTATGATGCGCTATCTGTCCCAGGAGAGGACATCAGGATGTGTGCTCCTAATCCCTTGATAGGTTTGATGCAATGAATGTTTGCATGTCTGCACTATGCATGTCACAGGGCCAAAGTTAGGACACCTACGTTTACCTGGGTACTTCTGCGCAGTGTAGGTGACTAAGCATAAGAATGCATTCTTCTGTGAACTAAAACCCCGGC
Organism: Hyperolius riggenbachi; assembly: GCF_040937935.1. Lineage (NCBI taxonomy): Eukaryota > Metazoa > Chordata > Amphibia > Anura > Hyperoliidae > Hyperolius > Hyperolius riggenbachi. The sequence continues at coordinate 87,269,034 of NC_090646.1, forward strand.
TTTTAACTTAGCTGTAGGGATAACAGTGGTGCCTGGATGAGTGAATCTGTGAATGCATTTGTTTGAACATTTGCACGAGAGAGTGCGAAGGGTTAATTGTTAATTAATTTTTGCTTTTTTCTGGCCACACCCCCTTCAGAACCTCCCTTTCCTTAATAACTCATATAATGTCCTAACTAGAGGTGATGTGCCTGGATATATGTGTTTTTTTCTCAGTGAAAGAAGACTGAGAGGGGCGGGAGAAGGCGAGTTCTTCAGGGAGGCAAGTAGAGGCAGAGCTAGTGCCCAAAGCTCTTCCTCTACCCGGAAGGAGCCCCAAATCTTGCCCCAGGGATTTTGGGGTGATTAAGACCTCATTGTGCCACAAGAATGTGGTGTTTCAGCTATGGCATTATTGCTGAAGAAGACTGCAGGGTAAAAAGAGCTATTTTTTTACGCTTCAGACTCTCTTTAACCACTTGTAGTTACCAATGCAGTATATCTATGCCCCACGGGAGGACTGTTACCATTCCAGTGGCGTAGATATACGCCTCCCGCCACTGTGCACGCTCTCCACTGTCTCCCGTGCATGCTCCCATGCTTGTTCACATCGTCGCCAGTTAGTAGGGAGATCATTGAATTGGAACGCAGTTCCCATTCGTTGATATAAATCCCCGTGTCAATGATCGCCGGCATCAATAAGATGCTTGCAGCATTGTATCTAAGGAAATAACACATTCACACATTACTTCCTGTTCGCGTACTTATAGTACGCTAATAGGAAATAATGCGTGAGGACATCATGTGGCCAAATAGTAAAATTACACCTACATACATTTATTTTTATTTACATTTATTAAGGCGTCTATGCAGAAAGGGCGTCGGGAAAAAAGGGCGCATGGTGTAAACGATAAGCAGGAATAGCATTTATAAAAATATTGTGTTGTATTTCATTTACAATAATGTTTTACAAAGTAAAAACCTTTAATTAATGTCTATGAAATCGCAAATTCTGAATACGATAATCTTCCCTGTTTTGAAAGTGAAACTTATAATTACGTTTGTTAAAAACGATAATATATGCATAATCGTTATAATTGTATTATATTGTGTATAACCTTCAATTATCGTTTCTTCGTGTAATAAAATCTGAAAATATTGTTTATAACAATGAAACAAAAATATAAGTAAGTTTGTAATAACTGTAGTAAAACATTAGTAAATATTACTAACATTTTACTACAAATAAACCTAACCCTACTCACACACAGAACCTTCCATCTACCTATCTTTATCTCTTAGACCCCCTGGAGGTTCCTAACCCTAAGACCACCCTGGTGGTGCCTAACCCTTAGTCCCTTAGTGATCGCTTTATTGTGTGGATAATAATGTTTTACAAATAGTGACTGTACAAAAATATATTATGATTTACTTACTGATCGCTTTATTATGTGGATAATAATGTTTTACAAACAGTAAGTGATAAAATTTTAAATAACAGTTTAGTTAAATACGATAGATATGTTTAGTACATTTGTAAATGTTATTTGTCACGGGCACATTTTGTAAACTAATCATCACAAGCGCAGTTTGAAAATGTTAATAATCTCCGGGTACCCTTTTTTTCCTGTTCGGCGCCCCCGTCAAACGATATTTAATATGGGAGTGAATTGCAGCACCCTTTTTCTCCACTTGCTCATGCGCCCAAATTTCCTGCTTCCAATAAAAAGACCCACACTTACATTTAAAATTAACTGATTCCCTCCCACACTCTCCCATAGTACCCCCCAAAAAAATTTTGCATAAAAAAAAGACAATTAAAAAAGAAAAAAAAATAGTTACCTTTGGGACGGAACTTTTTTAATATGTATGTGAAGAGTTTATATTGTTGTTAATTTTTAAATTATGGGCTTGTAATTAGTGATGGATGCAAAACTGAAAAAATGCACCTTTATTTCCAACTAAAATATTGGCGCCATACATTGTACTAGGGAAATATTTTAAACTTTGCAATAACCGGGACAAATGGGCAAACAAAATGTGTGACGTTTATCCACAGTTAACCGTCTTATTTTAAAACTGTAATGGCCGAAAATGGAGAAATGATTTTTTTTCCATTACTCCCATTAAAATGCATTTAGAATAAAATAATTCTTCGCATAATGCACCACCCAAAGAATGCCTAATTGGTGGCAAAAAAACAAGATATAAATAATTTCGCTGTGATTAGTAGTGATTAAGTTATTGGCAAATGAAAGAAAGGAGTGCTGAAAGGTAAACATTAATCTGGTCCTAAAGGGAAAAAACTGCTCAGTGGTCAAGTGGTTAAATCACTACATAATCTGGGCCCTAGATACATGAAAGAAATGTTACAGCTGTGTAGCAATTCCTGCAATCTCAGATCCACAGGTTCTAATAATCTAGTCATACCCAAAGTCCACCTGAAAACTGTTGGCCACAGAGCCTTCTGTCATGCAGATCCTACATTATGGAACTCCTTACCTCAGCAGATCAGGACTGCTCCATCTCTGGACAGGTTTAAATCCAGACTGAAAACCCACCTGTTCAGTCTAGCATTTGCATAAATATAATTTTGTGTTAATAATACTTCATCCTACTACCAATGACTGAAACTGAGAGAGCCTAAGCGTTTTGAGTCCTATGGGAGAAAAGCGCTATAGAAATGTTATTGTAAAAAAAAACAAAAAAAAAACATTCCACAGAAAGTTGAAAAGGGGGAATTCAGAAAGAATTCCTTGGAAATAGGGTAGACAGTTGTCGGAATGTGGAATTCGGTCGGAAGTGGAAATTGGCATTTTTGATCATACCGAGTTAATTGCATAAGGGCCCAAGAAATTATGAGTGCATGAATACATCAGCTACGGTCCATTGTCTTCATTGATATGCAAGACAGCGTTGGGTCATCCAACTATGTTGTAATGTGTTGTAACTCCCAGTATGTTGTGAACATGTACAAGGCTGGATTTATACTTTTTGTGCCCCTAGGCCAAGTATGTTGTGACTCCCCATCCATGTGCAGTGACGCCCCTCCCATTCCTTGTGCAGCCCATCTTCCATGTGTATTATCCATGTACTGTAGCTCCACTCTTTCATTAACAGCGCCCTTGAACATTAATTTCCCTTTTTTCATGTGTTGCTCCACATTTTCAGTCTCCTCTTTCATATGTAGCAACATTTCTTTAAATTACAGATGCCCTTTGTGCTGCAACCGACCCCAAGGCCCGGCCCTTTGTGGCCTTCCCAGAAATCTGTCCCTGAGAATGTATGCAACACAGGTTGCTGCTCTCCGTTTCCTTCTTTCTTTTACTGCCAATAATCATGCGCATTTGAAGCTCTCAAGGGCCGCATAAAATAGTGAGGAGGGCCGGATTCAGCCCGCAGGCCTTGAGTTTGACACCAATGCACAGAAATGGTGACATCTGAGACAGACTTATGGCTTACATGAAACAGCTACATTTCTAAAGAAATGGTTGAGGGAATCTATATGAATGCACAACTAAGCTCTAACCGCTAAGGTCATTTATACAGTAAATCAAGCTGCCCTCTTATTGTAAATCTGTTGTACTTCATTCCTGTTTTGCCATCCCTGCTGTGTGATGTTTTTGATGTATGTGCCCCAGTGCACAAAACTTGCTGCTCTTACATCTGTGCTTATGAATACATTGCTTTTGACCTCTCTACGGTCATATCGAAAAACGTTATGCATTTGATTACGTTTTCTAACACAACAAAAATGGTAGTAGCAGTAGGGTATTGTACCGTGATAAGCCCTAGTTCAGGCTCCCATTTTGTAATGCTTATAATAGTAAAGTTGCATTTGATCAGCAATACACAATGCAGGTTGCTGATACATGACATCAATAAGTGAAAAAGGGGTCTATTCACAAAAGTTGATAAATTTATTCTCTCTCCTTATCTGTAACCCAAGCAACACGGGTTGCGCTAGTTGCGCACTGTGCGCTACTCTGCTATCATAAGTACTGGTGAAGAGATACGTTCGCGCAACCGCTGTGTGGTTTCACCAACATAAACCAACCCACAAGGGCATCTAAGTAAATATACAACATACAAGGAATCACAGGTGTAGAGGCTCCGTATAGAGAACCTCTCACACCTGGATGGATGCGCAAACGTATCTCCCCTCACAATATGGATGCATAAATGGCAGCTTAAGCATGGAAAAGTGCCCCTTCTAGAAGTCGCCGTAGGGGTAGCAAGCCTAGGTTTAATTTTATCTCTCACTGTAGGGGCCCGTTTAAATGAAAAAAGGGGCGGGTAACGGAACTCCTCAGTATAAGGAAAAGATTGTTTCAAGAGGCCCCAATGTTTCCTCACAATAGACCCCAGCTGAGGAAACATTCAAGAAGGGGCACTTTTCCATGCTTAAGCTGCCATTTATGCAGCCATATTGTGAGGGGAGATACGTTTGCGCATCCATCCAGGTGTGAGAGGTTCTCTATATGGAGCCTCTACACCTGTGATTCCTTGTATGTGGTGTATTTACTTAGATGCCCTTGGGGGTTGGTTTATGTGGGTGAAACAACACAGCGGTTGCGCAAACGTATCTCTTCTCACATATCAGCCATTAGGACACGCAATATGGAACAAGCTGTTTCACAGCATTTTACTTTGTGCCGCCATTCAGTTTCACAATTAAGGGTCCAAGCCATAGATGGGGTCCCCAGTGATTTCAGGGGCGATAGATCTAGGGAACTCCTCAGGAGGGAGGCATTTTGGATCAAACGCCTGGGAACATTAGGTAATAGTGGATTAAATAGAGATTACGATCTCTCTTTTTGCTTGTAGCTTTGTTGTCTTTGACACTTGGATGGAATTGGTTATTGGTGGGGGTGTGGGTATAACATGCTAGTGATATATTGTAATCCACATATCTCTTTTCCTTATTAGGGCAAGTAGTAGTTGGTTTATATCCAGAGCTTCTAAATATGTTGTGATGTGTGTCTCTTTTATGTACTTGGGATGCAGAGGGGACATGGGCAGACCTTTATTTTTGTTTTGACCTTCTTAGGCAGTGGCTGGATGGTGTAATGGTTAAGGGCTCTGCCTCTGATGCAGGAGACCAGGGTTCGAATCTCGGATCTGCCTGTTCAGTAAACCAGCACCTATTCAGTAGGAGACCTTAGGCAAGCCTCCCTAACACTGCTACTGCCTATAGAGCGCGTCCTAGAGGCTGCAGCTCTGGCGCTTTGAGTCCGCCAGGAGAAAAGCGCAATATAAATGTTATTTGTCTTGTCTTGTCTAGATATGGAAATTTTCTAGTTATTAAATTACCTATGCACGTCACTAGCCATTTTACATGCGCCCCTGTGTGGCTCATGTGGAAGGGGGTGATAGATATTTTTACACGTAGCTATATGTGTTTACACTTTTGGCAGGTACTTTAGGTACCCTCATGTGTCAGGCCATTGACTTTGTCATTCAAATTTCCTTACACGTTCGATTACGAGTTTACGCATCACATTTGTATGCACGTTTTTTGCATTTGGTCTTGCAATATATTGTTTCTCATTGCGGGAATTACGCATACGTTTTTACGTGTGCGCAGACACATTTACACATATGGGAACACGTATGTTTTTACGCGTGCGTCTATGCGTACATCATGGGGTCAGCATGAAGTTGTCTTGTATGACACATGGGAGGGTGAGCCACAGTTCCCCATCAGGTCCTCTATTATTAGACAGTTGGAGTTAGGAGGTAAGGAGGATTTTAAATCTGTATGTCTTTGTATGATTGGCCAGTGTGATTTGTGTAATGGGGGTGGAACTTACGTGGCTTTTCTGCAGTTCCCCATCAGGTCCTCCATGTCCTCTCTGCATCCTAATTGGTTACCTTGTACTCATGGTTAGTATATATAAGGGTAGCATTTGTGTTACATTTCAGAGGGAGCCTGACACAGCTTGAGGAAGGACTTTGTCCGAAACAGCGTCTGTTGCTCTTATGGCTATCTCTTTGTAATTTTAAACAATAAAAGAGCTATACATCACTGACGTGGTGCTGTGGATTATTCGTGTTGGACTTCGTTTGACTCACTGAGGGCTATTGGGTCTATCCACTCAAGCACACGTCTGTCCCCATTTGGGTGCTTGTCTATCTGGTTTCAACACTATAGTTCACATGTGTCGAACTCCAGGCCTGGAGGGCCAGATCCATGCCAGTGTTTAGGATGGACTGAGAAAGAAAGGAATGTGTTCTACCTGGTGGACCACACCTTTCCTGATTCAGACCCATCAATTCATTTGAGCTGTGTAAAAAATGTGTGAGGATCTCGGCCCTCGTAGGACCGGTTTGACATCCCTGCTATAGTTGATAATGGTACATATATATGCAATATATATGAGCAAGGCTGGCAACAACTACCACAAAAGCAACAAATATAATTATTAATTTGTTGTTATTTATATTACATCTCAAGGTGTGCTCTCTTCTCCATTTTCTGAGGTGCAGAGAAAAACTTAGCTCAAACTTGATTGATGTATGTGATACTTCTCTTCAGTACTGTACTCCTTTCCCTGCTACGAGTACTTATTGAAACACGCAGCCAGTGAACCGGCTGATCCTTTTTCTTGCAGCTAGGAGCTCTTGGAAGGCCGGTTCCAGGTACTCATATATTGAGACTGGAGGACTGTGGAGGAGAGACACAATCTGAAAGCACAGCTGTACCAATTATGGCCGCACAAAAAAGGTTCAGCTTATCCGCTAATTGTTCCTCTCCAGATCAAACGGCCAAGTTTATGGGTGATTGGAGCAATTTATATAAAGAAAATAAATATATAAATAAAAGGTCATTAATGTTACAGTTCCAACATGACAGCTGCTACCTCCCAGCGGTGCCGATGTGTGCGGAACATCTGGAAATGAAAGGATGGGGTTGGTAATTAATCCATTGTCTAATGTTTGCTTTGCCGTCATTACTTGGTTTTCATTTACTCTTTTTATGGGCTGGTATCAGTAGGTGGTGTAGTTATACAGAAGCCTAGCATTGGTAAATATGCCAAGGTTTGTGAGATGGACATAAAAGACTTGGATATGTGCGGTGATTAATTCCCGGCATTAAAGCATTCAGTAAACAATTCTCTCTCCAGGAAGCACTCCTGCTATACATTAAGATCAATGCCAGCCAGCATTAATATTTCAGCCTTCTAGCAGGATGGAATAATCATGGTAAATTGTTGGAAATGCTAATGGCTCACTCTTAAAGAGGACCTGAACTCAGAACTTCCTCTCTGCTCTAAAAGATAAGCAGCAGCATAATATCATTTAAAGAAAAACATTTATTTGTTACAAATCCTGCTATAAATCTGCAGTGTGTCTACTTCCTGCATTCATGGAAGCAGACCTAGGGTTAATATCCTGTGTTTACAAATTAGCTGCTCTGCTGAGGCAGCCAGCTTACACAGCAAAAGGATCAAATTACACTTGTGGTTAGTCACAGATGGGGGGGGGGGATTAGGCTAAACGCTCTAAATACATACAGGGTGCATTTCTTTATGCTTTCTTTCTGCCCTGTGCAAGAATTCAGGTTCACTTTAAAGGGAATCTGAACTGATTACAATTATTTAAAATAAACACATGATGTGCAGTACCTGCAAATGAATATTATATTCTTACCTCTCCGTCAGTTCCTCTCAGAAGCTCACCATTTTCCTTTAACAACAATTCTCTCCAGTTCCCACTAGATCTAGTCAGACTTTACTGAATACAGCTCAATAAAATGCTTATTTTTAACAATATTACTTTTTAAATCATTTAGCCAATGTTTTGCCATTGTAAAATCTTACTTCTCCCCGATGTACATTTTTAAATGTATCAAAAGTTTCTTTACTGCTGACAAGGAGCATCACTGCAGAATGTTTGTTTACGTAAATGTTCCAATGTCAGTAAAAAACAACACTTGTTCAAATATTCTGGGAGAAGAATTCTGCATAACTAAACAGCCTAGGCTTAAACTACTGGGAGGGTTAGGTTGCATGCCAATATGAAGCATATACAGATATAGGAAGTGTTTATGATGGAGAATCTAGGATAATTAATGTAAAAATAATTTACTACATTTTTCTATGTGTCACTGGAGGGCCTCTTTTTCATATATAAAGTATCTGCTCTCAGAGGCGAGAAGTTCTTCCCATCCCATGTGTATGGCTACATCCTATCCTGGCTGCCAGCCAAAGCCATATATGATGCTTTAACTCCTGTATAATATTTAGGGCTGATTTACAAAGCCAGAGGAATTAGGGCTGGCATTTGGTGGTCCACTAGTACTGCCCCCCTCCCAGCTACTTGTAATAAGGGCCTACATTTATTATTTGTTTAGTCCCTCGTTTTATTTAAAACTGACTCTGAAAGGAATGCAAACCACAATCTTTTTGGTTTAGCGTGGTCATGCTCACAAGGCACTATGCCATCACATTCACCCAACGCAGGAGCAACTGTGATGTGCAGAATAGTGATGGTCGGAAATGCCGATTTTGCGAAAATTCCGATTTCTGAAAATTGCAGTTTTCCGGTTCCACAGGTTTGTGATCTCCGATTTCTGTTTTCCGAAATTCCGAGTTCCAATGAGTCTTTTTTTGGTCATTTTTTTTCATTCCATGATTGGCCAAATACTGCTGAGTTGATTCTTCTTTCTCTGATTGGTCCAATACTTCCGAGTTGTATGATTGGGCTAAAGTAACTGAGTTGCTGTATTTTCGCAGAATCCAATTTCCGTTTTCTGATTTCCGAGGAATCCTTTTTTTGGTATTTTTTTGCATTGTCTGATTGGCCAAATACTTCTGAGTTGATTCTGCATTCTCTGATTGGTCTAATGCTTCCAAGTTCTGTGATTGGGCAAAAATTACTGAGATGCGGTAATGCGGAATTTCCGCTTAAATCTGATTTGCGATTTCTGTTTTACGATTTCCGAGTTCCGCATGGAACTGCCAAGTTCACTAAAAATACACTAGGAGCATGAACATCTTACTATGCTTCATATACAGTAGTAAGTGGCATCCTCCTGGCATGTTTTGTGTTTGTAGAGTTACTAATTAGAGAATGTTACTTTCCAAACACACCGTGAGTCATGTAGCCATATGGAACCTTGGGGTGATCCCAGATAAGATAATAACATCAAATCCTAAGTGGGAAAATAGTACCCCACAACGTAATCAAGAAAGGTTAACACCATCCCCACATTTAAATTTAGCACCCACGCCACGTTCTCAACCTAACACCATTCCACAGCACATATTAGACACAGCTTTATGGCATCTGAATACTGTGTCCAGTGGATACCATACTAATATTATTTGGTCCTTTGGGGGGAATCTTCCCTATATAATGTATGAAATTATTTTGCTTTGTTGAAACAACTTTGGTCTAAGAACAGTGGTGGTGCCAGGGGGGTGCTTTGGGGTGCTGCTGAAGCACCCCCTAAAATTCTTCAAGCACCCCCTAGGGTGAACTGACTTTCGGCATCTAATAGACGCCATGTCAGTTCACCCGCAGCAGCAGCCTGCAGCTCCGGCAGCAGCAGAGCAGGGCTACAGTAAAATGGCGTCCGAAGCCCTAGCTCTAGAGACTTGAAGTCTGCAGTGCAGGGCTTCGGGCGCCATTTTCCCATAGCCTTGCTCTCAGCGTGGGAGTTTCAGTTGCTGGCTGGCAGAGGATCGTGGGAGCTGCGCGCCGGACGGAGGCCGGGACAGGAGGTCTACAGCAGGCGAGTAAATGTTTTTTTTTTTATTTATTAACAGGTGTATTTTCTGATCAAGTCTGCCACATGATTGAAGTGTTTTCTGGTCAAGTCTGCCACACATGATTGAAGTGTTTTCTGATCAAGTCTGCCACATATGATTGAAGTGTTTTTTGATCAAGTCTGCCACACATGATTGAAGTTTTTTCTGATCAAGTCTGCCACATATGATTGAAGTGTTTTCTGATCAAGTCTGCCACATATGATTGAAGTGTTTCCTGGTTAAATCTGCCACATGATTGAAGTGTTTTCTGGTTAAAATTGCCACATGATTGAAGTGTTTTCTGATCAAGTCTGCCGACGTGATTGAACATATTTTCTGGTCAAATCTGCCGACGTGATTTAACATATTTTCTGGTTCAATCTGCTGACGTGATTGAACGTATTTTCTCGTTCAATCTGTCCACATGATAGAACGTATTTTCTGTTCAAATCTGCCACATGGTTGAACGTATTTTCTGGCCAAATCTGCCACATGGTTGAACATATTTTCTGGGCAAATGTGCTCACATTACATGTATTTTATTGAGTAGACCTGCACAATTATGTGAATTTTCTGGGGAAAGGGTCACCAAAACTTGGGCCCACTGTCTTTGCGTTGCACTTTTAAAGGGAACCCGAGGTGAAAATAATATTGAGGCCGCCATATTTATCTCCTTTTAAGCAATACCAGTTGCCTGGCTGCCGTGCTGGTCCTCTGCCTCTAATTCTTTCAACCATAGACCCTGAACAAGCATGCAGCAGGTCAGGGGTTTCTGACAATATTGTCAGAACTGACAAGATTAGCTGCATGCTTGTTTCTGGTGTAATTCAGTTCACTACTACAACCAAATAGATCAGCAGGGCTGCCAGGCAACTAGTAATGTTTAAACGGAAATAAATATGGCAGCCTCCATATCACTCTCACCTCGGGCTCTCTTTAAATTACAGTTAGCGCTGTCCTCATCTGGTCATGACCACGCCCATTTTTTTGCAGCGGCACGCTTTGCAGGTTATAGCCACACCCATTTTTTGCCTCAGCTACCCCAGAAGTTGGTCCAGCACCTGCATAGCACCCCCCCCCCCAAAAGAAAAATCCTGGAGCCGGCACTGTCTAAGAACCTGTTAAGCCAGGCTAAGGGCTCGTTTCCATTTGCAATGCAGGTTGCGGTGCGTCAACATGGCTCTGCATTGCACATGATTCCCCCAGAGACGGCGCTTGCGATCCCATTCATTTATTAAGAATGACATAGCGGCGCCAATGTGCCAACCATGCAGGCAACCATGCGCTGCGATTCAGCGGGGAATCGCAGTTTATGTATGGAAACATCAGGCAGTGCACTCTCTGCACTCTCTAATGTCCCTGCAATCATGTTTCAAAAAACGCGGCTAAAATCGCTCTAATGGAAACGAGCCCTTACTCCTGAAGAAGTGAACAATACCTATATCAAGTTAACAAATGTCGAGTTCTGCTTTCAACATTGGCTATAAACAATATATACATCTAATCATTTTTTTTCTTCAGATTATTGCTGATGCACCCGAATCCTAGAAATTGCCAAAAGCCAGTACTCTCTCAATGGGAAACAATAAACTTTGCAAGGTTGTAAGATGTAAAAACTGTAACTAAACAAATATAACAAAGCAGAAGGAGAAGTTCCACACCTTTATAAGTGAGTCCAACTTATCTTCTTAGTAATAAATGTGACAAAGCCCCAGTAGTCATTTTTCCACCCATTTTTCAGCTTTTATGAGAATGACATTTAGTTGAGCTCTCATATCCTCATAGACTGCTGTAGGAGTACACAGTATACTTCATCCTTATCACCTCAGTACTGCAGGTGTCTAGAGCTGTGCTGAGGCAGCTAGATCTCCGCCTTACCTTGGAGTACACATAAAATATGTAAGTACAAGCACCCCCCCCCCCCCCATTAGCAGCCATACCAGCCTGACATGTATCCAGACTCCAAATAATACAACAACTTGTTGTCACGATTGTGGAACTTTCCCCGTGATCAGCGCACAACGCGTGCGCTGACACGGCGGAGATCCTCCACAAGCGTATAATTTGCAGGAACCCAGCAAAAGGTGCTACGCACCTGTAGAGGGAAATTCCTGTCGGCAGATGGCGCTGGGGAGTGCAGAGGAACCAATCCTCTGTACCTCCACAAGTGCCAGACAGGAATTGTACGAAGCGCAGAATGCAATCGCAAGAGAGGCGATTGTGAATGAGATTGAGCAAAAGGGATAGGTTGTATGTGTGTGCGCCAATCCAGTCGCCACTCCGCGACCGCGCACACACAACAGCAGATACGAAATAGGAACGCGATTGCGAGAGGTGCGATCGCGAGACGTGACACAAGGCAGAACAGAATAGAATACAAGGGTAGCAAAGGCACAGCAAATACAATAAGGAGATACGGAAAATAACAACCGCTAGCTAACCGCGAACACCGCACTCATTCGCAACAGTGCACGCGGTTATGCGCGATCTCCACGTGATAAGCACAATAGAGACAAGCACGCCTAACTAACCATAAACAGACAAACATGAAACAGGGGACGCGAGCGCTTGCTTAACGGTTACCTCACCGAGCCTGTAGCAAGCGCAGCGGACAAGACAGACACACGAAAAACAAGAACTAGGCAGGAAGGATCCACCGCTCTTCCGCCAGAGCAAGTGTGATCCAAGCAGGAACATAGATCAGAAAGATGCACAGCCGCTAACGCTAGCGGCTAGTGCGATCTCAGCAAGACAGAACGATTCGCTATCAACCGCCGTTGGTGACAGCGCAATCGCGACCGACAAGACAGAACAGAAGGATCCCCAGCGCTCGCACAAAGTAGCTAGCGCGATCCCAGGAAACAGAACAGAAGAGATAGCTGGTAGCAACCGCTGCACCAGCTATACTCCAAGAACATAGATCAGAACCATTTCCTGTCAACCACCATAGGGACAGGACAATGGCAAACAGGCAAGACAAGACAGAACAGGCAATACAGATAATACAACCTGACTGGGCTAGAAGGGGAGCCAAAAGCAACCCCCAGGAATTAACTATACTAGATAGCAATGGCTGACACTCCAGCAGTGTCCATCAGGAACTGAGCAAGGAAGGGAAATGACCAGCAAAGCATTCTGGGAAACATAAAGCTCTTATAGTGCCAGTCATCAAAGAAGGCAGGTAGGGGATTTGCATAACGAATGTATGCAAATTCCCCAGCAAGAGAACAGAACAGAAACTTGCAATGAAAAGACAGGTCTCTGTTCCAGAGACCTGCAGCCCACAGACTAGAGGAATGGACAAACAGCTGTCTGCCTGTGCAGCCAGCTGAGCGGATCATCACAGTACCCCCCCCTTCTAGGGATGGATTCCAGACATCCCTCAAGACTGGTAACATCACAAAACTCTAACTGAAGACTCATGAAGGTCAGGACAGCCCGACAAGGCCCAATTCCAGAGTCAGTCCATCCGAAACCGACCTCATCGGAAGCAGAAGCCACCGAAACATGCCCATCAGCACTACAAGTCTCAGCGTAACACCCATCAGGACTGTGGACACCAGAGAAGAAGCCATCGACACCCTCCAGACAATACCCACCACCTTCCAAGGAGCGTCCAAGAATACCAAACCTGCCGCAATACCTGTTTGAAGTGTCCCTTACAACACCAAAGCCATTGCTGATCGTATTCAGGGCACCAAGCAAAACCTTTCCCGGAATCTCCCAGAACGCCTTGAAGCTCCGCAGAGATCCCAAGAAGCCAGAACGCTCACCAGGCTCACATGGAGAACCACCAAGAACCCCTATGGAACCTATGATCATTCCAGACTCAAAATTAGCAGGACACCTATCAAGATCAGGACTTTCAGGGACCACTTCTGGGCATGCAAGCAGGCAGGCTATATCAGAACATGTCTCCACTGAGGAAGCATCTGAGTACGCTGGTAACCGAGGCACACTTGGGCTTTCTGGGTCACAGAGCACATCGGGGTACACTAGTACAGGAGAAACCTCAGGACATGTCGGGGAACTGCCAACCTCAGAGTCCGACACGACAAGACCAAAACCAGTACCGGGCAGAAAATCATCACGAGTAAAGGTCACAGGTACTGGTCTTTCAAAAGAAGACTCAAATTCAGAATTTTCTGTAACTGTAATATCATCATTGACTACACATGAATGAAGCTCCACAAGAGCTGCAAAAGTAGTCAGCAAGGCAGCAATGCCTACTGAAGTGGGCAACACCTCAGAAGGACCTGGGGGGCAGGAGACATCTCCTTCAAGTTCTGCACCCTTTGGGAGGAACTCGGAGACCTTCAGATCATCAAACAAGACCTCAGGAACATCATTTTTCAAGTTGTCTAAGAAGGATTCTGTACTATTCATGTTACAGGGCAAAACTGGAACTTTACTTTGAGAACAGGGCAGATGTCCCAGGGAAGGTTCCACCATAAACTGAGACTGAATTTCATCATCATGAGTGGAACGTACAGGAATATTCACTGGACCACACACTGACTCCCTAACTTTAATCTCGCTGCACCCAGAACTCTGCGTAGTAATCAAACTAGCTTGCAACTCCAAAACTGCAGAAAGACAGGTAAAAATAGCAGCAATACCTAGACGAGCCTCTAGGGGCAGGGCAGGAGATATTGTACAAGGCAATATTGACTCATCCAGAGTACTGGGTGGAGAGTCAATACTTTCTTCAGAATCAGACTCGCAAATGTCAATGCAAGTGGACATCATGCCTTCATTCATGGTACAGGGCAGGTTCAGAGAAAGCTTCTCTGGACAAGGCAAAGAAGCTTCAGCATCAGATTCGCAAAACCGAAGCGCTGTCTCACTCTTAGATTCGGCTAACAAGGTCGAATCCGAGGAGTCAGAACGCAAAATTTGCGGATCCACGATCGCTTTAGGTTGCGAAACTGACGCTTCCATATCGCAAACCTCCGCGATCTGCGGAGCAGACTGCAAGGCATCTAGGACAGAAACACTGGAGCAACTGTCATCAGGCAACAGGCCTGCACAGGTGCGAACAGAATAAGACATAGATTCATTTGCAAAAGAAGTGGCGACAACAACAGGAAAAACTTTATTAGACACATCAATAATTTTCTTAAAGTTGCATAACTTAGGAATTTTCCCCATGGCAGGCTCACAAACGGACGATCTTAGAGATCCTGAGGGAAAAAATCTGTCTTCCTTAGACACAGGACCACACAGACCTTTTGCAGCCATACGTGCGGTGGCGACATCAGACCGCACTGGTTCAACTTCCACACAAGCAACTGCTCTGAACGACTTGCACTCAGACTTCAAACACTCAGTTGCTTTGGGAAAGGGAATGCATTCAAAACTCACTTTCTTTAAATCCAGAGGATTGGAACAATCGTCCGCTGACAATGTGTTTTTAGCAGATTGAAGCGCATGTAGTTCATCCAAAATCATTCTCCACACGTCAAACAGCGGAGTCACAAAGTCAGAGATACATTCACCAGTCTTGATTAAAGTGCACGCAGACTCAATGCACGCATACAAAACTGCTTCGTTTTTAGAACGGTATTGATTGCAAAACGATCTCCAATCACATTCCAATTCATAGACCAGGAGCTCGATCTCCCATTTCTCAAACGGGGGCTCCCATGCACACTTAACAAAGGATGAACAATCATAGTGCGCACAGTCTACAGATGGAACTGGAGCAGGAACAGAACGGGAATCTTTTACCTCTTTATTGGGATCAATTAATTGGTGTGTGTGTAATTCATTCAAAATGATCTGCCACACATACATCACCAGATCCACAACACACTTGTCACATTCATCAGAATCAATCAAAAGGCACACAGAGTCAAGACAATCGTTCAGGACATCCGCGCTTTTTGCGATGTAAAAATCGCAAAAGGCTTTCCAATCCAAATTAAATTCCTCCACCAAGGCCCCGATTTCCCATGAGGCAAATGGCGGTTCGAACAACCCAGTATCTAAATAATCTCCATATGGGTGGGGATCAGGAACGAGTACAGATTTTTTGACTGCTTTAATATAGTGTGCGATCCTACCTATAGCAGGATCCACATAAGCTTTGAATTGGGGCAAAAAACCTGGAAACTGATCAGCAGATGCATTATAAACATCATTATCATCATGCATGGTTTTGCCCATTTCAGACTTGACAGAAATAACCTCTCTATCTGTGGTTGCCATGGGCAACGGATCTTTCCGCTGGGAAGCCTTCCTAGATCTTTTACGTTTAGACTTAGAGGCTTTGGATGGCTGCTTTATGGATGAAAGAGTAGATGGAACAGCTGATTGAGCTGCAGACAACAACTCATTAAGGGGGTATGGTAATTGAGGTAATCTCAGCCAATTGTGAATTAAAAAGGCCAAGAATTCCAGGGGTCTTTGACTCAGGGTGGTATGATCTAACACATCATAACCCCACATTGACATTTTGCCCCCCAACAGAATGTAGACCATTTGGGGGGCCCAGGTAGACACTGGGGTGCATTGGAATTCAGGGTTCGCTAACAGTTTCGTACACTCAGACAAAAATTCGTCTGCTGATTCAGGTTCAAGTTTTTTAAATCTCTTAAAGGTACAAGAGCCATATTCGACAAAATCGTACAAATCGGAAATTCCGTCTACACTGGGGTTTTGGGTTAGGCTGGTCATTCTGTCACGATTGTGGAACTTTCCCCGTGATCAGCGCACAACGCGTGCGCTGACACGGCGGAGATCCTCCACAAGCGTATAATTTGCAGGAACCCAGCAAAAGGTGCTACGCACCTGTAGAGGGAAATTCCTGTCGGCAGATGGCGCTGGGGAGTGCAGAGGAACCAATCCTCTGTACCTCCACAAGTGCCAGACAGGAATTGTACGAAGCGCAGAATGCAATCGCAAGAGAGGCGATTGTGAATGAGATTGAGCAAAAGGGATAGGTTGTATGTGTGTGCGCCAATCCAGTCGCCACTCCGCGACCGCGCACACACAACAGCAGATACGAAATAGGAACGCGATCGCGAGAGGTGCGATCGCGAGACGTGACACAAGGCAGAACAGAATAGAATACAAGGGTAGCAAAGGCACAGCAAATACAATAAGGAGATACGGAAAATAACAACCGCTAGCTAACCGCGAACACCGCACTCATTCGCAACAGTGCACGCGGTTATGCGCGATCTCCACGTGATAAGCACAATAGAGACAAGCACGCCTAACTAACCATAAACAGACAAACATGAAACAGGGGACGCGAGCGCTTGCTTAACGGTTACCTCACCGAGCCTGTAGCAAGCGCAGCGGACAAGACAGACACACGAAAAACAAGAACTAGGCAGGAAGGATCCACCGCTCTTCCGCCAGAGCAAGTGTGATCCAAGCAGGAACATAGATCAGAAAGATCCACAGCCGCTAACGCTAGCGGCTAGTGCGATCTCAGCAAGACAGAACGATTCGCTATCAACCGCCGTTGGTGACAGCGCAATCGCGACCGACAAGACAGAACAGAAGGATCCCCAGCGCTCGCACAAAGTAGCTAGCGCGATCCCAGGAAACAGAACAGAAGAGATAGCTGGTAGCAACCGCTGCACCAGCTATACTCCAAGAACATAGATCAGAACCATTTCCTGTCAACCACCATAGGGACAGGACAATGGCAAACAGGCAAGACAAGACAGAACAGGCAATACAGATAATACAACCTGACTGGGCTAGAAGGGGAGCCAAAAGCAACCCCCAGGAATTAACTATACTAGATAGCAATGGCTGACACTCCAGCAGTGTCCATCAGGAACTGAGCAAGGAAGGGAAATGACCAGCAAAGCATTCTGGGAAACATAAAGCTCTTATAGTGCCAGTCATCAAAGAAGGCAGGTAGGGGATTTGCATAACGAATGTATGCAAATTCCCCAGCAAGAGAACAGAACAGAAACTTGCAATGAAAAGACAGGTCTCTGTTCCAGAGACCTGCAGCCCACAGACTAGAGGAATGGACAAACAGCTGTCTGCCTGTGCAGCCAGCTGAGCGGATCATCACACTTGTATTGCATTTGTGAAATTATTGTAGCCCTTTTTGTAGCCCTTTTTATGACCTCTTGTCAGCCATAAAGCAGTCATTAGGCCCATACACTACAGAAACAGGGGAAAAAGGAGATCCCCATTCAAGTTTCCACAGCAAGCTGGCGCCAATTAATTAACTCCTAAGGAGCTTAAGTGATGAACTAGATCCATCAAATGCAGAGAAATTAAAGGGAACCTAAACTGAGAAGGAGATGTATTTTTCCTTTTAAAATAATACCAGTTGCCCAGCTCTCCTGCTGATCCTGTGTCTCTAATACTTTTAGCCACAGCTCCTCAACGAGATCAGGTGCTCTGACTGAAGACAGACTGGATTAGCTGCATGCTTGTTTCAGGTCTGTGATTCTGCCACTACTGCAGCCAAAGGCATCAGCAGGACTGCCAGGCAACTGGTATTGTTTAACAGGAAACATCTGTATTCCTCTCAGTTTAGGTTCCCTTTAAGGCAAATATGGTTTTGCTGCTTTCAGACAATTTAACATCTCCCGAGTGAACCACTACGAGTTCTGCTGCAAAGAATACATAAACATGTATCTATGCTATAAAAACAATAGGGAAATAAAAACAACTATGAGCGTATACACAATAGCCAGAGATATAAGGATCTGTCCGGACATCTGTATCAAAACAGCTGTGTCGCCCTGTGTTGTTTGAGCAGCAAGCAACTTACTGTACAATTCTCATCTTAACAGCAAACAAAGATTATGCTAGACTCTGTGAATGCATATTATATTGTTGCTTGGCACAAGTTAGAAGTACTGCAGTTTGATCATCATTTGTACTTAGTAATGAAAGGAATGTTTTGCCTGCTCTCAATTGGCCACAGATCCTGGCTGACCTCTCAGTCAACTGCCAAGGCCCTTTTAATTTTTTATAGTCTTTCCTTCATAGCTGATCTAGAAGCATATATTAAAAGCAGGGCAGTTTCTAACCTAGGCAGTGCTCCAGGCAAGGCATCCTGTGTGGCATACATGCCGGGCAGTTTCTAGGCTAAATTGCACCCAGGAAGAGGGATCATAAACTAGTATCAATATTTTGGCATTGCATTTTTATTGTACCTTTCTGGAAGTTTGGGGCCCAGTTGTTGAGTGAGATTTGGGATATGCAGGTTAAACCTAAACCACTCACTTTGCTGCTGGGGCACCCACTCCCATGACATTCCTGTAAAGCACAGAAGCTTACGGCCATTATTCTTAATGCTGCCAAACGTTCTATTGCAGCCTTATGGCGCTCTCAGTCCCCACCGACGATGGATAGGCGGATTGAGAAACTTCTTTATGTGAAAAGCATGGAAGAGATGACAGCTAGATTGAATGATAGAGTTGATAGTTTGGACGATGTGTGGCACCCTTGGGACCTCTGGAAAATGGTAGAGGACTATGTCCCCCTTATGTAATTCAGCCTCTAATTTTCGCTGTTTCAGATCTTATCTTAGTTGGTATTTACATGCCTTCGCTTTCTTTACAAGGTCTCCCCTGTGGGTACTTGGATTAAACATGTGACTAGTTGACTTTGTTACAATTCTATGTAAATGTAAATGTTTTTGATTTTGCTTTCATCCATGCAAGATTTTGTAGTTTTGATTTCTACAAAGCATTTATCCCTGATGATTTTTTTGTGTTTTACATTTTTTCATATGCTCCTTGCATAATGTTTGTATTTATTTATGTGAAACTTTAATAAAAAGATTATATATATATATAATATATATATATATATATATATATATATATATATATATATATATATATATATATATATATATATATATATATATATATATACAGTGGTGTGAAAAACCATTTGCCCCCTTCCTGATTTCTTATTCTTTTGCAGGTTTGTCACACTTAAATGTTTCTGCTCATCAAAAGCCGTTAACTATTAGTCAAAGATAACCTAATTGAACACAAAATGCAGTTTTTAATGATGGTTTTTATTATTTAGTGAGGAAAAAAACTCCAAATCTACATGGCCCTGTGTGAAAAAGTGATTGCCCCCCCTTGTTAAAAAATAACTTAAAGGTGGTTTATTACACCTGAGTTCAATTTCTGTAGTCACCCCCAGGCCTGATTACGGCCACACCTGTTTCAATCAAGAAATCACTTTAATAGGAGCTATCTGACACAGAGAAGTAGACCAAAAGCACCTCAAAAGCTAGACATCATGCCAAGATCCAAAGAAATTCAGGAACAAATGAGAACAAAAGTACTGTAATTGAAATCTATCAGTCTGGTAAAGGTTATAAAGCCATTTCTAAAGCTTTGGGACTCCAGCAAACCACAGTGAGAGCCATTATCCACAAATGGCAAACACATGGAACAGTGATGAACCTTCCCAGGAGTGGCCGGCCGACAAAAATTACCCCAAGAGCACAGAGAAAACTCATCCGAGAGGCCACAAAAGACCCCAGGACAACATCTAAAGAACTGCAGGCCTCACTTGCCTCAATTAAGGTCAGTGTTCACGACTCCACCATAAGAAAGAGACTGGGCAAAAACGGCCTGCATGGAAGATATCCAAGGCGCAAACACTTTTAAGCAAAAAGAACATTAAGGCTCGTCTCAATTTTGCTAAAAAAAACCATCTCAATGATTGCCAAGACTTTTGGGAAAATACCTTGTGGACCGACAAGACAAAAGTTGAACTTTTTGGAAGGTGCGTGTCCCGTTACATCTGGCGTAGAAGTAACACAGCATTTCAGCAGAAGAACATCATACCAATAGTAAAATATGGTGGTGGTAGTGTGATGGTCTGGGGTTGTTTTGCTGCTTCAGGAACTGGAAGGCATGCTGTGATAGAAGAAACCATGAATTCTACTTTCTGCCAAAAAATCCTGAAGGAGAATGTCCAGCCATCTATTCGTCAACTCAAGCTGAAGCGATCTTGGGTGCTGCAGCAGGACAATGACCCAAAACACACCAGCAAATTCACCTCTGAATGGCTGAAGAAAAACAAAATGAAGACTTTGGAGAGGCCTAGTCAAAGTCCTGACCTGAATCCTATTGAGATGTTGTGGCATGACCTTAAAAAGGCGGTTCATGCTAGAAAACCCTCAAATAAAGCTGAATTACAACAATTCTGCAAAGATGAGTGGGCCAAAATTCCTCCAGAGCCCTGTAAAAGACTCGTTGCAAGTTATCGCAAATGCTTGATTGCAGTTATTGCTGCTAAGGGTGGCCCAAACAGTGATTAGGTTCAGGGGGCAATTTCTTTTTCACACAGGGCCATGTAGGTTTTGAGGTTTTTTTCTCACTAAATAATAAAAAACATCATTTAAAACTGCATTTTGTGTTCAACTATGTTATCTTTGACTAATAGTTAACGGTTTTTGATAAGCAGAAACATTTAAGTGTGACAAACATGCAAAAGAATAAGAAATCAGGAGGGGGGCAAATAGTTTTTCACACCACTGTGTGTATATATATATATATATATATATATATATATATATATATATATATATATATATATATATATATGTATATATATATATAGTAGTATCAGTATAGTAATGTCCCACGTATTCCTGTACTTCCTATATGACATGAGTGAACACTAAGCTGTTTTTTTGCTTGCCCGTTCTATATTAGTGTCTAAAACAAACAAACAAACACAGAACATTTATATTGCGCTTTTCTCCTGGCTGACTCAAAGGTGCTGGCTTACTAAACATACAGAGCCAAGATTCGAACCCAGGTCTCCTGTGTCAGAGGCAGAGCCCTTAACCATTACACTATCAAGCCACCACCACGCACGTAGCTGAATCTTTCCATTTATTCAGCAAGAAACCGTCATGGATCATGTTTCCTAAATTTCTAACTAAGTTTAAAGGTTCATGCTGCTAAGAGAATTTTCTGACCATCATCATCTCAGCCGCATCCAAATACATTCTCCACCACTCTTGGCAGAAATCTAAACACCAGCCAGCTGAGAAGGGGCATCACAGGGGAGTAGTGCTATATTTTCAACTCTTGCCTACACACAGATATCTGCCACCATGTGTTTGTAAGTGTAAGCATGGCCCAATTAGTCTCTAATCAGATTCGATTAGAGAGAGATTTGTCTCTTGGTCGAATCTGCCCAACATCGCTAGATGTATGGCTACCTTAACAATGAATACAGCAAACTATATCGATTCTCTGATAGTACTCACACTTATTTAAAATCTAACCCTCTAGCCACTTAAGAGTCTTTTGTATGGCAACATTATTTTTCTTTTTGTTTGTCACATCAAAAATGGCGTCTGAACCACAGTATTTCCACTTTGTGGGGCTATCCTGCACAGCGGACTTTATCCCTGTGCTAGTGCACTGTTCTAGACGTAGCTACACTGGTTCAGCCCCTCTGTCAAATGTAAGATCGCTTTGTGGCCCATGAATGATATAAAAGGTTTGCCCACACCTAGCCTGGCTTATGCCAGAGGGAAGGCAGTAGAGAAGTGGCGTTCCTACTGTAGTGCGCAGGGGGGCATGGCGCACCGGGTGACAGACTGCTAGGGGGGTGTCGCCACAAGTAGGAGGGGGGAAGCATCGCTAGAAGGAGGGGCAGTGGCTGCAGCGGTGGGGAGGGGGGAAATATCCCCCCCTCCCTCACCTGGGACCCCTCCTTCTGCCTCTCTCCCCCTCCATACAGTAGTGGTGGCAAGTGCGGGCTCGGCGGCGGGGAGACATGCACAGAATTACTCACCACTTCCGCGTTCCAAGCGCCGGCAGCGTCATGTCGTTACAGATCTCCGCCTTCAAAGCTGCCCACTGTGCTTCCTGATTAGCGGAAGCACAGTGGGCGGCATTGAAGGCGGAGATCTGTGACGACATGACGCTGTCGGCGCTTGGAACGTGGCGTGGTGAGTAATTCTGCGCATGTCTCCCCGCCGCCGAGCCCGCAGTTGCCACCGCTACTCTATGGAGGGGTAGAGAGGCAGAAGGAGGGGTCCCAGGTGAGGGAGGGGTGGACATTTCCCCCCTCCCCACCGCTGCCGCCACTGCCCCTCCTTCTAGCGCTGCTTCCCCCCTCCTGGGGCATCTATACTGGGGGCAACTATACCAGCTATACTGGAGGCAGCTATACTGGGGGCAACTATACTGGGGGCAACTAAACTAGCTATACTGGGGGCAACTATACTGGGGGCAACTAAACTAGCTATACTGGGGCCAACTATACCAGGTATACTGGGGCAACTATAC
Organism: Hyperolius riggenbachi; assembly: GCF_040937935.1. Lineage (NCBI taxonomy): Eukaryota > Metazoa > Chordata > Amphibia > Anura > Hyperoliidae > Hyperolius > Hyperolius riggenbachi. The sequence continues at coordinate 87,292,033 of NC_090646.1, forward strand.
CAGCTATAATGGGGGCAGCTATACTGGGGCAGCTATACTAGCTATACTGGGGCAACTAAACTAGCTATACTGGGGGCAACTAACTAGCTATACTGGGGGGCAGCTATACCAGGCCAGCTATACTGGGGGCAACTATACCAGCTATACTGGGGGCAACTAAACTAGCTATACTGGGGGGCAGCTATACTAGCTATACTGGGGGCAACTAAACTAGCTATACTGGGGGCAACTAAACTAGCTATATTGGGGGGCAGCTATACTGAGGGCAACTATACCAGCTATACTGGGGGCAACTATACCAGCTATACTGGGGGCAACTATACCAGCTATACTGGGGCAACTAAACTAGCTATACTAGGGGCAACTATACCAGCTATACTGGGGGCAACTAAACTAGCCATACTGGGGGCAGCTATACTAGCTATACTGGGGGCAGCTATACTAGCTATACTGGGGGTAACTATACTAGCTATACTGTGGGCAACTATACTAGCTATACTGGGGGCAACTAAGCTAGCTATATTGGGGGCAACTATACTAACTTCATTGGGGCAACTAGTTTCACTGGGGGCAACTATACTAGCTTCATTGGGGGCAGCTATACTGGGGGAAACTACTAGCTATACTGTGGGCAACTATACTAGCTATACTGGGGCAACTATACTAGCTAATACTTTAAATTACAGTTAGCTCCGCCCTCATCCGGTCATGACCACGCCCATTTTTGCCACGAAGCACGCCGCAGGTTGTGGCCAAGCCCATTTTTTTTAGGGGGGTAGCTTTTAATACCCAGCACCGGGTGCCAAATGCCCTAGGTACGCTACTGCAGTAGAGGACAGTATAGAGCACTGCTGGACTTCCATACCTGGTAAAAATGCAAGGCTGATAGCTGCCTAATAACAAGTGATAGGTTAGCAAGTAGCAATATGGACTCTAGTATGCTAAATCTAAACATGTGAGATTTATTTTCTTTGAAAAGGCTGCAAAATGTTTTTTTTTTTTTTTTTTTATTTTGTCTTGGAATAATTTTCCTTTAGGATAGAAAATCTTTTTAACAGAACAAGGACAGGATGTTTTGAACTGCTGTGCAGAAACTGTTCGATGCAGCAGCAGATGGTATAGAATAAATAGATTTTATTAGGTTTAGACTGTATCCTATAGCTGTTGTGAAGATAATGAAAATTACTGCAGCACAGATTTTTATTTTTCCTTAATTTTTTTGTTTTTGTTTTGTGAAATGCACTTTAGCACATTTTGATTAACATTTACCTCTATAAGATGTCAGTGAAGCTGAAGCACACCTTTGATCTTCACCGATGTCTTCTGGAAGAAAAATAAATAATGGATGCTCATTTCATGCACTTTGAGTGATGTCACTTTATCAGATTTCAAATAAAACAGTAGACTAAATACTGTACACAGGTGTCCAGCTTACCGGCCACTAGAAGACCAAAACAGTTCCTCAGTAATTTCCTACTTTTCTGTAAAGCAACCAAATGTGAAGAAGAGGCGGCACACCACTGGCTACAAAAGATGCTTGTATTGCAGATCAGAAGCACTATATGTTACGGACTCACAGGTCCTTCATCAGGTCCATGCACCCATCAGACTTTAACCTGCCTGACGTTCTATTAAGATCGCCAGGCTGGCAACCGGACGTTTTTTTTTTTATAAAAAAAAAACTATTTCATGCAGCCAACTGAAAGTTGGCTGCATGAAAGCCCACTAGAGGGCGCTCCTAATCCGCACTTCTGATCGCCTCCGGCCCTGCTTCTTTTGCTTCTTCCGATGAGCGGCCCTGCTTCTTTTGCTTTCCTCGTCGCCATGGCGACGAGCGGAGTGACGTCATGGACGTCAGCTGACGTCCTGACGTCAGCCGCCTCCGATCCAGCCCTTAGCGCTGGCCGGAACTGTTTGGTCCGGCTGCGCTGGGCTCGGGCGGCTGGGGGACCCTCTTTCGACGCTGCACGCAGCGGATCGCCGTGCTGCGGTGGCGATCAGGTAGCACACGCGGCTGGCAAAGTGCCGGCTGCGTGTGCTCCTTTTTATTTCATTGAAATCGGCCCAGCAGGGCCTGAGCGGCACCCTCCGGCGTCTCTGGACGAGCTCAGCTCGTTCAGAACGCTCAGGAGGTTAATTGCTTTCTCTGGCCATAGGAACCCTCCTTCTTCAAATAATTTGCTCTGACCAATATTGCGAGGTCCTCCCCAAAATCAGACCCTTATTGTAACTTGCTCACAGATGGAGTGAGATGCTCTCCATTTAACCCAGCATTCCTCCCTCCCCAACCACCCACATCATCCAAACACAGGTTTACATGTCCACATACACCAGGCTATCTAGTGGTAGCCATGCACAGGCACTGACTGTCAACCACTTATCCTGACAGCAGAGGATGAAAGCACACATTATAATATGAATTAGTGTATATATTTTTTTTTATTTTTTATTCCATGGATTTCTCTTTGTTTATTCAGCATCACCTGAACCTGTCAGAAGTGCAGGTGGGTTAGTTCTGCCCAGTGGGGTACCTAGGGCATTTGACACCCGGTGCTGGGTATTAAAAGACATCCCCCGCCCCCCCAAAAAGTGGGTGTGGCTATAACCTGCGGCTCGCGAAGCGCACTGCGTGCTATGGGAAAATGGCGCCCGAAGCCCTGCACTGCAGACTCAAAGTCTCCAGAGCAGGGCTTCAGACGCCATTTTACTGTAGCCCTGCTCTCCCGCAGCTGTGGGCTGCTGCTGTCAGTGAACTGACACAGCGTCTATTAGACGCCGAAAGTCAGTTCACGCTGGGGGGTGCTTTAGGGGTGCTTGGAGAATGGCGCTGCCATTGCCCCAGTATAGCTTGTATAGTTGCCCCCAATATAGCTAGTATAGTTGCCCTTAGTGTAGGTAATATAGTTGCCCCAGTATAGCTAGTACAGTTGCCCACAGTATAGCTAGTATAGTTGCCCTTAATGAAGTTAGTATAGTTGCCCCAGTATAGTTAGTATAGTTGCCCCAGTATAGCTAGTATGGTCGGCCCCAGCCAGTATAGTTGCCCCCAGACAGTATAGCTAGTATAGTTGCCCCCCAGACTGTCACTGCCACCCATCAATCAGCCCCTAACCTGCCCCTTGCGGGCAATCTGATCACCCACCCACACCAATAGATAATTACCCATCAATCACCCATCAATCGCCCCCTATCACCACCTGTCACTGTTACCCATCAGATCAGACCCTAATCTGCCCCTTGCGGGCACCCAATCACCCGCCTACACGCTCAGATTGCCCTCAGACCCCCCCTTATCAATTCACTAGTGCAATATTTACATCTGTTCTTCCCTGTAATAACCCACTGATCACCTGTCAATCACCCCCTGTCACTGCCACCCATCAATCACCCCCTGTCACTGCCACCCATCAATCAGCCCCTAACCTGCCCCTTGCGGGCAATCTGATCACCCACCCACACCAATAGATCGCCCGCAGATCCGACGTCAGATCACCTCCCAAGTGCAGTGTTTACATCTGTTCTCTACCCTAAACACCCACTAAGCACCCAATCACCCGCCTACACGCTCAGATTGTCCTCAGACCCCCCCTTATCAATTCGCCAGTGCAATATTTACATCTGTTCTTCCCTGTAATAACCCACTGATCACCTGTCAATCACCTGTCAATCACCCATCAATCACCCCCTGTCACTGCCACCCATCAATCATGCCCTGTCACTGCCACCCAGCAATCAGCCCCTAACCTGCCCCTTGCGGAAAATCTGATCACCCACCCACACCAATAGATCACCCGCAGATCCGACGTCAGATCACCTCCCAAGTGCAGTGTTTACATCTGTGCTCTACCCTAAACTCCCACTAATTACCAATCAATCACCCCCTGTCACTGCTACCTATCAGATTAGACCCCTATCTGCCCCTAGGGCACTCAATCACCCGCCCACACCCTCAGAACGCCCTCAGACCCCAGCCCTGATCACCTCGCCAGTGCATTGCTTGCATCTATTCCCCCCTCTAATCACAAGTTGAGACACCCATCAATCACCTCCTGTCACCCCCTAGCACACCTACCCATCAGATCAGGCCCTAATTTGCCGCATGTGGGCTCCTGATCACTCGGCGAAACCCTCAGATCCCCCTCAGCCCCCCTTCCGATCACCTCCCCAGTGCATTGATTGCATCTATTTTCCCCTCTAACCACCCCCTGAGACACCCATCAATCACCTCCTGTCACCCCCCTAGCACGCCTATCCATCAGATCAGGCCTAATACAACCTGTCAACTAAAAGGCCACCCTGCTTATGACCGGTTCCACAAAATTCGCCCCCTCATAGACCACCTGTCATCAAAATTTGCAGATGCTTATACCCCTGAACAGTCATTTTGAGACATTTGGTTTCCAGACTACTCACGGTTTTGGGCCCGTAAAATGCCAGGGCGGTATAGGAACCCCACAAATGACCCCATTCTAGAAAGAAGACACCCAAAGGTATTCCGTTAGGAGTATGGTGAGTTCATAGAAGATTTTATTTTTGTCACAAGTTAGCGGAAAATGACACTTTGTGAAAAAAAAAAACAATTAAAATCAATTTCCACTAACTTGTGACAAAAAGAATAAAATCTTCTATGAACTCACCATACTCCTAACGGAATACCTTGGGGTGTCTTCTTTCTAAAATGGGGTCATTAGTGGGGTTCCTATACTGCCCTGGCATTTTAGGGGCCCTAAACCGTGAGGAGTAGTCTTGAAACAAAAATGACCTGTGAAATCCTAAAGGTACTCATTGGACTTTGGGCCCCTTAGCGCAGTTAGGGTGCAAAAAAGTGCCACACGTGGTATCTCCGTACTCAGGAGAAGTGGTATAATGTGTTTTGGGGTGTATTTTTACACATACCCATGCTGAGTGGGAGAAATATCTCTGTAAATGGACAATTGTGTGTAAAAAAAAATCAAACAATTGTCATTTACAGAGATATTTCTCCCACCCAGCATGGGTATGTGTAAAAATACACCCCAAAACGCATTATACTACTTCTCCTGAGTACGGCAATACCACATGTGTGGCACTTTTTTGCAGCCTAACTGCGCTAAGGGGCCCAAAGTCCAATAAGCACCTTTAGGCTTTACAGGGGTGCTTACAATTTAGCACCCCCTAAAATGTCAGGACAGTAAACACACCCCACAAATGACCCCATTTTGGAAAGTAGACTCTTCAAGGTATTCAGAGAAGGGCATGGTGAGTCCGTGGCAGATTTCATTTTTTTTTTTTGTCGCAAGTTAGAAGAAATGGAAACTTTTTTTTTTTTTTTTTGTCACAAAGTGTCATTTTCCGCTTACTTGTGACAAAAAATAATATCTTCTATGAACTCACTATGCCTCTCAGTGAATACTTTGGGATGTCTTCTTTTCAAAATGGGGTCATTTGGGGGGTATTTATACTATCCTGGAATTCTAGCCCCTCATGAAACATGTCAGGTGCTCAGAAAAGTCAGAGATGCTGGAAAATGGGAAAATTCACTTTTTGCACCATAGTTTGCAAACACTATAACTTTTACCCAAACCAATACATATAGGCTGAATGGGGTTTTTTAATCAAAAAATCAAAAACATGTTTGTCCACATTTTTCGTGCTGCGTGTATACAGAAATTTTACTTTATTTGAAAAATGTCAGCACAGAAAGGAAAAAAAATTATTTTTTTGACAAAATTAATGTCTTTTTTGATGAATATAATAAAAAGTAAAAATCGCAGCAGCAATCAAATAGCACCAAAAGAAAGCTTTATTAGTGACAAGAAAAGGAGCCAAAATTAATTTAGGTGGTAGGTTGTATGAGCGAGCAATAAACCGTGAAAGCTGCAGTGGTCTGAATGGAAAAAAAGTGCCTGGTCCTTAAGGGGGGTAAAGCCCACGGCCTTCAAGTGGTTAAGTAAGAAAGGGTGGGCTGCAAGATATGTTTTTGAGTTGGAGATGACAGGAGCTGGTTAGGGAGTGAATGTGAGGAATAAAAGAGTCAAGCATTACCCCTAAGAACCATGCTTTGGAAACTGAAGTTATGGGGGTATTATTTACATTTAATGTTATATCATTAGATGGTTACAATGAAGCAGGTTGAGGGGTTCTACAGAGAAGTTTGGTAAACTGCTTGCAATTAATATAGCTGTCTTAAAATATGTTTTTCTCCACTAGATTTAAATAACTTTAAAAAAAAGTCTTCAGTGTATTCTGCATAATCTGTCATCTGTTCGTGTGTGTTCCAGGCCATAACTCTTCCCTACAGAGTATATTCTAATTCCGCCATTTGAAAATAGTTAATCAGCTGCTGCCTGTTCAGCTTGTACTGCAGATGGACTTGCGTGATACAGACTCCGCACATCTGCCTTATGCTGAAACACCACAACAGTAACAGCTCCGCAGTCGCTCGTACTAACTCAATACCATGACAGTACCATGGCAACCACTTACGTGCTGCAACATGCTTTCCAACAGGAAGCTTGCTGAGCATGATACATAATATTTGCTGACGTATAATTTACCTAAAACTGTAAGCAACTAAAAAGAGAGAGAGAAAGAAATAAACAGCTTTGGGATATTTACTTTCATCATGCGAGAACATTTACGGCATGTGTGTCAACAAGTCGTTTGTTAGCGGAAGACAAGCTGTGTGTGTGTGTGTATGCTATATGGAAAAAAATATTTCACGTATTCACTTAAAGAGGAACTGTAACTAAGGATTGAACTTCATCCCAATCAGTAGCTGATACCTCCTTTCCCATGAGAAATCTTTACCCTTTCTCAAATAGATCATCTGAGGGGTCTGTATGGCTGATATTGTGGTGAAGCCCCTCCCACAGTGTGATGTCAGGACCTAGATCCTGACAGTTTCCTATCTGTGAACCTTGTTGCATTGTGGGAAATAACAGCTGTTTCCAACTGCCATGCAACTAGTATATCCCTCTGTGCATATGTATATTAAAAAAAAAAACACATCATCCTTTTAGACTATCGCATTGTTAAGGGGTGTGGTTATAGAGTATGGCCGTTGGTGCTGTCATACCTCAAGTGGCTCTGTTTGTGCTGTGGGTGGAGAAAAGGCTTCCTCTGCATCACTCTCACATACAGCTTCTCCTTGTGTAAAGTGCGCTGAATGGTTGAACCACGCACAGTGACTCCATCTGCAGCAAGATGATGTTGTAGGTCTTTGGTGCTGGTCTGTGGGTTGACTCTGACTGTCTTATATATATTATAACTAGAAATGGCCCGAACCTCCGATTTTAGGTTCGCCAACCCGGTTCGCGAACCTCCGCAAACGTTTGCGAACTTGCGAACGTTCGCGAACCGCCATAGACTTCAATAGGGAGGCAAACTTTGAAAACTAAAAAAAATTATGCTGACCACACAAGTGAGGGAAAAGATGTTTTAAGGGGTCTAACACCTGGAGGGGGGCAACGTTTACCCTTTATGATCCTGAGTCCTCCTTTGATTGAATTCTTGGGACATTGAACTCTAGATTGAATCTAGTCCTCTGGCTTTATCCCATATTATGATGCTTTATGTGACATATGGCGAAATTACAAGCATAATAATGTAAAATTTGCTTTTGAGCAGTACTGTATTGTCATATTGTCATCATACACGCTGTGATCCCTTATTATACTCTGTACATGTGTAAAGAGTGCAATTTTTGTATGTATATGTTGGCAACTTTTGATAAATACAAATATTTTGCATAGCAATTTTGCTGGTGTGCGTGTTATAATATATATAAGATATTATTATGGTAATTTACACAGCACCCGGGCATTACTTGTAGTCTCTGGCAGACGGATTACTAGTACTGAACTAGTACTAATTATTGCAGTCTTTCTAGGGTGTGCAAACTCTAATGTATATATATTCTTGACTCTGACTGTCCGCACCATTCGTCGCTTCTGTTTATCCAAGATTTTTCTTGGTCTGCCACTTCGAGCCTTAACTTGAACTGAGCCCGTGGTCTTCCATTTCCTCAAAATGTTCCTAACTGTGGAAACAGACAGCTGAAATCTCTGAGACAGCTTTCTGTATCCTTCCCCTAAACCATGATGGTGAACAATCTTTGTCTTCAGGTCATTTGAGAGTGGCTTTGAGACCCCAATGTTGCTACTCTTCTGAGAAAATTAAAAGAGGAGGGAAACTTACAATTGACCCCTTTAAATACTCTTTCTCATAATTGGATTCACCTGTGTATGTACGTCAGGGGTCACTGAGCTTACCAAGCCACTTTGAGTTCCAATAATTAGTTGTAAAGGTTTTGGAATCAATAAAATGACAACAGTGCCCAAATTTATGCACCTGCCTAATTTTATTTAAACAATTATTGCGCACTTTCTGTAAATTCAATAAACTTCATTTCACTTTTTAAATATCACTGTGTGTGTGTCTCCTATATGATATATTTACGGTAACTGACATTTTTTATCATAACAACCAACGATTTATACAGGAAAATCATGATGATTAACAAGGTTGCCCAAACTTTTGCATCCCACTGTATGTGCAAGTCTGCCTTAAAGAATAAATGCATAACTGTAATCTGTGGGATGTCTGGAGACAGAGATCTGGCCACTGTGGATCAGTGCTAGCAGTTGTAAACAACAGCAATGTGATTTCTGGCTTACACAAAGAAGATTAGGAGATAGAGGAAGTGGGGTGGGACTTCCACTAGAAGGGAAAGAGACCTTTTAACATTGTCTCCCAACTCCTTATTGACTTTATAGTAATCCAACCTGCCTTTGACCCAAAATAATCCAATCTTTTTTTGAAAATCACCATACTACTAGTGTTGGGCGAACAGTGTTCGCCACTGTTCGGGTTCTGCAGAACATCACCCTGTTCGGGTAATGTTCGAGTTCGGCCGAACACCTGATGGTGTTCGGCCAAACTGTTCGGCCATATGGCCGAACTAAGAGCACATGGCCGAACGTTCCCCGAACGTTCGGCTAGCGCTGTGATTGGCCGAACGGGTCACGTGGTTCGGACCCGAACGCGCTCTGATTGGCCGAACGGGTCACGTGGTTCGGGTAAATAAATACCCGATCCACGTCATTTCTCCGCCATTTGTCTGTGGGTTTAGCTTTGGGTTGGCAGGCAGGGTAGTTCTCTCTCCAGCCAGGCTAGCCAGGGTCCCCCCAGTCGTGTCGCTGCTGGGAACCGTAGTACACCGCTCACCCACACTATATAGCATTGTGTTTACTGCCACTCTGTGTCTCTGCTGGGAACAGTAGTACACCGCTCACCCTGTATAGCATTGTGCTCTGTGTCGCTGCTGGGAATAGTAGTACACCACTCAGCCTCCACTGTATAGCATTGTGTTTACTGCCACTCTGTGTCTCTGCTGGGAACAGTAGAACACCGCTCACCCACCATTGTATAGCATTGTGCTCTGTGTCGCTGCTGGGAATAGTAGTACACCGCTCAGCCTCCACTGTATAGCATTGTGTTTACTGCCACTCTGTGTCTCTGCTGGGAACAGTAGTACACCGCTCACCCACCACTGTATAGCATTGTGCTCTGTATCGCTGCTGGGAACAGTAGTACACCACTCACCCACCACTGTATACCATTGTGCTCTGTGTCGCTGCTGGGAACAGTAGTACACCGCTCACCCACCACTGTATAGCATTGTGCTCTGTGTCGCTGCTGGGAACAGTAGTACACCGCTCAGCCTCCACTGTATAGCATTGTGTTTACTGCAACTCTGTGTCTCTGCTGGGAACAGTAGTACACCGCTCACCCACCACTGTATAGCATTGTGCTCTGTGTCGCTGCTGGGAACAGTAGTACACCGCTCACCCACCCACCACTGTATAGCATTGTGCTCTGTGTCTCTGCTGGGAACAGTAGTACACCGCTCACCTACCACTGTATAGCATTGTGCTCTGTGTCGCTGCTGGGAACAGTAGTACACCGCTCACCCACACTATATAGCATTGTGTTTACTGCCACTCTGTGTCTCTGCTGGGAACAGTAGTACACCGCTCACCCACCACTGTATAGCATTGTGCTCTGTATCGCTGCTGGGAACAGTAGTACACCACTCACCCACCACTGTATACCATTGTGCTCTGTGTCGCTGCTGGGAACAGTAGTACACCGCTCAGCCACCACTGTATAGCATTGTGTTTACTGCCACTCTGTGTCTCTGCTGGGAACAGTAGTACACCGCTCACCCACCACTGTATAGCATTGTGCTCTGTGTCGCTGCTGGGAACAGTAGTACACCGCTCAGCCACACTATATAGCATTGTGTTTACTGCCACTCTGTGTCTCTGCTGGAAACAGTAGTACACCGCTCACCCACCACTGTATAGCATTGTGCTCTGTGTCGCTGCTGGGAACAGTAGTACACCGCTCACCCACCCACCACTGTATAGCATTGTGCTCTGTGTCGCTGCTGGGAACAGTAGTACACCGCTCAGCCACCACTGTATAGCATTGTGTTTACTGCCACTCTGTGTCTCTGCTGGGAACAGTAGTACACCGCTCACCCACCACTGTATAGCATTGTGCTCTGTGTTGCTGCTGGGAACAGTAGTACACCGCTCACCCACACTATATAGCATTGTGTTTACTGCCACTCTGTGTCTTTGCTGGGAACAGTAGTACACCGCTCACCCACCACTGTATAGCATTGTGCTCTGTATCGCTGCTGGGAACAGTAGTACACCACTCACCCACCACTGTATACCATTGTGCTCTGTGTCGCATCCGGACAGCTGCCAAGCTTCTGTGGATCCGATTGGGCCAACATGTTGGACCTCTGCCAAGTCCTCCAAAATTTTGAGCAATCCACGTTGCTTGTGAGCAGTGACAACTCTTCAGTCAGCATTACCATACCACTGCTGTGTTTACTGAAGAAGTCAATGTTGAAAATCAAGGAAACAGCTGTCATGATGCAACTGGGGGAATCTGAAGGAGAAAACGATCAGCGTGATGATACCAACATCAGGCCATCTGCTTTAGGAAACGCTGGCCCCAGCAGCTATGACGAAGAAGAGGAGGAGGAACAGCTGGAGTTGGAGCAGGAATTTCATGCCACCACTGACGAGGGCCAGAGCGGTGCACGTTGGACTTCCACAATTCAGCGCGAATGGTCAGCAGAAGCAGACCAGGAAGAAGGTGACGACTATGATGCATCACAACAACTATCACAACGCTCACAAGAGGATGATGAGGATTCTGGCAGGACTCTGGCACACATGGCTCAATTCATGCTAGACTGCATTGAACGCGACCCACGCATTGTGCGCATTCTGGACAACACCAATTACTGGGTTTATACCCTTCTGGATCCACGGTACAAACACAATGTTCCAAAACTGCTTGAAGAAAGAGTCAGACAGGTCAAAATGGAAGAATACCAGCAGGCCCTTGTGGAGACTTTAGAGAGGAGATTGACATCCTCCTTCTCCTCTAGCCAGTTGTACGCCGACAGACTGACTTCCGCAAACCCAGGACGACCAGGAGGGCAGCAAACAACACAAGCCGCAGCTAGTGCCCAAAAGGGAATGGTATCGGCAGTGTCCCTGGAGTAGGAAAATTTTCTGACACCCATGCAGCAGCCACAGAACAGCAAGCGTGCAGATCCACCTCCAACACCGATCGCCTGGAGAAGATGGTCAAGGACTACATGTCAGATGGCGTAGCTGTGTTGAACAATCCATCTGCACCCTTCAACTATTGGGTATCGAAGCTAGACACCTGGCACGAACTGGCAATGTACGCAATGTCGGAACGCTGTTTCAGTGCTGCCGGAGGCATCGTCACAGATCGGCGTATCTGCCTCTCCACAGAAAATGCAGACCGTCTGACTCAAATTAAAATGAATCAATCCTGGATTGGAAACGACTATGCAACACTCCCGGACCCCAACCAAGTAACATGAACAATGAACATCTGTGATGGGTTAGCGTTTCCGGTCCCTGTTTATTGAACCTCTCATCTGTATTACATTTATGACTGCATGGCGACAAAAAGCAAATTGCTATCCGCATGCTTCTTGTCCGCATGCAAGACCTGGGTTGTTGTGTCTCAAAGCGTGGCCTTCTCCTCCTGCGCTGCCCTCCTCCTGTTCCATCACGTGTGCTGCTGCTGGGTTAGCGTTACCGGTCCCTTTTCCTGGAACCTCTCATCTGTATTACATTTATGACTGCATGCCGACAAAAAGCAAATTGCTATCCGCACGATTCTTGCCTGCATGCAAGGCCTGGGTTGTTGTGTCTCAAAGCGTGGCCTTCTCCTCCTGCGCCTCCTCCTGTTCCATCACGTGTGTTGCTGCTGGGTTAGCGTTACTGGTCCCTTTTCCTGGAACCTCTCATCTGTATTACATTTATGACTGCATGCCGACAAAAAGCATGTTACCTGTGCAAAGAAAACAGACATTTCCCGCATTTAAAAGACAGTTTTTCCTTTGAAACTTTAAAATCGATTTTCTCAAAAACTATAAGCTCTTTTTGCTAAAAAATTTTTCCTCTTTTACCCACTCCCAAGGTGCACATACCCTGTAAATTTGGGGTATGTAGCATGTAAGGAGGCTTTAAAAAACACGAAAGTTCGGGTCCCCATTGACTTCCATTATGTTCGGAGTTTGGCGCGAACACCCGAACATCGCGGCCATGTTCGGCGAACGTTCGCGAACCCGAACATCCAGGTGTTAGCCCAACACTACATACTACCATAATGTGAAATTATCTTGTAATGAGAGAGTCACATGTCATCCTGCTAAAAAAAAGTCCTGGTATATCCTGCACTTTTCCAAACTGCTGCTCTTATTAGAGCAAACAACTTTATTGTTTCAAACATTTACAGGAGGATCCCCATTGGTCTGTTATTAGACCAGTGCAGTGTGTTGGAGCCAAACTTTAAAACTTTGACTAAGTATAGCTAGAGCTGCACAGAGAGCAGTGGTGTATGGCGGTGGGTGCCTGGTGATCTTCAATCAAGCTTGACAGAGGACATTGGCGTGGGAACATTTTTTATAGGTAAGTCTTTACTGTTAATTATGAACATTAAAATGCTTTTATAGTTGCGTTTTTATTTCTTTAACCCTTTGTGGAAATGGGTAAGGGGTACCATGTACCCCTATATTCATTGCTCCTGGGGAGGGAGCTGGTATCTGAGGTCCCCTTCTTAAAGGGGACTCCCAGACGCCACCATAACCCCCTGAGCAATTTTCTCAAAAACTACAAGTCCAATTTGAAAAATTTTTTTTTACTTGTTCCTATGGAAACACAGAATCCATGCCATTCGTATCGGCGGGTCGTTCGGAAGTCAGGCGTTCGTACAGTATAATGGCATTTGTAATTACGGCTCATAAGCCGAAATTACGGGTCGAATGCGGATGCAATTATGGATGCATTCGGAATCGCCGAATGGTTTGGCAACCATATACCCCAGTGGCCTGGCAATTGCACACGTCCATGGCCTGGCAACCATATACATCAGGTGGTCTGGCAAACGTATGCACCCATGCGCTGGCAACCATATGCCCCATGTTGCTTGGCAACCTTGTGCACCCATGTGCTGGCAACTGTTTGTCCCATGTGACCTGGCAATTTCACGCATCCATGAGCTGGCAACTGTATGCCATATGGTGTGGCAACTGTACGCAGCCATGGGCTGGCACCTATCAGAGGGGTCTGCACTAGATGACTCTCCCATCAGAATATCCATTATTTATAAATCAGGCAAATCTCAGATATATCAAACGTTCATCAGTTTTCTCAACATTATTGTCATCAAAAGTATTGCCTTTTCAAAATTTACAAGAATTACGCCGTGTGTTCTCACACAAGCGCCATATTTCCCACACCATGACAAGTTTATAATGAGCGATACCCGACATTCACACCCACTCAGTCAATAATTTATATTACTAGGCAGGGTGAAGGTGCTAATGTATATTCTAAATTATAGTGTGCTCTCAAGAATCAATGCTGAACATGATTTACATCCAACACTAGAAAACACGTTTGTATACTCTTAATATAACATGCAAAAGTATGGTATATAAGTACGCTGTATTAATGCATTGCGTACTAAATATAGTTAAACATGGAACTTATACATTTAAAGAGACCCTGAGCAGAGCGTGTGGGTGTGCATTTTAAGGGATACTGTAGGGGGGGTCGGGGGAAAATGAGTTGAACTTACCCGGGGCTTCTAATGGTCCCCCGCAGACATCCTGTGTTGGCGCAGCCACTCACCGATGCTCCGGCCCCGCCTCTGGTTCACTTCTGGAATTTCAGACTTTAAAGTCTGAAAACCACTGCGCCTGCGTTGCCGTGTCCTCGATCCCGCTGATGTCATCAAGAGCGCACAGCGCAGGCCCAGTATGGTCTGTGTCTGCACAGAACACTCAGCGGGAGCGAGAACACGGGCGTGCAGGCGCAGTGGTTTTCTGACTTTAAAGTCAGAAATTCCAGAAGTGAACTGGAGGCGGGGCCGGAGCATCGGTGAGTGGCTGCGCCAACACAGGATGTTTGCGGGGGACCATTAGAAGAACCGGGTAAGTTCAGCTCATTTTCCCCTGACCCCCCTACAGTATCCCTTTAAGCATATCCACTAATACTTGGTAATAATCTCTCACTTACCGGGCCGTTTCCTAAAGGTTTCTTCGCCCTATCTGGCCGGTGTAAAAAATATTGGGCCAGCGACTCTCAGCGCAGTTCTTGTGGTCTATGCATGCTCCGGCCTTCTCCTCTTCTCTCATCCTCCTCTCAGTCGTGCATCTTGCTATCCGTGAACGGGGGAGCTTGTCCTGCTCAATGCAAGAGAGGATCCGACTTCCACTTCCAGGGTCACATGTAGGGAACATTTATCAAGAGTGTCACTTATCAATATTGGCAGGTTTTTAGAAATCCGTGCAGAACTGTCTCAGACATCTTAAGAAATCACAAGATAGTGCAGATTATTTCTTAAACTGTTGTAAAATAGGAAGAGCTAGGAAGGTCTCTCAGACAGTGCAGTGTGTGAGGTGAATTGCTTTTGCTGAGGTAACCAATACATCTGCTGTACTGATACCAGCAGGCTCTGAGGAGCAATTCAGCAGGGGGGTGGAGCACCTCACAAATCATGCCTAGCCTGCACTTTGCACTATCTGGAGAACTGCTATGAAGCACTTCTTAACCTCCTTGGCGGTAATGACGAGCTCAGCTCGTCCATTACTGCCGGAGGGCGCCGCTCAGGCCCTGGTGGGCAGATTTCCTTAATTTTTTTTAAACATGCAGCTAGCACTTTGCTAGCTGCGTGTGGGGGTCGATTACCGCTGCTACCCGGCGCGTAATAGCCCCCCCCCCGAGACCCCGTGCGCAGCCTGGCCAATCAGTGCCAGGCAGCGCTGAGGGGTGAATCGGGACTCCGTGTGACGTGACAACGCCGATGACGTCATCGCGATCGTCGCCATGGTGACGGGGTAGCCCTAAAAGAAATCCTGTTCAGAACAGGATTTCCTTATGGGCATATGCGCCGGCGCCGATCGGAGGGTTCGTGCAGACGCCGCAGGGAGGGGGGAATCATGTAGCTAGCACTAGGCAAGCTACATGATTTAAAAAAAAAATGCAAAAATTACTGCTGCGCCGCCACCCTGGCGATTTTATTAGAATGCCAGGGTGGTTAGTCTGCAGCAGTTTAGGAATGGATTTGCACTTTTCTTAACTGTAGTGCAGCTCTAGCTTTTGCGTTTGCTGCGGTACGAGCCTGAAAGTAAGCACAGCATTTTAGCGCATTGTCTATTTTTAGCACTGGGGCATATTAAAGTTCTAATTTAATTTTGTATCTTTTAAAATTTTGTGCAGCTAACTGAGAACAGGTTGAAATAGATACTCAGATAAAAAAAAATTGTTAGAGCTTCTCAGCAATTCTGCACAAAATCAACTTAGCGCCAAAACAAATGCAATTTTACCGTATTGTGTTTCAATTTGCTTAAAGTTCTGGCAATGAGCACCTATGTTAGTGTCCAAGGATAGCACTGCTCCTGGCATTAAAAAGGGGCTGAACTATTATATTATTAACTATTATATTATTACTAGTAGACCCAAGCCCGTTTAAAAACGGTCTATAGGTCTGTTTTTTGAACGTGCGCATGCGTGTGCACACCCGCCGCACCCACGCGCGCACCCGTCCGCCCGCGTACACACCCGCCCGGCTCTCTGTTCCCATCCTCCTGTCTCAACGGCTGTCCGGGTCCGTGCCGGGCACATGCGCAGTAGCAAAAAGCACGGACCCAAGGACACAGAGACAAAGGAAGACGCATGGACACTTGCATATTATTATATAGGATTAACTATTATACCAGCACCGGCCTGGGGGCAGTCTGCAAGGAGGGTGGTGTCACATCTGGGCACGTGAATGCGCAAAGTGCTGATCGATTGTAATCCAAAGCAATCTTAAAACATGTGGGTAAACTTTTTTTCTCCATGTCAAAGGTTTTTTTAAAGCAGCAGGGACAGCCATACTATTCCAGGAAAAAAACACATATATAAGTAAATAAATACTTACTGCAGGAAAGATCAAAGAGTCATTATTTCTGTTTTGTTTTATAGTTTAAAATACAGAGGGGTTGATTCACTATAACAAATAGTGTGCCTAATCAGAGTTAACATGCCTTATCAGAGTTGACATTCCTTATCAGAGTATCATAGTGAGCACTACGAACTTATGCTTGCTAATTGGCAATGACGAGAACTCCACACGTTCTGCCATGAGCCCCCGCGGGTCCAATCACTTTAAAGGACATTATCCCTGCACTTTTATAGGCCCAATAGGCTGCCTGTCAAGTTTCCTGTCAAGTGACAGGCAGCCTATTGGGCCAATCAAAGTGCGAGGATAATGTCCTTTAAAGTGATTGGACCCACAGGGTCTCAGGGCAGGACAAGTGGAGCTCTCTTCATTGCCAATTAGCAAGCATAAGTTTGTAGAGCTCGCTATGCTACTCTAGTAAGGCATGCAACTCTGATAGGGCATGCTGACCGTGATAAGGCATGTTAACTCTGATAAGGCTCGCTATTTGTTATAGTGAATCAAACCCAGAGTTTGGTTTCTAAACTGCAAACATGACAGAATGATGCAATGTTGTAAAGAAAAAAAAGTAAAAAACTGAAAATATTAACATGAGACCATTTCTTTGCTACTAATGCTCTATTCCTTATCTATACTACATGTACAATTCATTATATAATAAAGATTTTTTTTTTTTTGCTTCAGGATTGTTTTAAGGTCTGCTTGAATGAGATGAGAGAGAGTCTGATCGGGAGAGTTCCATAGACTATGGGCTGCATCTTGCAATGTTGGTGGTAAAGCAAGTACTGCCAGTTTTTTTCCAACGCACTGGAGAGCCACTAACTCACACGAGTGGACTTCGCCTTCTATTGAAATATCACGTTTGGATGGAGTGACTCTAACTTCCAAGAAACTGACTGATGAGATGGCTCAGATGTCTTGAACATAGACTCAACGTGATCAGAAGCAGATTTAAAAAGAATAAAGCATATTAAATGTATCAGCGCTCCTCACGCCAGTCGCCTGTGACAGATTTAAGGTGTTTGTGTGCCCCGACCTTCCCAATAAAACATTCCAGACACAGCCAGTGACTGCTTGTTTATCTGACTCTATCACATTATAGGAGGAATCCACTTAGACTTGGACAGCAAGAAGAATGTTCTCTGGTTCTTACAATTCCACTATTGATTTCTACTAGAGTTTTATGGCAACGAGACATATATCATACAGGCTGAGCTGGGAAGCTAGTTTGTCATTTGAAGATTAAGGCAGTGATAGCATCAGCGAGGACTGAATCGTATGATGTCCATAATGATCATTATCTGGAAACCGAAGTGTTTCACATATAAATTAAGTTATTGGGTTGGACACTGAAACATCTGGTTTATTAAAGTGTACCTGAGATGACGGGAAACAAAAGCTTTATACATACCTGGGGCTTCCTCTAGCCCCCTCCGTGCAGATCGCTCCCACGCCGCGGTCCAAAGCCTCCTAGATCCTCCAGTAGCTTCGTTTTATACGTTATAGCTGCAGTGAGCCCCTCAAAAACCACCCTCAGCATAGGTAGCTATCCAGGTAAAGGTGCCCCCAGTATAGGTTGGCCAGGCACTCTTTTCATTTCCTGTTTCTGCCTGGTGCTGTCACCAGATTTCTGCCGCCTGAGGAAGTCGCCTCACTTGGCATCAAGGGTGCCTGATCAGAGGGGAGACTTCTGTGCGAGAGTAGGGTTAGGTTTAGCTATAGTAAAATATCAATATTTAATTCCAATATTTTACAATCCTTCTTTACCCTAGTAGAATATCTGTAAATTTACCTATATTATACTATCGGCTTTCCAGGGCACACAAATGTCTAGGCGCCCTTTTAATATTATGTACGTGGAGGTGAGTGTTAGAAGCTGATAGAGGGTGGTTAACCACCTGGGCGATAATCCCGAGCTGAGCTCGGGGTATATCGCGCAGGAGGATTTCTCAGGCCCTGGTGGGCCGATTTGCATAATTTTTTTTTTGTTACATGCAGTTAGCACTTTGCCAATCAGTACCAGGCAGCGCTGAGGGGTGGATCGTGACTCCCTCTGACGTCACGACGTCCATGACGTCGTTGACGTCATCCCGCCCCATCAGCATGGCGACCGGGGAAGCCCAGCAGGAAATCCCATTCTGAACGGGATTTCCTACTTACTCTGATCGCCGAAGGCGGTCAGAGTGGGTGGGGGGATGCCGCTGCGCAGCGGCTATCATGTAGCGAGCCCTAGTTTAAGCCCTGATTTAAAAAAGAAAACATTTAAAAAAAAGTGCTGTGCCCCCTCCTGGGCGATGCAATTGTATCGCCCAGAGGGTTAATATGAGTGTTAGGTTGTTTTAGGTGACCGTAGACTATCGGGAACATTACTAATATTCTACTATCGGAATTACCCAGCACCAGAAATTTCAGGGGCCTTTATTCCCTGTACACACGTCAGGTATCTGCATTCAGTTTGCAATATCAGTCAGCAGAGGGCACATTATGTTTCATCAGAAGAGTGCTTTAGTCAAGGGAAGAGCCAGGGGCCTCCCTGCACTTATATTAATGTTTCAGAGAAGCCCCCATGTTCTTTAAGTTTCAAACAGCCTCACTTCACTGTTGTTTTTGATTGGCAAATCACTCCCACTGTCTGTATAATAACACACACATCACATAACAATAAGGGAGACAAGCCTGCTGTAAGGAGTAGGAGACAGAGATTGATGCACGGATAAAGCTGGGAGGAAATGGAAGGTGTAGGAGGAGACACACAAAACTTCAGCAGCATTAACAATGCATTATCTTTCTCGCGGCCTACAAAGCAGAACAGCTGAAGCTTTGATTACTCTAATAGAGTTATTAGCAAGAGAAAGCTAAAACTTGCAACTCACATTATCCTGTCGCTCCAAAGTTCTCCCAGCCAAACATCTGAGCTTTTTGTTGTATCTCCTTGTAGTGTATTCTATAAAAAATATTATAAGTAAGATATTTTAAGTTCAGCTTAGATGAAGCCTGGGATTAAATTTTCTTTTAAGAGACTTTGAAGTCTAATTTTTTTCCCTGTTTTTTTTTTTTTATTATTATTATTTAATTTAGTTAAGCATTATATCCTAAGAGTAATCACCGCAATCCCGCCGCAAAATAGAGAAATAGCCCTGCAAAGCTCCTGGGCTCACAGGGATTTACTTCCTTGAAGAGGCAGAGCTTTGAGCTGTAGCTCTGCCTCCTCCGCAGTCAATCTCTGCAGATCGCCGCCTCTACCCGCCCCTCTCAGTCTTCTTTCACTGAGAGGGGCGGGGAAGAGGCGGAGATCCATGGAGATTGATTGCGGAGAGGCAGAGCTACAGCTCAAAGTTCTGCCTCTCCAGGTCAGCGCAATCTGCGACCTGCGAAGTCGTGGAACTTTGCAGGTCGTTTTCTCTATTAAAAAACACTCGCTTTGCGGCGAGATTGCAGCAATTTCACTTAGGTTATAATGCTTAACAAGATTAAATTAAAAAAACATGGAAAAATGAGACTTCAGAGTCCCTTTAAGGCTGTTTTTAAACTTGTGGTGTGCATTGCATCCCATCGCAACACACAAAATTGCAAACATATGACCCAGCAGCAGAGTGCGCCAGCAGGGTCAAAGGATGTGAACCATGCAGATCTGCAGCCTGACAATGGAGGCTTTTACTGCTGAACGGAAGGGGACGCTGCAACAGGGGAGGTGCGGAAAGAGTACGCCCACCTCCCTATACACTAATATCATAGCTCCTAACTGTCTCTCTTTTGGAGAGATAGTCCAACTTTGGGAGCCATGCGAGGGCATAACTATACTTAATAGGGCCCCCCTGCAAAAATGATAGCATGGGACCCCTTAGTTCCCGAACCCAATGGGATCGGGAGCCAATGAATGGCAGCAGAGAGTGTTCTGTTGTGAAGCAGCCTCTGGAAGCAGGAAAAAATTACGCATACTCCTGCACATGTTTTTCATAAATGAATGGGGAGGTTTCTTTGCTAATTAGCTGCACTTGCAGTTGGGGAGAGGGAGGTGGAGGAGCCCCCAAAGCCTCTGGCCCCCCTTGCGATGGCAGGGGTCGCAGGGGTGATTGCTACGCCCATTATGCCATGTCCCACTGTCCCTCTTTCTTCCACATTTGTCCCTCTTTCAGGACTGATGTACAGATCTATGTAATTTATGTATTCTTCTACTGAAAAATGTGTATAATTGATTCTAAACTTTATTCCCATCCTTTAAATTGATATATTTCTTATTTCCATGTGCTAATATGAAGCAGGAGGGTATTGTACCGTGTTAGCCATCAGTAAAAGCAAGGAGCTTTAAATCAGGATGATACCATTTATTGGCTTACTTATGCTGGATCCACACGGTGCGTTCGCGCACTCGATTTCCCGCTCGATTCCCATCAATTCCAGTCGATTCGTTTATTTCCAACATGTCCGATTTGGACTTCGATGGATCGTTAGGGCGATTCGCATGCACAGTATGCCGAATCGACCTAACGATCCATCGAAATCCAAATCGGACATGTTGGAAATAAACGAATCGACGGGAATCGAGCGAGAAATCGAGTGTGCGAACGCACCGTGTGGATCCAGCATTAGAGATAGATAATAATAAACCAGAATAGAAAGGACCTTTGGGGTTTGTATTATAAAACAACACATTTTCTCACTAAATCTTTATGGTATGCGTGACTAGGGATATACGCAGCTGCGTCTCTAAGACCATTTTTTGGCATGTGATTTTAAAGAGGAACTCCAGCCTAAACAAACATACTGTCATTAAGTTACATTAGTTATATTATTAAAATAGATAGGTAATATAATCTCTTACCCACACTGTTTTAAAAGAGCGGGCAAATGTTTGATTTCATGATGGCAGCCATCTTTTTGGTTGAAAGGAGGTGACAGGGAGCATGAGACACAGTTCCAACTGTCCTGTGTCCTGAGCACCTCTTACAGTTGCTAGGCAACGTGAATAACAACATAGAAAATCCCATCATGCTCTGCACAGCATCAGGGAAAAAAAGCCCAGGCTTTTTTTTCTTTGATGGGTGGAGCTTAGCTAAAAATGCAGCTAAAAATGATGCTTTGGTAAGAAAAACAAAGTTCTGATGCTGTGAAACTGTTAAAGAAACACCAAGCCTTTTCAGTTCTGCTGAGTAGATTTTTAGTCCAGAGGTTCACTTTAATCACGTGTCTGAATAAAGAGCTATTTCTTCAAGAGTGGTGCTGCTGATCTTGGTTTCTTGAATCTGCGACCCTTGGGCATCAGGGTCATATCAGCTTTAGCACACTCCCATCTCCATCGGAGTGCTTGGTCTAACACTGTATGAATCTAAGTGTGTGCTGGGAGCGTGATTAGGAGTGTGGCAGGGGCGTGGCTTAAGTGTCCCTCTTTCTTTTCTCAAAAAATTGTGAGGTATGACTGATAAAGCATCCCTTTGATATTTCTCATTCAACTCAGGTATCGTTTAACTACAAGTCGGGTAATGAGTATATGGTGTCCTGCTCTGAATGCCCCGGTGCTCCAGATTGGAACCACACTTGACTACACGTGTAACTGGGAAATGCGCATCAGGCATCTATTTTACCCATCTGATTGTACCTTGATGTATTTTTATATGGTCATCTGAACACTGTCCTTTCATCCCTCCCTTACCCCTGTGCTCTGCTCAGCAGGGAGGAGGGGGCGGACTTCTCCCTTCCTCTACCGGGGCCCCCTTCCTATGCACCCCTGGCTCTACTACTCACACCTACATATCAGCGCACTGGCAGTGACAGGGATTTTCTCTTACCTCGTTGGGTTTCTCCGGTGCTCCATTCCTGCTGCAGCCAGTAGGTGTCACTGTCCTCTTTCCTCTCGGGTTGAATTTCTCTGCATGGTGCGTGAAGTCATACAACGTGCGTCAGACTGAGGGGAGGGCAGAGACCAGAGAGGACAGTGACACCTGGTGGCTGTAGCAAAAGCGCCGGAGAGACCCAACTAGGGCAAAGGTAAGCCCCGCCACTGCCAACATGCTGATCTGCAAGTCTGGATGTAGGAACACAACCAGGGCAGCACAGGAGGGGGGCCTGGTGGAGGAGAAAGAAGGAAGAAACACAGGCCCCTCCTTCCCACTGGGCCCTCCCACAATTGCAGGAGATGCTACTCCATAGTTACACCAGCATGTAAATCTTATGTTTCATCTTATACAGTATATTTATTTGTACTCTGTTTGCCCTATGCATTTGGAGTGGGAAGCAAAGGTAAACAATCTGGGAAAATATCCACACACTTTAAATTGTAGTTATAGGCAAACAATGTTTCTCTTGTTTTGGCTAGCATAAGAGATACAATCTATGTCTGGTTTTATTGTCATCAAAGGCCCTGCGATGGAGATTTACCCCCACTTTCTGTTCCTGGGGTAGTGGGTTCCAGGAGGAGTTCTGTGGCTTAGTTCCAATGTCTCACTTGCCACTAACTTTGAAGACGCTTTGCTCTCTTAAAGAGACTCTGTAACATTAAAAAGATCCCCTGGGGGGTACTCACCTCGGGTGGGGGAAGCCTCCGGATCCTAATGAGGCTTCCCACGCCGTCCTCTGTCCCACGGGGGTCTCGCTGCAGCCCTCCGAACAGCCGGCGACTGTGCCGACTGTCAGTTCAATATATACCTTTGCTGGCTCCAGCGGGGGCGCTGTGGCGACTTTCGGCACAGAAATAGACGGAAATACCCGATCTCCGTCGGGTCCGCTCTACTGCGCAGGCGCCGGAAACTTGCGCCTGCGCAGTAGAGCAGACCCGACGGCGATCGGGTATTTCCGCCTACTTCGGCGCCGACAGCCGTCAGAGCGCCTGCGCAGGAGCCAGGAAGGTAAATATTACGTCACCGCTGCACGGAGGGCTGCAGCGAGACCCCTGACGGATGGAGGACGGCGTGGGAAGCCTCATTAGGATCCGGAGGCTTCCCCCACCCGAGGTGAGTACCCCCCAGGGGCCGTTTTGTCGTTACAGTTCCTCTTTAAGCAAAGCATCAGCAGCCAGCCCAGCCAGGACCACCAACACAACCTGACAAAAGCCCAAGTAAATGGGACTATAGAAGTCTGCAAGGAACAATACTTAGAGGAATGGAGGAGTGACATAAAGAACTCCCTGAAACTCACTGCTGTCTACCATCAATCACTGCTGGAACCAGAGGGTGTACACAATGGCCCTGTATCTGGAGAGGCTACACCACCACAAAGACAGACAGACCCTGATCCTGTACCGTCTAAGCGCCCACAGCCTGGAGGTAGAGACAGGGCAGCACAGACAGACATGGAAGCCCCGGGAGGAGAGGCTGTGCAGGCAATGTGACCAGGGGACCCTGGAGGATGAGGCCCACTTCCTGCTACACTGCAGCAAATACTCACCTATGAGGACTGCCCACTTCCAGAGACTCTCTGCCCACATCTTGCATTTGACTTCCACAGGTGAGGAGATGAAACTCTATATCCTACTGGGAGAAGAGGAAACAACTGTGCAAATAGCAGCCTGATATGTCCTGACTCCCTACCTGTCACCAACTGAGAGGAATATGATACCCCACGGACTGTATATCCCTTATACTGCCCCTATACTCTCCTCACCCCTATGGACTACATACCCCAGCCCCCTATACAGTCCCTTATATCCTCCACACCCTTATGGACTGTATACCCCAACCACCTACATCCTTCCCTTATCCCCTCCTCCCCCTATGTTAATGCTAATGTTTTGCTTTGGCAATGCTAAATGTATTTGGTCCTCCCAATAATGCTTTTTTGAGTTTGGGTTTGGATTTGGTTTTGGAAGTTGGAACCAATCTAACAACAGGTACGCCTTCTCTAATGACAACTGTCAAAGCTTTCACTTTTGTTTTTGTCTCTCTGGGTAGAAAGTGAAAGTAAATCTTCCGAACAGGGACTCAAAAGTATTAATAGCTTACTACTTAATACTTCACTGTGCTAACCAAACTTTAAAGCACAACTGACGTGAGAGGTATATGGAGGCTGCCATATTTATTTCCTTTTAAATAATACCTGCCTGGCAGCCCTGCTGATCTATTTGGCTGCAGTGGTGTCTGAATAACACCAGAAACAAGCATGCAGCTAATCTTGTCAGATCTGACAATAATGTCAGAAGCACCTGATCTGCTGTATGCTTGTTCGGGGTATATGGCTAAAAGAATTAGAGGCAGAGAATAGCAGGACAGCCAGGCAACTGGTATTGTTTAAAAGGAAATAAATATGGCAGCCTCCATATCCCTCTTACTTCAGTTGTCTTTTAAAGATTAAAAAAAACAACAGTGTAAATCCCAGAGCTTGCAGCTGAACATATGGCTGATTATGGCCATGCACAGAAAAAAAAAATGGGAGACTGCAAAATCTTTATTGAAGGAGAAGAAGCAGCACAAGATGCAGAATTTGAGCCTGCCTGTGCAGATGGGGGAGAAAGAATTAAGCTTTGACTAATATACTCTAACGTGTGATAATGCTTCATAAGACACATACTGTATATTGGGCAGACGGAGCCAGACAGATGGTGAGCTGCAGAGCGCAGTATGTATATCTGGCTGAAAATTAACTTCTGACTGGGATTTACAAACTGAGAAGAGCTGATTACACCCTCGGCACACGATCCAATGTGTAGATAATTGTTCAGTGATCCAATTATTGCATGTATGTATCAAATGCTTATTGGTAGGAATGAGTGGATTGGGAAGATTTAGCTATAATGTTTATGGTCCCTGATCCCTGGTAGGCAAGGTAAGCCTAGAATGAGGCTCCGTGTGAACTTGTAAGTGGTACCTTTGAACCTCTAAAGGGGCCCATACACTCAGCCGATTTTCTGGCCGATCGATCGATCAAAATCGGTTGATTGGTCGATTGCAAATCGGTTGACCGATCGACCGATTGGCGGACGATTTCGATTGATTTCAATCGATCTGGCAGGCTGGAAAAATCTAGGTTGATCTGTTGAGATTGCTTATCATTTTGCATTGGCCCTAATGGAAATCTGATGGCAAAAAAATGCAATCAGATCGATTTTCAATAGATTTCAAACTGAATTCTGGAATTCTAATCCTAGTAAAAAATGTTCCTAAACACATCAGATAGATAAGAAATCTATCTGATGATCTATCTGCTGCTAATCTAACGAATGTATGGCCACCTTTACTAGTTCACTTACTCCACTCAATCATGGAGACAACAAATACAAATTTGGTATTCAAACCAAAACCCTTATTTTCTGAGAAAACCACCCTCAGGCCTCATTCACACCTAAAATTGCAAACGCAAGCAGTTTGCGTTTTTTGTGCACTTGTTTTTACCTCCACCTGGCGCTCCACTGAGCACTTCGTTTCTGGATCAAATTACAATTTGAGATTAGACACAAATGAGGGGGGATTAGACAGGCTAAATTCTCTAAAATTCTTACAGGATGCATTTCTCTATGCTTTCCTTCTGTTCTGTGCAAGAGTTTGAGGGGTTACTAAGAGATACTATACATGACTTCATAGTAGAAAATAATCTTATTTCACAGCATCAAAATGGGTTTACTAAAGACAGGTCCTGTTTGACTAACATGCTCAGCTTTTATGAGGTAGTGAATGCTAATATGGATATTGGGAATGCTGTAGATGTGATATACTTGGACTTTGCAAAGGCCTTTGACACTGTTCCCCACAGAAGTCTGGTGCAAAAGTTGAGGATGCAAGGACTGGGGAAGAGTCTGTGTTCATGGATAGGGAACTGGCTAATGGACAGAAAACAAAGAGTTGTGGTCAATGGATCGTACTCAAAATGGGAGACTGTTAGCAGTGGGGTCCCACAGGGGTCTGTACTGGCAGAGGTGGCCTTAGAGTAGGCGGGGCCTGGGGCAAGGGTCATATGTGGGCCTAGAGCCATAAGTGTAGGCCATATACCATACTACCATGCTCACGGGCTTGTCCACTTCTAATGCAGTACACCATATTATTGTTTAAAAACAATTACGTTTGTTAAAGGCACTAAGCTAAACAATAAACTGGAGATGGGTACTAAACTGGCTGGGGAGCTATGGATGGGTACCAGGCTGGCTGGATTGGTAGAGGCTGGCTGGGGAGCTTGGGATAAATAAAGGCTGGCTGGGGAGCTAGGGGTGTGTACCAGACTGACTGGGAAGCTGGGGAGCTCCACATGCCTTTTCTGCACCTCCATTAGGGGGCAGGGTGATATGTGTTGTGTTTGTTGGCCTAATTTTGCTGGCTGACTCTGATTCTGTTGGTGGTATTGTAGAGTCTTTACCTGTTTAGCAATTTCCAAAATAAGATGCTTCTGAGTCCTGTGAGAGGTTGACTGTCGCAGACTCGCAGTGGTCGATGCTGAGTCAGTGGTATTTTGCGCGCCCATGGCCAGGAATGCTATGCGTATGACGTAAATCGGTGGGTCAGCACCTAAGCATAAGCTGACCAGGAAGAACGGACTCTCAGTGCGAGTGCAGTGGGTATGACTGCGGGGCCCCTTCAGGTGCGGGGCCTACGGCGATCGCCCCACTTGCCACCCCCTAAGGCCGCCTCTGGTACTGGGTCCAGTGCTCTTCAATTTATTTATTAATGACCTAGTAGATGCAGTAGTGAGCAATGTTGCTATTTTTGCAGATGATACCAAAATGTGCAGAATCATCAACTCTCAGGAAGATAGTGTCATATTGCAACAGGATCTGGATAGGATGGCTATATGAGCACATACATAGCAGATGAAATTCAATGTTGAAAAATGCAAAAGTATGCATTTTGGTCGTACCAATGGTCTAGCACCATACAAAATAAATGGGATACAGTTGGGGACTTCAAACTTGGAGAAGGACTTAGGAGTACTCATCGACAACAAGTTAAATAATCGTACTCAATGCCAAGCCACTGCAGCTAAAGCTAACAAAATTTTGGGATGCATTAAAAGGGAAATAAAAACTTGAGATGCAAGCATAATATTGCCCCTGTTTAACTCTCTAGTAAGGCCACATTTGGAATATGGAATTCAGTTCTGGGCACCACATTACAAAAAAGATATTGCAGTTTTAGAGCAGGTGCAGAGACGAGCAACAAAATTGATACATGGGATGGAAGGTCTCACTTACCAAGAAAGGTTAGATAAACTGGGTTTATTTAGTCTAGAGAAAAGACGCCTTAGAGGGGATCTAATTAACGCGTACGTACAAAAAGGGCGCCTGGACAAAAAGGGCGCGGGGTGTAAACTCTAAATAATAATTAATCATTAATAGGGTTTATAAATATAGTGTGCTATATTTCGTTTACAAATAATGTTTAACAAAATTATAAATCATTAAATAATGTTTATGAAATTGGAAATTGTGAAAACGTTAATCTTCCCTGTTTCAAAAGTTAAACTTATAATTACGTTTATAAAAAAACCAATAATATATGTTTAATTGTTATAATTGTATATTATTGTGAATAACAGTCATTTATGGTTTGTTCTTATAATAAAATCTGAAAATATTGTTTATAAAGATGATATAAATATAACTACGTTCGTAATAAGTGTTGTAATACATTAGTAATTATTACTAAAATGTTACTAAAACTATACCTAAGCCTACTCTTACACAGAACCCTACCTGTACCTATCCCTAACCCCTAGACTCCCCTGTTGGTGCCTAAACCTAAGACCCCCCTGTTGGTGCCTAAACCTAAGACCCCCCCTGTTGGTGCCTAAGTAACCCTCCCTGTACCTACCCCTAACCCCTAGACCCCCCTGTTGGTGCCTAAACCTAAGACCCCCCTGTTGGTGCCTAAACCTAAGACCCCCCTGTTGGTGCCTAAACCTAAGACCCCCCTGTTGGTGCCTAAACCTAAGACCCCCCTGTTGGTGCCTAAACCTAAGACCCCCCTGTTGGTGCCTAAACCTAAGACCCCCCTGTTGGTGCCTAAACCTAAGACCCCCCTGTTGGTGCCTAAGTAACCCTCCCTGTACCTACCCCTAACCCCTAGACCCCCCTGTTGGTGCCTAAACCTAAGACCCCCCTGTTAATGCCTAAACCTAAGACCCCCCTGTTAATGCCTAAACCTAAGACCCCCCTGTTGGTGCCTAAACCTAAGACCCCCCTGTTAATGCCTAAACCTAAGACCCCCCTGTTGGTGCCTAAACCTAAGACCCCCCTGTTGGTGCCTAAACCTAAGACCCCCCTTTATTATGTGGATAATTATGTTTTACTAATTGTGGATTAAAAAAATATTTTGCAATTTACGTTACGTACTGATCGCTTTATTTTGTGAATAATAATGTTTTACAAACAGTAAGGGATAAAACTTTAAATAATGTTTTAATTATTTAAATAAGATAAATATGTTTAGTATTTTCATAAACGTTATTCGGCACGGGTGCATTTTATAAACGTAAATCACCACAAGTTCAGTTATAAATCATTAAACAGCTCCGGGCGCCGTTTGTAAACTTTATTTAGCTCCTGGCGCCGTTTATAAACTTTATTTAGCTCCGGCGCCCTTTTTTCCTACCCGGCGCCCATTAAACGCTATTTATTATGGGAGTGAATGGCGGCGCCCTTTTTGTCCACTAGCGGCATGCGCCCTTTTTTCCCAGCTCCCTAATTAACATGTATAAATACATCAGAGGGCAATATAATAGCTTGGTGGATGAGCTTTTTGTCCCTAGGCGTTCTCAAAGGACTAGAGGACATGATCTGCGCATAGTGTTGGGCGAACACCTGGATGTTCGGGTTCGCGAACGTTCGCCAAACATGGACGCGATGTTCAGGTGTTCGCGCCGAACTCCGAACATAATGGAAGTCAATGGGGACCCGAACTTTCGTGCTTTGTAAAGCTTCCTTACAAGCTACATACCCCAAATTTGCAGGGTATGTGCACCTTGGGAGTGGGTACAAGAGGAAAAAAAATATTTGAAAAAGAGCTTATAGTTTTTGAGAAAATTGATTGTAGAGTTTCAAAGGAAAAAATGTCTTTTAAATGCGGAAAATGTCATTTTTCTTTGCACAGGTAACATGCTTTTTGTCGCCATGCAGTCATAAATGTAATACAGATAAGAGGTTCTGTAAAAAGGGACCGGCAACTCTAACCCAGCAGCAGCACACGTGATGGAACAGGAGGAGGCGCAGGAGGAGAAGGCCACGCTTTCAGGCGCAACCCAGGCCTTGCATGAGGACAAGAAGCGTGCGGATAGCAATGCATTTTGTCGCCATGCAGTCATAAATGTAATACAGATGAGGGGTTCAATAAACAGGGACCGGAAACGCTAACCCATCACAGATGTTCATTGTTCATGTTACTTGGTTGGGGTCCGGGAGTGTTGCGTAGTCGTTTCCAATCCAGGATTGATTCATTTTAATTTGAGTCAGACGGTCTGCATTTTCTGTGGAGAGGCGGATACGCCGATCTGTGACGATGCCTCCGGCAGCACTGGAACAGCGTACCGACATAACGCTGGCTGCCGGGCAAGCCAGCACCTCTATTGCGTACATTGCCAGTTCGTGCCAGGTGTCTAGCTTCGATGGGGAATGACTCATTGAATCATTAACAGTAGCCGTCACTAGGGGGAGCCGCGCAGCTTCCCTTAGAGACGGCTCCTGTGAATGATTCAAGGAGTGTTTCGGACTCCTTGAGGCTTCGGACACAGGTAAAAGGTGTTACAGGTACAGAACATTTATTGTGAGAGTGCCAAATAATGTATTTTTTTAATGCATGTTGTACAGAGTTTAATCCAGCTTTAAAGAGAACCAGAGATGAAGCACCCTCTTGTATTTTACCTTATAAATCAGTGGGAACAGGACAGTAAACACCTAATCTGCTCTTTGTTTCATTGTTCTCTGTTTAATCTGACTGTTATCACCTCTGATAAGAATCCCCGACTGAGCACTCAGGCTGCTCAGTCTAGCTTTGCTACCAAAAGATTATAGCTGAGTCTGTCTTCTGTGGTGTCTTTTCAAGCCCAAGCCTGCCCCCTTGTGGCTCTGCTATGATGACTCAGCTATAATTATTCCCTGCAAAGCTAGACTGAATGCTCAGTCCGGGATTCTTATCACAGCTGATAACAGACACTTTTAGCAGTGAGGATGAATCAGAGAGCATGGTAAGTGTTTTCTCTAATGTTCTTATTGATATATATGGTAAAATACACAAGGGTGCTTCGTCTCTGGTTCCCTTTACCATCGCAAGGCCGTGTCTGAGAGGACGTCACAGATCATTGTTCAGGGGCTATTCTGTCCACACAAAGCTGAAAACACTGAATTTATTTATTTATTTCTATTTTCTGAGGTTTCTGTATTCATCCTGCTCCTCTCCGGCCCTGGAAATGTATACAAGTATAATCGTGTATATCGATACAACACGCAAGTGTTTGTTTGCAGCCTCAGAAAGGTCACTCGCATTCCCCGCTGACTTTTTCCAATCACGGGATTAGCAATATACTAGCAGTCTGCGCGTGGTGAGGCCCTGCTACAGCCGGAGAACATACTTCCTGTCTGCCACACACAACACAACGCTAATACAAGACATAGGCTGCAGATTCTAGCCCTTGGGCCTTCCTGCTTTATTGTATGGCTAATGGAACATCCTTATGTATTTAAATGTCACATCTCTGGATTCATGAATGGGCAATTGTTTACCTAAACTAAGTTTGTACTTGATGCTCACGTTTCCATGTAGAATTCTTCAATACCGAGACACTGAATACAATTTGTCTTCTTAAAACAAAAGGTATTTTGCAATAATTCAGCTTTAAAATGACACAAAAGCTTAAAAAAAAATCACGAGTAATCACAACTGGATGCGGCGGGGTTAATTACCCATAATGCTGCCGTCCGCCCTGTGCGTCAACGAGATTGCAAGTGTCCTATTGGTCGCATTGCAAGCCTCGCTATGGCTGTTCCGGGTTGAAGGAGGAAGTGCGCCATAGCAAGGCTTGCAACGCGACCAATTGGACGCTTACAATCTCATTGACGCGCAGGGCGGACGGCAGCATTATGGGTAATTAACCCTGCCGCATCCAGCCCCGCACCTGCAGCAATTAACCCTTATTTCAATCACGAGTAATCAGTCGTGATTACTCGAGATTAACTTTGGTGAGCATCCCTAGTATGGATAATTAATAGAACATTGGTAGCAAAGAAAATAGTCTCATATTTTTATTTTTAGCTATATAGATTTTTTTTATAACATTGAATCATTCTGTCACATTTGCAGTTTACAAACCACACTCTGTATTTTAATTTGTGAAACAGAACAGAAATAATGACCCTTTGAACTTCCCTGCAGTAAAACCTTATCACAAGCTGTCTCTCACTGTTTTTTTGATGTATAAGTGCTTCAAAAAACAGGACGGTCTTCAACCCAAGTTGGGTCGGAGAGCTCAGAGAAGCTCTTTTGCATAGATAACAACTGAAGTTTCTTAACTCTTCCTGAAGTTTCTTAACTCTTCCTTTTTTAACTCTTCTTTGCTACTAATGTTTTATTTCTTCATTGTAGATTCCCTTTAAGTGAGCAGGTGTGGTTTCCCATGATGCATCATTCCCAAATAACGAAAACATTTCTTTATGCCCTTGAAAGCCAGGCACACATCCAGAACCGCTGGTGTATTATTTAGCCACACCAATCCAACATGCATACAGCCGTTACAAGCTTTCTGGTCCTCATCAGTGCATGCAGTGGATTGATGTTGCACTGAGGGATAGGGTTTGGACCAATACTACAGAATAACCAGATGGCTCGTGGTGGAGTATAAGGGGCTAAAAGAGCCCGAAATGCCTTCCTATTAAAAAACAATGTTGCAATATTCATAGTTGGGTTTTTTAGTAAGAAGGCTTTTCGGGCTCTTTTAGCCTCTTTTACTTTCCTAGCGGCTCTGGGCTGCCATGACCCATCTGGGTATTCTGTGCCACTAAAGAGAGTGGCAGTAAAGCAGCTGCTCTAAGCATAATTGTGTCCAACAGGGCAGCCATCAGGGGGGGACAACTGACACTGCAGTGAGGGGCCCTGGGCTTTTGGGGGCCCTGGGCCCCCCAAAGCGCTGGAAGGGCCGCATGTGCTGGCTGCGGGCCTGTGGTTCACTAACCGGCACACTGCGTTCCAGCACTGAGAGAAGAGTGACATCAGCGCTTGAATGTGGGGAGCAGATGAGTGAGCCCGCTACAGCTGACCTTCTACACTGGGGCACCACCTTATCTGGCTACAGGCTACCTATACTGGGGCTGGAACCCCCTATACCTAGCTACCTATACTGGGGACCCACCTATACCTAGCTACCTATACTGAGGCACCACCTATACCTGGCTACCTATACTGGGGCACCACCTATACTTGGCTAACTATACTGAGAACACCACCTGTAGCTGGCTACCTATACTGGGGCACCACCTATTCTTGGCTACTTATACTGGGGCGCCTATAGCTTGCTACCTATACTGGGGGCACCTGTATCTGGATAACTCATACTGGTGCACCACCCTTACCAGGCTACCTATACTGGGGGCAACTATACCAGGCTACCTATACCAGGGCACCACCTATAGTTGAACACCTATACTGGGGGCACCTGTATCTTGCTGGCCTATACTGGGGCACCAGCTATACCAGGCTACCTATACTGGGGGCATCTACACCAGGCTACCTATACTGGGGCACCACCTATAGCTGGCTACTTATACTGGGGGAACCTGTACCTGGCTACCTATACTGGGGCACCTATGCCTGAATACCTATACTGGGGGCACCTATACCTGGCTATGGCAGGGGGACGAGCTAAGACAGAAGGGTACAAGAGGTAACACAGGGGGATAAAAGAGGCACAGGGGGAAAAGAGACGGACAACAGAGGCACAGGGAGAAAAGAGATGAGACAGGAACATGAGGTCACACAGAGGGACACAAAAGAGGCACAGACTGAGGTGAGACAGAAGTGGACAAAAGAGGCACATTAGGAAAAGAGGCGGACAAAAGAGAATGGAAAAAGGATAAGAACGGACCTACAAGTCCCTGTCTCAATTGTTAACCAGGGACTACCTGTGTTTTGCTAGTATTTGGTTCCACTCACAACCTGCCATGGTCACGCCCACTTTTTGCCGCACACACTGTGCATGCTGCTTTCTTCAGTGTTGGAGCCATGTACATTTTTCGCCGCAGCGCACTTTGCGCACGGACACCGGGTGGGGTGGCTAGTGGGCGGGCACAGCAACCAGTGGGTGACTCCCGCAGCATTCAATGGCTCTCACATGTAAATATGTTCCAGCATATATCACATTCTTAGGTGAAGGAGATCCGCACAATGTCTTAACAATCCATAAGTTTATTCATGACGTATCCCATGCACATAAAAAAGAAGTACTCCGACTGACATGTTTCGAACCTACATGGTTCTTAATCATAGCCATTTTTTATGGTTCCCATTCACAAGGTTTTATAGAGGATGGTGGGCAAAACCAGGGGGAATGTCAGACTGGCCACACCCAAAATGGGTGTGACCCAAGCCTGCATCCTCTAGACTGGCTACCACATCAGCCTTTACACTATTTGCATGCAAATTTAAAACAATTATTAAAAATACCAAATAATGAATAAAAAACCCCCCAAACAACACACCACACTCAGGGTTAAAGGCAAAAGACACAGCTAGAAATAGTTGGATACTAAACCAACCTACATCCTGATGACTCCAGAGATCAGCCGGATAACAAAAACTTAAATACAATGATAGCTATCCGGTCACCAAGGCTAAATCCCACCTGGCATTCAAACCAAGGGGAGCCCTGGTCCCCAATCGGAAAATCCACAAGGCTTCTCTCTTCCGGATCAAAGCCAGTAAATCTCCCCCCCTTTTAGGCAGGAATACCCTCTCAATGCCCTGAAAACGAAAACCGGACATGTTGCCCCCATGTGCCAGACGAAAATGTTTTGCCACATTTGAAATACTATTTGTGAGCCAACCGGCCCCCAAATAATGTTCAGCAATGCGAGCTTTAAGAGACCTGGTAGTACAGCCTACATACTGAACAGAACAGATATCACAGGTAATCAAATATATGACATTTTTTGAATCACAGTTTATGAAATGTTTGATGGGGGAAACATGTCCATTAGAGAGGGAAACTATAGTGCGGGTTTTGGTGTGCGCAAAACAATAATGACAAGATGCCCCCCCACATCTAAAGGATCCCTTAACAGTCAGCCAAGTTGGAGGTCTCAATAGGGATTTAAATAAGCTAGGTGACAAAAGGCTTCCCAAAGTGGGCGCCCTTCTACTTGCAAAGCTAACTCCCTCTCAGAGAAAAGGCTGTAGGTCCCCATCCCCCTCCAAAATGGGCAAGTACTTCTTCACAATATTCGTCACCTGATGAAATTCAACACTATAAGTTGTGACGAAAACGGGTTTTTCATTACCCCTCCTCCTATTGGATCCGCCCTGTCTAATGAACTGTTCCCTAGGGGTAGTATTAGCTCTGGCTCTTGCTTTATTTATATTCCATTTTGGATACCCCCTCGCCAGTAAACGCTGCTCTACTGTATCAAATTCTTGGCTCAAACTGTCTACATCCGAGCAATTCCGCCTGGCTCGAATAAATTCACCGACAGGAATTGCTCGGACCGTATGGGAGGGGTGACAACTATTGGCCCGCAAGATGGAATTGCCAGCACAAGACTTTCTGAAGGTCCTGGTGTGGACAACCCCACTGTCTCCATCTCCCCATAAGGTCAGGTCCAGATAATTTATACTAACCTGCTGCCACTCATGGGTAAACTTAAGATTACACTTATTGTTGTTCAGCTGGGCAACAAAAGCATCAGCCTCAGTTCGATCAGTTTCCCAGACAATCAAAATATCGTCTATAAATCTCCCGTACCACGCAACCCCCGTCTTCGGGCGCCCCCCATCTCCAAAAATGTGGAACTCCTCCCACCACCCCATATAGAGATTCTGTTATACATTACTTTCTTGAAACATATATACAGGTGCATTGTGCATAAAAAACAGTAAACCATCTAAGGGCTCTTTTCCACTACGGCGTTTGTGATGGCTGAATCGCAAAAACGCAAACCGCTAGTGATTTTCAAATCGCTACGGTTTGATTTTTTAACATAGGAATCGCAGTAGGTCATTTCCACTACCGCGATTCGTTTTTTACCTGATCACGATTGCGCGGCGGACCGATTATTGCCGCGATTTTGCTATGCAAACGTCGGGAAATCGCCGTGAAATTTTGTACTTTTGCTGAATCGCAATTGCTAGTGGAAAAGAGCCCTCAGTGTATTACGTTATAGTAAAAACAATCCTTTTATTATACACAATAATGAAACAGCACACTTACATCCTGGATCCATATGGCAAGTAGTAGAAAAAGTGGGATCAAATTGATATTATGCATTTTCTTGTGGAGAAAACTAAGGACAAAAAGTGATTTGCATATAAGTCAGTGTGAGCCTGGCCCAATTCACTTTTTCTCCTAAGTTCTCTCCTTGGTGATATTTTCACATCGTATCAATAAAAAAGCCTTTTAGGCCACCAGCAAGCAAGAAAATATATATATATATATATATATATATATATATATATATATATATATATATATATATATATATATATATATATATATATATATATATATATATATATACAGTGGCTTGAAAGAGTATTCGGCCCCCTTGAAGTTTTCCACATTTTGTCATATTACTGCCACAAACATGAATCAATTTTATTGGAATTCCACGTGAAAGACCAATACAAAGTGGTGTACATGTGAGAAGTGGATCGAAAATCATACATCATTCCAAACATTTTTTACAAATAAATAACTGTAAAGTGGGGTGTGCATAATTATTCAGCCCCCTGAGTCAATACTTTGTAGAACCACCTTTTGCTGCAATTACAGCTGCCAGTCTTTTAGGGTATGTCTCTACCAGCTTTGCACATCTAGAGACTGAAATCCTTGCCCATTCTTCTTTGCAAAAGAGCCCCAGCTCAGTCAGATTAGGTGGACAGCGTTTGTGAACAGCAGTTTACAGATCTTGCCACAGATTCTCGATTGGAATTAGATCTGGACTTTGACTGGGCCATTCTAACACATAGATATGTTTTGTTTTAAACCATTCCATTGTTGCCCTGGCTTTATCTTTAGGGTCGTTGTCCTGCTGGAAGGTGAACCTCCGCCCCAGTCTCAAGTCTTTTGCCGTCTCCAAGAGGTTTTCTTCCAAGATTGCCCTGTATTTAGCTCCATCCATCTTCCCATCAACTCTGAACAGCTTCCCAGTCCCTGAGATGCACCCCCCGAGCATGATGCTGCCACCACCATATTTGACAGTGGAGATGGTGTGTTCAGAGTGATGTGCAGTGTTAGTTTTCCGCCACACATAGCGTTTTGAATTTTGGCCAAAAAGTTCAATTTTGGTCTCATCTGACCAGAGCACCTTCTTCCACATGTTTGCTGTGTCCCACACATGGCTTGTGGCAAACTGCAAACGGGACTTCTTATGCTTTTCTGTTAACAATGGCTTTCTTCTTGCCACTCTTCCATAAAGGCCAACTTTGTGCAGTGCATGACTAATAGTTGTCCTATGGACAGATTCACCCACCGGAGCTGTAGATCTCTGCAGCTCGTCCAGAGTCACCATGGACCTCTTGAATGCATTTCTGATCAGCGCTCTCCTTGTTCGGCCTGTGAGTTTAGGTGGACGGCCTTGTCTTGGTAGGTTTACAGTTGTGCCATACTCCTTTATATTTCTGAATGATCTGCTTGGACAGTGCTCCGTGGGATGTTCAACGCTTTGGAAATCTTTTTGTAGCCTAAGCTTGATTTAAATTTCTCAATAACTTGATCCCTGACCTGTCTGCTGTGTTCTTTGGACTTCATGGTGTTGTTGCTCCCAATATTCTCTTAGACAACGTCTGAGGCCGTCACAGAGCAGCTGTATTTGTACTGACATTAAATTACACACAGGTGCACTCTATTTAGTCATTAGCACTCATCAGGCAATGTCTATGGGCAACTGACTGCACTCAGACCAAAGGGGGTTGAATAGTTACGCACAACCAACTTTGCAGTTATTGATTTGAAAACTTTTTGGAATCATGTATGATTTTTGTTCCACTTCTCACGTGTACATCACTTTGTACTGGTCTTTCACGTGGAACTCCAATAAAATTGGTTTATGTTTGTGGCAGTAATATGACAAAATGTGGAAACCATCAAGGGGGCCAAATACTTTTGCAAGCCACTGTATATTAGAATTTTATCAATCTTTTGCAGCGCTGTACAGAGTATATTGTCTTGTCACTTAACTGTCCCTCAGAGAGTCTCACTATCTAATCAGTTTCATCGTCACATGTCTATATCGTGTAGCGTATGTAATGTAGTCTAGGGCCAATTTGGGGAGAAGCCAATTAACTTATCTTTATGTTTTTGGGATGTAGGAGAAAACTGGAGTTCCCAGAGGAAACCCACGTAGACATGGTGAGGACAAACAAACTCACATAGTGCCCTGACTAGGATTCAAACTAGGGACCCACCGCTCAGGGGCGTAACAAGAAATCACTGGGCCCTCCTGCAAAACTTTGGATGGGTCCCCCTGTCACAGACCGCGAGCCGGTCTGCGGGTGGGGTAAATCGATCAGCGTCAGAAATCCTCTTACACGGTCATTTGTTCATCACGAAGGGTAACCCGCATTCGCAATTTGATGAACTGACTCGCGAAGGGAGCGTTCTGATACCAACCGAATCACTCCACACACATATACAATTCAAAGATCTGCCACCAAGCGAGTTACACAGCCCGCTACTGTAATTTTACTAGGACTTCGAGAACACTTTAGTAACCCCTAGCAGTATACAAGAATCTGGGCCAGATCGTTATGTCTGGGCCGGGTTCTCGCATACGGGTTATAAATGTATACTTCTATTAAACACAGGGTAGCGAGTTCAGGAGAATAGGTACGATTGTGTATGTTCAGCAACAGGTCATAACCGCTAAACGATTTTTAAACGTTTAATAACACAAATGCATTACATACAGTTATATACACCTATTAACATATAAAACACAGAGCTTAAAAATAAAAGGAATAAAACAGAAAGTTCTTACTTAGTTAGCTGAGCAGTCCATTGAAGCATGAAGAAAATAGTCCAGTTTAAACGTAGGCATTCAGCTTAAAAGTCCTTTGTACACCACATGCGCCCGGTTCTTCCGTGAGCACATGTCTGGACTTCCCTAGTCGATGTAAATTGAAGAACTGGGTGGAGTTCCTTGCAAACGCTTTTTACTGACCAGAGTTTTGGGGCGGTCACTACCTGGAAAGTAGGTGTGTTGGAGGCAGGGTTACCTCCTGGCAAGTCAGGTTACCACCCACAGACTTGGAGCAAGGAATGTACCAATTATTAATAATTTGTGTAATTCCGCCCCAGATGGGTGCATCGCAGATCCGAGACCATATTCATAAGCAGCATGCGACTCTGTATTAAATGAGACTATACACGCCTAGTCTAACGAATTTGCTCTACGCATGCCGGATAAAGCGGTTTCTCAATTGATTCCTGATAGCTAGAGAAGGATAATTCATGTGAATTATAGACCTGTTTCCTAGGTATCAGGAAATGTAATTTTGGTCTTGCTGTGACAAACCTATTTTGAATTATTAATAAGTTAACGTTCCCTTTGTGTGAAGCTATACGCTTGGAGGGAAATTTTGAATCTCAACCAGTTTGAGCTGGTTTTCCTTTTGGGGAAAGATGAGCTATGTACCAAATGCTGCTCCCCAGGTGGTCTGGCTACTTGTGAAATTCTTTCCTGACACAGGATGTGGGGGAGGTTACTGTACTCAGTAAGAGAGAGGGAAATTGACATCTATTGTGCATTTACCCAAGACTGACAGGAACTGTGCACGACCATGCGAAAGTCGATGGCGCTTACGCGCACGACTTTCGTAATATTCGTC
Source organism: Hyperolius riggenbachi (assembly GCF_040937935.1). Lineage (NCBI taxonomy): Eukaryota > Metazoa > Chordata > Amphibia > Anura > Hyperoliidae > Hyperolius > Hyperolius riggenbachi. Next base: position 87,331,527 of record NC_090646.1, read on the forward strand.
ACATCTCTCCCCTACCAGACGGACGCACAGAGTGGGTCTGCATGACCCGCTCTACGCGGCGCTTAGCTACTGAACGGGTTCTCGACTTCTTATCTGACTGCCCGTTAGACAACTCACCAGAAGCATAAGGCCTCATGGTCCGGTGTGTCCCAGTGTCCGCTTTGCAGACGGTGCGATGCACACCAACAGGCTTACCGCTAAAGGCCTGGCTGGGTTTGCGTAGCGCTTCCTGTAAGGGAGAGAGTCGCTGGCTGACATCCGGGTCACTTCCTGACTCTCGGGTGTCAGCCTGCGAATCTGGAAGCAGCGTGGCATACCCCTGCTCTAACTGACTACACCTTGGCACAACATTTTGGTCAGCACAACCTAGGTGGACATTAGAGTACATTTTAAAAAACGAATTAGCCTTTACCTGGGTGGCGAGGCTTGCCCCTTCTCCAGGAAGGATAGAGGGTGGACCTGTGGGCAGTTTTGCACTGGGTTGCTTCTGCAAGGGGAAGACATGCAAGGGTGAGACAGGGAAGGAACGGCCTGTCTCCACCAGCTGTTTGTTAACAGCAGACAATGGTGGAGCACTCTGGCTGTCATAGCAGGAGGGGAGGTCTAGGCCCCCAGCTGCCTGCTCTGACACCTGGCCTGCTTCCACTGCCCTGGACGGATATGACCCAGGCAAAACAAGACTGTTACCTCTTAGATTAGAGACTGTCACATTTGAACATACATCATTTTTAGCACTGTGAGATTCAGCATGAAAGCTATTAGCAACATCTGGTACAACATTAACATCACAGTTACGTTCATTTTTCACATGTACACAGGTATCTGGAACAACAGTGACAGGTTTAGAGTCAGACAAACCGTGACTGGACAGCTGTCCATTAGAAACAGGTACCGCTTCCTTCCCTCCTTCCCTAGGAGGGCTAGGTACCATTACCCTGGCTGCCTCCCTCTGTCCCACCCCAAGCTTGTACAGTACCTGAGTGGGTCCAGACTGGCAATCCGGGGTGTTGATCACAGGTTCATAAAAGGATCGTAGGGTGCCAAGATCGGTGCCCAACAGCACAGGCACTGGGATGTCATCTGTCACCCCCACAACTTTTGACTGGCGGCCCCTTCCCCAATCGAGAACAACACGAGCTTTGGCGATGCGTGCGTGTGCGCCACCAACTCCCAAAAGTGTGACACGCTCATTAGGCAGGAAATTCTCCCTGGCTACAAGATGAGAGCGAACCAAGGTAAGCTCTGCGCCTGTGTCACGGAAACCAACAGCGATCTGGTCGTTAACTTCCACGACTTGATGATTTCCGGAAAGTCGAGGATTTGCTGCTCCCATGACGAGGTAGGCGTGTGCAGTAGAGGATGCGCTAGCCACTTCTGCGCTAGGCTCTGGAGACGGCGTCCTCACCTCGGGGCAGGCAGACTTGAGGTGTCCTCGCTGTCCACAGTGGTAGCACTTCGGAACATATGTGGCATCAGGCGGATGAGTTGCAGGTGCAGCATCCGGCCTCTGTGGCTGTGGGACCCGATTCCCACGGTTAGCAGGGGGAGGAGAGCTGGGTTGCATAGGTCTCCCCCCTTTCCAGCTCTGGGCTGGAGGTCTGCGGCTGTCCGGAACACGGGTGGCCACAAAAGTGTCTGCAAGTTCTGCGGCAGCTTTGGCGGATTCAGGCTTCCGCTCCAAGACAAACTGCCGGACATCTGGAGTGCAGCAGTTCAGCAACTGCTCCTGTACGATGAGGTCCTCCAGACCTTGGTGAGAGTCTTTTTTGAGGCCCCGTGACCACTGCCTGAACACAGTCAGCAGGTGACTCTCCAGGTCGGTGTAAGAGTCGGTGTGGCCTTTCTGCAGGGAGCGAAACTTTTTGCGATAGACCTCTGGGGTCAACTGGTATTTGGCGATAATTGCAGCTTTTATCGCAGCATAGTCATTGTCTTTCTCAGCGGGTAAGTCCACAAACGCCTCAAGCGCTTTGTCCCGCAAGTTGGGTGTCAGATATCTCGCCCACTGCTCCTGGGGCAGATGATGCTGACGACAAGTCTTTTCAAAGGAGTGTAAATAAGTGTCCGGGTCGGTTCCCTTCTCCATTTCTGGGAATTTAAACTTTGGAGTCCCAAACGGACCTGCTGTGGGCCGGAGTTCCGGAGCACTTTGTGAGGAATTTTGGCCTTGCGCTCGCAGTTTGGCCATTTCAAGGTCATGTCTGCGTGCGGCTTCTCTCTCCTCTCTTTCCGCTACTTGCTCAGCTCGCCACCGGCGTTCTGAAGATTCCCGTTCAGCCTGGCGTTCTAAACGGTCAGCGTCTCGTTCTGCTCTGTCAGCGTTTTCTCTGACAATCTGCATGTACAGCTCAGGATTTGTCTCCAACAGCCTTTGTAATCCAGGTTGCATTCCAGCATCAGGAACACAGAACAGGTTGGCATGGGCGGGCTCCTGCCGGCCACCATGCTCCTCAGCAGTTACAGCGACCGGTTCAGACGCGGTCCCGTTTTCCTCTGGGTCTGGAAGTGGGTTGCTTTGCTCCAACCGCTCACTTTCCTCTGCCCCAGTTACAGCACCGTCTGAACCAGGAGTGTGCTCTCCCAGCATCTGCTCTGGCTGGGTATCCAGTCGCAATAAGTCGTCAATCAATTGCGCTTTCTTTTTTCTATACGTCATAATGCCTTTTTCCTCACACAAGTTTGCTAGGTCTGCCACTGACATTTTCTTGTATCTTGCTACAGCCATTTTTGCCAAATAAAAGATAGGATAGGAAAAGAGATTGGGGGGGAACTCTGTGCTACACGTTTAGTCTATATAAATGGTAATGCACCGGTTATCAACCACAGATTTTTAATCTGTTCTGGCAGGTTAATCAAATAACGTTGCCGTTGATGTTCTGAACATACACAAATCCCAATAAGCTGGTCTGCGGGTGGGGTAAATCGATCAGCGTCAGAAATCCTCTTACACGGTCATTTGTTCATCACGAAGGGTAACCCGCATTCGCAATTTGATGAACTGACTCGCGAAGGGAGCGTTCTGATACCAACCGAATCACTCCACACACATATACAATTCAAAGATCTGCCACCAAGCGAGTTACACAGCCCGCTACTGTAATTTTACTAGGACTTCGAGAACACTTTAGTAACCCCTAGCAGTATACAAGAATCTGGGCCAGATCGTTATGTCTGGGCCGGGTTCTCGCATACGGGTTATAAATGTATACTTCTATTAAACACAGGGTAGCGAGTTCAGGAGAATAGGTACGATTGTGTATGTTCAGCAACAGGTCATAACCGCTAAACGATTTTTAAACGTTTAATAACACAAATGCATTACATACAGTTATATACACCTATTAACATATAAAACACAGAGCTTAAAAATAAAAGGAATAAAACAGAAAGTTCTTACTTAGTTAGCTGAGCAGTCCATTGAAGCATGAAGAAAATAGTCCAGTTTAAACGTAGGCATTCAGCTTAAAAGTCCTTTGTACACCACATGCGCCCGGTTCTTCCGTGAGCACATGTCTGGACTTCCCTAGTCGATGTAAATTGAAGAACTGGGTGGAGTTCCTTGCAAACGCTTTTTACTGACCAGAGTTTTGGGGCGGTCACTACCTGGAAAGTAGGTGTGTTGGAGGCAGGGTTACCTCCTGGCAAGTCAGGTTACCACCCACAGACTTGGAGCAAGGAATGTACCAATTATTAATAATTTGTGTAATTCCGCCCCAGATGGGTGCATCGCAGATCCGAGACCATATTCATAAGCAGCATGCGACTCTGTATTAAATGAGACTATACACGCCTAGTCTAACGAATTTGCTCTACGCATGCCGGATAAAGCGGTTTCTCAATTGATTCCTGATAGCTAGAGAAGGATAATTCATGTGAATTATAGACCTGTTTCCTAGGTATCAGGAAATGTAATTTTGGTCTTGCTGTGACAAACCTATTTTGAATTATTAATAAGTTAACGTTCCCTTTGTGTGAAGCTATACGCTTGGAGGGAAATTTTGAATCTCAACCAGTTTGAGCTGGTTTTCCTTTTGGGGAAAGATGAGCTATGTACCAAATGCTGCTCCCCAGGTGGTCTGGCTACTTGTGAAATTCTTTCCTGACACAGGATGTGGGGGAGGTTACTGTACTCAGTAAGAGAGAGGGAAATTGACATCTATTGTGCATTTACCCAAGACTGACAGGAACTGTGCACGACCATGCGAAAGTCGATGGCGCTTACGCGCACGACTTTCGTAATATTCGTCACACCCCCCTTCAGTGCTTCCGGTCCCCTCCCTCCACAAATGAGCGCAGCAGCAGTGGGCGGGGAACTCGCCTCTTCCTGGTCCCCCGTGGCGACGAAGCTCTGTGTGCCTTTGTCTTCTATGTCTCCAATGTCACTCACAGTAAGTAGAGTCAGCTGCAACTGTTATCATATCTGGAGAAGGAGCTGGGAGCGCTGAAGGAATGGGGCCTGATGTGAGGGAGGGGGAGTCTGCCCCCCACCATTTTGTGCCCACTGCCTCCTCTCCTGTGCTTTGCCCCCCTCCTGTTGCTAAAAAACAGCTCTGGGTGGGCCTTCCACCAGGTTTTACCTCCTACGGGCCCCCCTGTGCCTGCATCCCTTGCAGGGGCTATTGTTATGCCCATGCCACTGCTGCAAGGCAGGAGTGCTAACCGCTACTATGTGCTGCTCTCTTTTTGTAAGCCATGTTTTATAATAAACAGATGCTATGGACATTATCTCTAAAATATGTCAAATGAATGTTTCTACGATATCAATTTATAGAACAATTTATAGAATAATTTAAGTAACGGAAGAGCTATGTTTTTCCCATGTTAACACTGAATTGTGGCCAAGTTTCAAAATACACAGTGGAAAAACATTTATGTGAACTGTTGTATTTGCCAGAATATCTCTATCTGTCCATTCACTGATTAACTCATCACTACCCTACCAGACCAGTGACCTTATTTACAGAAAACCAATACTCCTATATACCCCTTTCTTGTTGATTGGACTTGATTAACACTGATTAGGTCTAGAGTTGGGCCGAACCTCTGATTTTAGGTTCTCGAACCGGGTTCGCGAACTTCCGCGGAAGGTTCGGTTCGCGTTAAAGTTCGCGAACCGCAATAGACTTCAATGGGGATGCGAACTTTGAAAAAAAATAATTTATGCTGGCCACAAAAGTGATGGAAAAGATGTTTCAAGGGGTCTAACACCTGGAGGGGGGCATGGCGGAGTGGGATACATGCCAAAATCTCCGGGAAAAATCTGGATTTGACGCAAAGCAGCGTTTTAAGGGCAGAAATCATATTGAATGCTAAATGACAGGCCTAAAGTGCTTTAAATCATCTTGCATGTGTATACATCAATCAGGTAGTGTAATTAAGGTACTGCTTCACACTGACACACCAAACTGTTCACTGAACAGAACAGGTATGCAGTGGCGGGTTCACTGAACAGAACAGGTATGCAGTGGCGGGTTCACTGAACAGAACAGGTATGCAGTGCCGGGTTCACTGAACAGAACAGGTATGCAGTGCCGGGTTCACTGAACAGAACAGGTATGCAGTGGCGGGTTCACTGAACAGAACAGGTATGCAGTGGCGGTTTCACTGAACAGAACAGGTATACAGTGGCGGGTTCACTGAACAGAACAGGTATGCAGTGGCGGGTTCACTGAACAGAACAGGTATACAGTGGCGGGTTCACTGAACAGAACAGGTATGCAGTGGTGGGTTCACTGAACAGAACAGGTATACGGTGGCGGGTTCACTGAACAGTACAGGTATGCAGTGGCAGGTTCACTGAACAGGTATGCAGTGGTGGGTTCACAGTACAGGTATGCAGTGGTGGGTTCACAGTACAGGTATGCAGTGGTGGGTTCACAGAACAGGTATGCAGTGGTGGGTTCACAGTACAGGTATGCAGTGGTGGGTTCACAGAACAGGTATGCAGTGGTGGGTTCACAGAACAGGTATGCAGTGGTGGGTTCACAGAACAGGTATGCAGTGTCGGGTTCACTGAACAGGTATGCAGTGGTGGGTTCACAGAACAGGTATGCAGTGGTGGGTTCACAGAACAGGTATGCAGTGGTGGGTTCACAGAACAGGTATGCAGTGGTGGGTTCACAGAACAGGTATGCAGTGGCGGGTTCACTGAACAGGTATGCAGTGGTGGGTTCACAGAACAGGTATGCAGTGGTGGGTTCACAGAACAGGTATGCAGTGGCAGGTTCACTGAACAGGTATGCAGTGGTGGGTTCACAGAACAGGTATGCAGTGGTGGGTTCACTGAACAGGTATGCAGTGGTGGGTTCACAGTACAGGTATGCAGTGGTGGGTTCACAGAACAGGTATGCAGTGGTGGGTTCACAGAACAGGTATGCAGGGGTGGGTTCACAGAACAGGTATGCAGTGGTGGGTTCACAGAACAGGTATGCAGTGGTGGGTTCACAGTACAGGTATGCAGTGGTGGGTTCACAGAACAGGTATGCAGTGGTGGGTTCACAGTACAGGTATGCAGTGGTGGGTTCACAGAACAGGTATGCAGGGGTGGGTTCACAGAACAGGTATGCAGTGGTGGGTTCACAGAACAGGTATGCAGTGGTGGGTTCACTGAACAGGTATGCAGTGGTGGGTTCACAGTACAGGTATGCAGCGGTGGGTTCACAGAACAGGTATGCAGTGGTGGGTTCACAGAACAGGTATGCAGTGGTGGGTTCACAGAACAGGTATGCAGTGGTGGGTTCACAGAACAGGTATGCAGTGGCGGGTTCACTGAACAGGTATGCAGTGGTGGGTTCACAGAACAGGTATGCAGTGGTGGGTTCACAGAACAGGTATGCAGTGGTGGGTTCACTGAACAGGTATGCAGTGGTGGGTTCACAGTACAGGTATGCAGTGGTGGGTTCACAGAACAGGTATGCAGTGGTGGGTTCACAGAACAGGTATGCAGTGGTGGGTTCACAGAACAGGTATGCAGCCAGGGACAAGCTAAGCCTAACTAATCTTTCCCTATGAGAGAGAGTGTGCAGCAGCTCGCCCTACTCTCACTAATGCAGCCACACGAGTGACCGTAATGGTCGCCGCTGCCTGCCTTTTAGTAGGGGGGAGTGGCTCCAGGGGCTAGTGTAGCCTAATTGGCTACACTGGGCCTGCTGACTGTGATGTAGAGGGTCAAAGTTGACCCTCCATGGTGCATTATGGGGCGAACCGAACTTCCGCAAAGGTTCGCCTGCGGGACGCGAACGCGAACCACGGAAGTTCGCATGGAACCGTTCGCAGGCGAACCGTTCGGCCCAACTCTAATTAGGTCAACTATGGTCATATCTTTGCTACAGTAAATAACCTCCCAGTACCTGAATATATGAAAGTTTGGCATGGGGTATATATAGATTTGGTCTGATTAGTTTGAGTGACTGCAATGCAATTAGTTCATATATTTTAGCTCTGGCATACTTCAAAGACTGTGTCACTGAGCAGAGACAATGAAACATTAAAAAATTTCAATATTAATTAGGATATCTCAAAATGTCTTTTTGTGGGAGTACTGGAATAAATACAGTTGTTTATCTTATCAGTTTATTTTAACCTCTGTATTCCTTAACCTATTTTGGCTCCTGGACGTAGTTTCTACGTCCAGGAACCATGCGCGCTACCGCGCGCTCCCGCGGCCAATCGCGCGCGTGCACGCGCACTCCCGGCCGTGGATTCGGTAGCCACGGAATCAATGTATCGGGCTATGGTGCCCGATCACTGATTCCTCTCCCCCGCTGAAAAAGCGACAGCTTCTCTCGGAAGCTGTGCTTTTTCTGGCTGTTCCCTCCCCGATGCGTCACTCTAAGCGTGTGCTACGCTTAGAGTGACGTCATGTAAACAAACTCATGGCCGCCATCTTGTGGCCAAAAAGGAATACTACACCTGAAAAAAAAATAAAAATAAAAATTAAGACACATTTACATTATAAATCTATTGTTTACCTCCCACCCTCCCAAAACTACCCAAATAAAATGTTTACTATTAAAAAAAAAACCATTACAATAAAAAAAAAAACATGTAAATATTTACCCAAGGGTCTAAACTTTTTAAATATCAATATAAAGATGAAATATTTCTATATTTTTTTATTTTAAACTTGTAAATAGTGATAGATGCAAAATGGAAAAAATGCACCTTTATTTCCAAATAAAATATTGTCGCCATACATTGTGATAGGGACATAATTTTAACGGTGTAATAACCGGGACATATGGGCAAATACAATACGTGAGTTTTAATTATGGAGGCATGTATTATTTTAAAACTATAATGTCTGAAAACTGAGAAATAATGAATTTTTCCATTTTTTTCTTATTCTTCCTGTTAAAATGCATTTACAGTAAAGTGGCTCTTAGCAAAATGTACCCCCCAAAGAAAGCCTAATTGGTGGCGGAAAAAACAAGATATAGATCAGTGCATTGTGATAAGTAGTGATAAAGTAATAGGCTAATGAATGGGAGGTGAACATTTCTCACGTGAAAACGACGGAACACGAATGGGTTAAAGGAAGTCTGAAGTGAAATAAAAAATAAAAAACAGATACTCATCTAAGCAGAGGGAAGGCTATGGGTCCTATAGAGCCTTTCCGTTCTCCTGCCAGTCTCTGCGTTCCCCCGCAGGCTCTCCCGTTTGCAATCCATGACCTGCATTGGGTTGGCTTCGGCACTTCAGAAGCACTACTGCGTCCGAAGACTGCCAAAGTCTCCCGTGATGGGAAATTCAAGCAGAGGAGCCTGCGAGAGAACGAAGAAGGCTCTATAGCAGAGCTCCCTAACCCTGTCCTCAAGACCCACCAACAGTACATGTTTTGCAGGAAACCACAAACATGCACAGGTGAGGTAATTAGTGTCTCAGCAGAGCTGATTACCTACCTGTGTGGATTTCCACAAAACACGCGCCGTTGGTGGGCCTTGAGGAAAGGGTTGGGGAACACTGCTCTATAGGACCCACAGCCTGTCTTTTTATTTTTATTTAAGCTTCAGACTTGCTTTAAAATATAAAGGAGAATGTCAATAATCTAGAGAAAAAAAAACAGGGCTCATAATCCAGAACATCACTATCAATAATAATTTATAGCTGCTCAAATCAACAGGTGTTTAAAAAAAATAATAACAATCCTGATGCATAGTTAGGTAATTTTATATGAATATGTGCAGTTTTTCAGTCAAATATATTAATGCAATTAAATACTTATAAGGCATTGGTAGAGGTTAATTTCTATTAGATTCATTTTTCATGAATGTTAGTCAGTTCCACCTGTGGCATGCCTTTTAAGTATTTAATTCCATTAAAATATTAGACTGATATAAACTGTGCATATTTATTGTATTAACTGTCTGTGTAGTGGGTTTGTTTTACCACATTTGCACTTTGGAGGAAGTACATGTTTGTATATTGAAAAAATGTGTACCTTATATACTCAAATATAAGCCAAATTTTTCAACACTAAAATTGTGCTGAAAGTTACCCCCTCTGCTTATTTGCCAGCAGAACAGATGGTGAAACAGCTGGTTTCCTGCTGTGTCCGTGCCCTCCAACCCCTGCAACATGGTGTGCAGAGTGCGCTGCTCAAGACTACCTGCATCCCCTGGCTGGTGGGGCGGAGTGTGCAAGCAAAGTGTCAGTGAGGCAATGATCGGGGATTCTTCCTGTGTGGCATATTCTTCGCTGTGTCTCATATCTATGACACAATCTAGTGGCATTTTGAGACACAGCTGTATCATCCTTAGGGCACATCTGGCTATAAGGAGGAGGCTGACTTGTACTTGTACTGGGGGCACATCTGGCTACTGCGAGGGGGGCTGTACTGGAAAAGGTCAGTCACTTTTTTTCTGGTTTCTGAGGAAAAAGTGGGTACCTCGGCTTATACACAGGCCGGCTTATATGCGAGTATATACGGTATTCTTGTTGATTTGGACAGATCTAAATTTTATTTGATTGTGGCATTCTGGGAGACCAGGTACATATTTTACTGGCTTCGGAATTCTCAGAAACAAACATCCCAGCAGAGATCACCTGCCAGTTCCAAAGATGTTGCCACCTGTGATAAATTTCAGAGTATAAATCAGGGAGAGGAAAGATTGTACATTGAACTAACACTGACTAAATAATTTATAAAGTAAAATTGTCAAAAATTAGGAAATTGTATTCATTAGTTAATTTTTATTACAGTTCCTCTTTAATAGCTGCCAATAGTATGGGAACCTTTAGGGCCCATTTCCACCTGTGCGTTGCGATTCCGTTGCGGAAAACGCGTCAACAAATCCACATGCGGGTGTGGATTAGTTCACATTTCCATGCGTTTTTTCACGCGATTCTGCTCGCGGTTTGCTCTGTGCGATTTTAACCATGTCAATGCCGGTAAGCATTGACATGGGTTTTAAGCGACAACGCACGTGAAAAATGCATGGAAAAGCGCAAGACAAAAAAACCCTTCGGTTTTCCTATTAAATTACATTACCGGCGATTCACGTGCGGGTGTGCGGCATGCGAATTCTGATAGATTTGCCGTGCAGATTTTTCTGCACAGCAGACCGCACAGAATTCCTGACAAGTGGTGGAAACAGCCCATCCACTTGTATTGGTTATGCAAATCTGCATGCAGAAAACCCATGCAGATTCGCTCTAGTGGAAACGGGCCCTAAAGAGAACCAGTCACAACCTCAGGCAGCTGATAAGACTCCTCTAAATATTGCTCTCCATGCCTGATAAAGTCAAGAATACAAATATGTGGGGGAAACAACTTTCGCTCATTGACAAGCCCTTTCTCTGAAAACAATTAAAAGTAGGAATTTAGACTTTAAAAAATTACTTGGTATCTTAATAACCACATTGCTGGGAGGTAACAAAGTCACAGTTTTATCCAACTGTGTAATCAGTCATGATATAATACATTTTAAATGAATTCTCTTTCTATACCAGTGTACTGTACTGTAATTCCCTGCACCCTCTGCACTCTCAATAAGAAGAGGTGGGCTGCACAGAAAGACATTTAGGTTCTGCTGCATTGCACAGATAATCAAACTTCACTTGCCATGGCCCAATTACACATTGTTTAAAACAATTGGGGAGAGACTTTGCCCAAGCTTTGTTGCTCAGCTGCAGAGTGGATGAAGGCGTGGGCTTGTGCGGACTTTGCTCTGTGGTTAGGTTGAATCACAGTTAAAGTGAACCTCCAGACTAAAAATCTACTCAGCAGCACTGAAAAGGCTTGGTGTTTCTTTGGCAGTTTCACAGCATCAGAACTTTGTTTTTCTTACCCAAGCCTCATTTTTAGCTGCACAGAAGAAAACTGCCCGGGCATTTTTCCCCTGATACTGTGCAAAGCATGATGGGATTCCTGATGTTGTTGTTCTCCTTCTGCTGTTTTGGCACAATTTTTTTTTTAATTTTGAATTAGAGATTTTAAGTTTAGTGTGTGCAGCTGGGAGGGGTGATCAGGACACAGGACAGTTGGAACTTTTTCACATGCTCCCTGCCACCTCCTTTCAACCAAAAAGATGGCTGCCCCCATGAAAAAGATGGCTGCCCCCATGAAATCACAAACATTTGCCTGTTCTTTTAAAACAGGGTGGGTAAGAGATTATATTACCTATCTATTTTAATTAACATAACTAATGACTGTATGTTTGTTTAGGCAGAAGTTCCCCTTTAAAGTGGACCTTAACTCTTAACTCTTGCACAGGACAGAAGGAAAACAACAGAAATGCACCCTGTATGTATTTAAAGAGTTTAGCCTGATTAATTCCACCTCATTTGTGTCTAATTATCACTAGTTGTAATTTGATCTCCCCCTGTGTCACATGACTGCATATGGCAGATAAGCAGATAAGTAGACAAATGTAAGGATGCACACCATGTATAGACTATCTAAACATAGAAATATGTACAAAGCACGCACACCATGGATTTAGTTGCAAAAGTTGTATATTATAATATAATTATAATATAATATATAATATAATATTATATATATATATATATATATATATATATATATATAATATAATTAGTTGTATATTATAATATGACAAAGAGGCTGAAGACAACATTCAAATACAATATATACAAAATCGGTACGAAAATAGGGATCACATAGTCCAGCGACTGTACAGATTGCAGCATGTGTCAAAAATACACAGAGTCACAGATGCATAGAAAAGAAGTCTGCTGTGTGATGACAGAAGTGCAGCATCATATGAGGGCAATACATATACAAAGAAACTGGTGCACATCAGAGTTAAGGTGGCCAGTGGCCACACACCATACAATTTTTTAAATATCTGTTCAATTTAAGAATTGCAATCAGTTTTTCTGACTGATTGTAACATTTCAAAAATATGACCAATGTACCACACACCCATGTTCAATTTTTTTTCCTAATTATGATAAAAATGATTGGAAACTCTGAGAAAATTGCTAGGGTGTGTATATTAATAAATTGACAATCCAACACACACCATACAATCTTTAGTAGAAATTGAAGAGAAATATCTGGCATTCCGGACCAATATCAATTGAAAAAACGGTAAATCTGATTTTTTTCGAGAGATATGATCGTTTTTATCGAATTTAAAGGGAAGGTTCAGGGAGTGGGAAAAAAAATAAAAATCCATATCCACTTACCTGGGGCTTCCTCCAGCCCGTGGCAGGCAGGGGGTGCCCTTGCCGCCGCTCCAGAGGTCTCCGGTGGCCAACCCGACCTGGCCAGGCCCGGCTGCCAGGTCGGGCTCTTCTGCTCTCCAATCTGCGCCTCAGGGGGGCGTGCTGACTTCATCTGACGTCCTCCGGGCTGTACTGCGCAGGCGCAGTAGTTCTGCGCCTGCGCAGTACAGCCCGGAGGACGTCCGCGCCCCCTTCGAATGTTGAAGAGCCCGTCGTTGAAGCGCAGAAGTGCCCGACCTGGCAGCCGGCCTGGCCAGGTCGTTTCGGCTACCGGAGACCACCGAGAGCCTGCGGAGCGGCGACGAGGGCACCTCCTGCCTGCCACGGGCTGGAGGAAGCCCCATGTAAGTGGATATGAATTTTTATTTTTTTTCCCCACTCCCTGAACCTTCCCTTTAAAGGTTATTATGCTGTTGTGTGTCTTTTACAGCAGAGCAGAGTTCTGAGTTCAGCTCCACTTTAACAATATATACTGTGTTCTCAAAAAAGTCTGGAGTTTAGCATTAAAGGGTGTCTGAAGCCATTTTAAAAACGAAAAACAGATACTCACCTAAGGAGAGGGAAGGCTCTGGGTCCAATAGAGCCTCACCGTCTCCTCAAGGTCCCTGTGTTCCTCCCCAGGCTCCCCCGTTAGCAGTTTACGACCCATGGGTTGTAGACTGCTCTCTTTCAGATTGTACTGGCTTCAGGAGACTTGGGAATCACTTAGGCTTCAGAAGACGGGCCGCTCCGTACTGCGCACGCACGAGCACCCTCTCTCGCACACTCGCGCATGTGCAGTACAGAGCCGGCGGTCTTCGGGAGTCCAAGTGCTTCCGAAGACTTCCAAAGTCTACCGTGGTGGCAGATTCAAGAGAAGGAGCCTGCAGGGGAATGAGGAGACTGGCAGGAAAACAGGAAGGCTCCATAGGACCCAGAGCCTTCTCACTCCTTAGGTGAGGATCTGTTTTTTTTTTATTATTTTAACTTCAGTTCAGACTTGCTTTAAGACTCTTTTAGTTTCTGGTACCACTTGCTGGTAATAAAACATGGCAGAGTACAGTAACGACTGGCTTGGGAAGTAGTCTATTTTTAAAAGTTTAAACTTGTATTTTTGCTTTGTTATCATTCCGTCTATTCTGAAATTAAACAGAAGCCTTCATCCCTAAAACCGTTCACTCCCATAGTAGATGAACCTACTTGGCCATACAGTATTTCATTCAGCATTGATTTGAGTTAGTTTGGATGTACATTTTGTTTGATAATCTCTATGGGGTTAGATACCAATTTTTATGAGTTTTCTGTGAGAGTTTCCTCTGATTTGTACAGTGGGAAAATGTATGTGACAATTGTTAGTTTTTTTCTTTCTCACTGGAGACATAGGATCAGGACCTTTAGATCCTGTTCCCATTTATTATATTACATGCTTTTAATTACTTCCAAATTATTCTATAGCATAACGGTTGCCTGTAGAAATAACTATGAGTTATTGCAAAAATGATTATGTCTTTTTATCTGCTTATTATCTGCTTTCATACAGGGTGAGGCGTACATCAAAAAAGGGCGTCGGGAAAAAAGGGCGCGTGGAGTAAACGATAAACAGTATTATCGTTTATAGAAATATTGTGTAGAATTTCGTTTACAAATAGTGTTTTAAGAATTTATAAATCACTAAATAATGTGTATGAGATCGGCAATTCTTAAAACGTTAATCTTCCCTGTTTGTAAACTGAAACTTATATTTACGTTTGTTAAAAACCCTCCCTGTACCTCTCCCTAACCCCTAGACCCCCTGTTGGTGCCTAAACCTAAGACCCCCCAGTTGGTGCCTAAACCTAAGACCCCCCTATTGGTGCCTAAACCTAAGACCCCCCAGTTGGTGCCTAAACCTAAGACCCCCCTATTGGTGCCTAAACCTAAGACCCCCCTATTGGTGCCTAAACCTAAGACCCCCCTGTTGATACCTAAACCTAAGACCCCCCTATTGGTGCCTAAACCTAAGACCCCCTATGGATAATAATGTTTTACAGACATTAATAAATAAAACATTTAAATAAAAAAATGTAAATAATTTTTTTGGGTGGATAATAATGTTTTAGAAATGTTTTAGAAATAGTGATTTAGTATCTTTATAAACGTTATTTGTCACGGGCTCATTTTGTAAAGTTAAATCATCACAAACATAGTTATAAATCCTTAAAAATCTCCGGGCGCCGTTTGTTAAAACGTTAATAATCTCCAGCGCCTTTTTTTCCCTGTTCGGCGCCCATTAAACGATATTTATAATGGGAGTGAATGGGGCGCCCTTTTTGTCCACTTGTCTCATGCGCCCAAATCTCCTGCTTCCCAGGGTGAGTGGGTTGCAGCAATGGGAGAGTGGCGCAATCGGTGGTAGTGGCGGGAACATGAGGCAGAGTAATTAAAATCTACACCCTTGCAGGGATAACAGGTCCCAAAACAGGGCATAGATTTCACTTAGCCCTGTCCGGAAGTGATTAAATTAACAATGTTGTTTATACTTTGTGTTTTCAAGGTGTTTACTGGGGAATGAAGAATGGGAGTAAAGGGAACCTTAGATGAGAGTGATATGGAAGCTGCCAGGGTCGTCTCACCCATGATGACACGGGGTGATGCAGCTTCCTCAGGTGGTGAAAGTGTGGGGGCGGCGCCAGGCAGAAACAGGAAGAAAAGAGTGCACCTGGCCTGCCACCTGCCTTACAGCTGCCCGTCTGGAAGCATGGCCACCCGGACACGGCACCCCCGGGTATGTGTCGCCGCATCCCCCACTCTGTTTCCTTCAAAAACGCTCTGAAACCCCCATTGACCCAAACTGATCCTGTGAATTTATTGTCCTCTGTTGAGTGGAGTTACTATTAAAGAATACCAGTTTTTATACCTACCCACTGGTTTGCGGATCCATTTTTGTTTTCAATTGTGTGTGGTGAGTGTTGGTTATGGTTAGGCACCACTAGGGAGGTTAAGTTTAGGCAACACTACGGAGGGGGGTTAAGGTTAAATACCTGTAATGATCTGTGCCTGTGTCATCCTGCTGGTGGCAGCACTAAGGAACTTGAGGTGGACTTCCGCTGTCGGCCAGCAGATGGCTCTCATATTGCTGGGAGCGGTGCAATTCCTTGGCTCACCAGCAGATGGAACTGTGAAAGATTCTGGTCAGTCACCTGAGCAATGTGCTGCATATTTAAGGCCGGACTTCCTAGCAGCACATTGCTAGGTCATTTTGCTTGATTCCTTGCAGGGTTGTGACTCTGGCCAACCTTCCTGTGCTCCTGAACTCTGTTCTTATATTCTGAACTCCTGGTATTGATCCTTGCTAGTCTGACTATTCTTCTGTGTGCTGATTGTGCTGAAACGTGTCTGTATATATTGTATTATTGTATATATTGTGTGACCTGTGCCTTTGTATATTTCATTGTAAATATTAGTTAGTTATTCAGTCAGGGTGATTTTGGGTTACAGTGGTCACATTGTACGATTGCATGCATATTGGTTGTATGTGTCTGTTCATAATTGTAAATAAACACTTTTATTATTCTACTCTGTTGTACAGACGTCAGTATTTCCATTGTGATCTTCTGGTTTTGTTTAAACCAAAACGATTGCCATGCAGAGATCGTGGATCTGCCAGTCTGGTTCCAGGCATGACCACGATCTGCATGGCCAATCGTTACAATACCACTGGTGAAAGTTACGTTTAGGCACCACGGGGAAGAGGGTTAAGGTTAGGCACCATTGGGGGGGAGGCTTAGGGTTAGGCAGCGGTAGAGGGAGTGTTCTTTGTAGAGTAGGGTTAGGATAGGTCATAATAAAATATTGGTAAAGATTACTGATAAGGTACAATTGGAAATAACTAGTAGAATATTAAAGTGCCATTTTCTTCTGTACATCCCCTCCACGTCAAAACCAGATCACATTGGTACCCTTATGAGTTGCGCCAGAAAATTAGTTATTTTATGTAAGTGAATACTTACTTACACTCCTTTTTTGGTTTTGTTTTATCCAGTTCGGCCTATCTGGATGAGCTTCCTCGTCCAGATAGGCACTGCTGCTGCCGCCGGCTGGTGCGCGTGATCGGGCGCGCCCCCGCGCCCCCGCGCGCGCTCCCGCTGCCCGCCGCTAGCCCCCCGATCAGTGAATGGGAATATAATTCCCATTCACCGATCTAACTTCCCCGCAGAAATACCGACGCTTTCTCTCCAGAGAGCGCGGTATTTCTGCCCCCAGGAAACATCTCCTCAGGATTTTAGTTCCTGGATGCGAGATCGTTCGCATCCAGGACTTTTTTTACTGTGGCCATCTTGTGGCCAGATAGTAAACTGCACCAACATACATTTTTAATAAAAAAAAATATTATTTTACATTTAAAATTAGCAGTTTCCCTCCCACACCAAAAATTACCCACATACAGTTTTTTTTATTAAAAATAAAAAATACAATTAAAAAAAAAAAGCACAACATAAATAGTTACCCAAGGGTCTGAACTTTTTAAATATGCATGTCAAGAGAATATGTTATTATTAAAATATTTAAAATTTTAAGCTTATAGTGATGGACGCAAATTGAAAAAATGCACCCTTATTTCTAAATGAAATATCGGCACCATAAATTGTGATAGGGACATCGTTTAAACGGTGTAATAACCGGGACAGTTGGGCAAATAAAATACATACGTTTTAATTACAGTAGCGTATATTAATTTCAAACTATAATGGCCAAAAACTGAGAAATAATGAATTTTTTTCATTTCTTTCTTAATCTTCCTGTTAAAATAGATTTAGAAAAAAATAATTCTTAGCAAAATGTACTACCCAAAGAAAGCCTAATTAGAAAAAACAAGATATAGATCAATTCATTGTGATAAGTAGCAATAAAGTTATAGGCGAATGAATGGGAGGTGAACGTTGCTCGGATGCATGAGATTTTTGGACTGCGGTGCTAAACCGGTTAAACTTAGTTGCACTGTATTCTGTGAAAGTTATTTAGCAGTGGGTATTAGCAGATCACCACTTTTATAAACATTGTGATCTGATCAGCTGTTTATTATTATGGCATTCAATGTTTTCATTCTTTTTATGCCATCTGGGGCCTGCGTCTGCCTTTAGTCCCAAATTTACCTTCCTGGCGGTAACCACTTTGCTAGCTGCGCCAGCACACTGATCGCCGCCGCCCCGCGCCCGATCGCCGCTATCTGTTGCGGCGCGCCCCCCCCCCCCAGGCCCCGTGCGCTGCCTGGCCAATAAGTGCCAGGCAGCGCCGAGGGGTGGATCGGGACTCCCAATGACGTCACGACGTCGCTGATCGCCATGGCGACGGGGGAAGCCCTCCAGGAAATCCCATCTTTGAACGGGATTTCCTGATCGGAGATCGCCGAAGGCGATCGAAGCGGGCGGGGGATGCCGCTGAGCAGCGGCTATCATGTAGCAAGCCCTGGGCTCGCTACATGATTTAAAAAAAAAAAACTATATATATATGCACAGAGGGAAATACTGCTTGTTTGGCGGTTGGAAACAGATGTTATTTCTCACAATGTAAAGAGGTTCACAGACAGGAATCTGTCAGTGCCATGGGCCTGACATCACACTGTGGGAAGAATTCCACCACAATATCAGCCACACAGATGCAGTATTTGAGAAAAGGTAAAGTAAAGATTTCTGAGGGAAGATCTCTGAAGGGAAAAGGGGCATTGGCTACTAATTGGGATGAAGTTTAATCCTGGGTTAAAGTCCCTTGTTAAGGGACGAATATATTTTGCTGATATTAGCATCATAATAAGCTGCTCTAGATTTTACCTGTTGTTTATTAACGCGTATGGTTAGCAAAGCTTTGCTTCCCATGCTTACTGCATTGTGGTTCATTTGCAACCATTTTGGGGTTGGGGAGGGGGGGTGGGGAGGGTGTTATAATAATAATTAAGATCACAAAGCTCTTTCTGCAGTTTCTCAATTATCTGATCTTTGAGTGATTACAATGTATTTATTTAAATATTCTAAAGATTTAACTTTTTTATCTAAAACTTCCTTCATCTATTTCTTGTCCCATAAATTTATTTTGATTAACATCCATCTCCTATAAGCCTTGTGGGCATTCCTTAGTATGAAAACACCAGTCTCCCCATTATCATTCATTTTGAAGTATTCTTATGCAGATGGAGTCATTTAGGCTTTGTATAATTGCAGAACTATTGTATGATTAATATTGCCTTAAACCAAAATCAGATTCCTACTGTGGTCTTCTACAAATGATATTAAAACATTATCACACCACTTAATCTGGCATCAGATATTTACTATAGCTGTGTATGGTCTATTAATACTATAGCAATCCTAGCCTAGGATGTCATACAGATATATGAAAAATAAGTATTTATTTTGGTCTCAATTACTAAGCATAATAGCATCTCTAAAAATCTTAACCATGTCTTTCTTGTACATAAGAGTGGGTGACACTGCTGTAGAGTTCCTATTCAGGACAGAATATCTACTGTACTCGACTATTAGTCTACAAATTTAGGTCTGATTCACTAAATAAAAGTATAGGGGTCGATTTATACATGATTCACGGGCAACACTGAGCATGCTGTGTAATGTGTGTACTATTAGTGACAGTCCCATTTGCAACAATTCATACAGTGCCAAGAAATAGTCCTGGCCACAATAGAAAAAAAAGGGAAGGGGCAGGGGGGAAATACTGGGCTGCAGGAAGGGGGTGAATAATTGCTTCACTTGGAGGCCTATCAGAGTTATTGGCTGCACTTAAAGTGGACCCAAATTAAAAATATAAGATTTCAGAAATAAAATCTATTTTCTAAATTATAATCATAAATAGCAGCCTTTTTTCAGCTGCATGATGACAAATATAAAATATTTTACATTTATTGAAGGAACCCCTCCCTTCCTAACATATTGCCGGTACAGAATCCGGCAGACTGGTGGAGTAGGTGGTGTCCGGCAATGGAGGAATTGCTAATGGCTGCCCCCAGTATAACCCTAGTTATGAAAAGAGAAGGGTGAAAGGCATGCACTGAAATGCTCATAGGCTTGAAGGAGTGTTTATTTATCTTTGTATGTGTCAGAGTGGTGCAACTAAATGTTTTTAATTAAAAAAAATGTTTGGTTTGGGTCCGCTTTAAGGGACAGGAGGGGTTAATGGCTGTCCCTTAAGTCATTAACTTTGCTTGGTAGACTTATACTTGAGTCAATAAAAAATTCCAGCTTAAGAGGGTCACATATTGGAGTCGACTTATATTCGACACAAGATCGACTTATATTCGAGGTTATATGGTACTTTAATACATTGGTTTTCAGGTCAGTATGGCAGAGTTGTGTGCTTGTGCTGCAGAAACTTTTCTCACTTCCTGTCGGTTTACTCTACTTTCATTTGTTACCAGTGTTTGTAAATGTTTACCTTCATTCCCTATTACATGCATGCAGGATCAGATTTCTGGAAAGGCCACATAGGCCTGGGCCTTGGGTGGCTGTAGCCCAAGGGGGCACCTGGTCATGAAATAGGGGTTGTTACATATGGAAGATAAGGCTGCAATGGGGAGAAACACATGAAAGAGGGAAGCCGATGCCCAAGAGAGGTGTATATGAAAGAGATGGGCTGCTGTACATGGCAGATACACATAGAAAAGGGGGCTACACATGGAATGGGAGGGGGCTGCTGCATATGGAAGGTAGTCCCAACAAACTTGGTCTAGGGGCAGAAAAATTATAAATCCAGCCTTGCATACATGGTGACTTTTATGGAGGTAAAAAGTTAAAAATGTTTATTACAGTGTCCCCACTTATCAGAAAAGTTTCCAAATATATCCCCTCCGAAGATGAATTGTACACACCATTTAAGCCAAACAATGCTCATCTAAAGATGTGGGTATGTCTTTTCTCTTTCTCTCTGTCGTCCTCTATGTACAGTCCCTGTGGTGGGCCATGACACTACAACTCATAGGTTTGCTAAATGCTGGAAAAGGGGGAGGGGCTAACAGATCACTGCGTGGGGTGTGGTGCAAAATAGTTATACACCTGTAGTGTCTCCTGTGCTTTTTTTTTCCTGGAAGTGTGCTGGACCCTTTGCGCGTGTAATATATATATATATATATATATATATATATATATATATATATATATATATATATATATATATATATATAAACATATATATATATATATATATATAAATATATACATATAAATATATATATATATATATATATATATATATATATATATATATACATATATATATATAAATATATACATATAAATATATATATATATATATATATATATGTATATATATATATATATATATATATATATATATATCTTGACATCATGGTGAGCTAGTTCTCCTTCTAGGTAGGCTAGGGCAGTGATGAGCGACAATGCCAACATTCTTTTCTAATTAATTTTCAAAAAAGTATGATGTTAAATTTGACTTTCGAGCAAAAAAACCATCATAAAATTATTTTGTAATTTCACAAATTTTATATTTTTTTAATTTTCACAGTAAATAGATAAATTATTTTTTTTTTTTTTTTGCATTTCTACAACTTTTCACCATATTGCGAAAATACAATGTATGTTTGCGAAAAATTTCCTTGAAATCAAAAATGCCATCTTCAATGCAAAAATGCTGTGTCGAAAATGTGCAAGCAACACTGGGCAAGGGTAATATTTTAGGCCAGTATACTTCAGATTGTTGCTATAAAATAATACTAAGATCAAAGCTTTTGCGAGTTACAACCATCTTAGTTGTTGGCCGCTGTTTAGCCGTTCGTGTGTCCGTTTTATGCATCATATTATTAACAAATGTGTTTTCCTTTAAAACTACATGGAAGGATTTTTTTTTTATTTGCCTGAACTTCAGCTTTAATCTGTGTATATAGCAGCTTCATGTTAAGATTTCTTTTTAAAGTCGGAGCATATTAGATGTTTAATTAATGGCACATTTGGTCCTCATTTGGAATTTCAACCTTAACCCGAGAACATACAAAGGAAGATTTAGAATGTGATTTTAACAATTTGAGAAGTGTGTGCCAGTCGCTGGAAGATGAAAAACAAATCCCTTTGGCAGTGATTTTCCATGTTTGTTTAATGAAAGGCTGACGGTTTTCTGGTTGGGACACTCATAGCCTACAGATTGCGGAGGTTCTCTCTCTTGTCTTGAAAGGACTGTGTAGGCAAACTATGAAAGCATTTTTAAGGCTTAGCGTGGATCAATGCTGTGATTAGAGATCTGTTGATTAGGTCCAACGCCGCTCACCCACTTAAAATGATAAACACAGTCTCTACAGTGATTAAACCAGTTCACTAAAGCAGGAAATTTCAAGACCATTATTAATTCACTGTATTCTAATAGTACTATTGCATTACTCTGTGTGTGACACTCCACAACCCACTGACACCCAGAGCCGTGCATAATGTGATTCCTTCCCTTTAAGGATTAAAATCCCACTTTGCGTCAACTCCATAATGTTTGGGGGGACTTTTGGCATGGATCCCCCTTCTTTAATTTTGCATAACTTAACCACTTGAGGACTCAGCCTTTACCCCCCCCCCCCCTTAAGGACCAGCGCTGTTTTTTCCATTCAGACCACTGCAGCTTTAACGGTTTATTGCTCGGTCATACAACCTACCACCTAAATGAATTTTGGCTCCTTTTCTTCTCACTAATACAGCTTTCTTTTGATGCTATTTGATTGCTGCTGCGAGTTTCAGTTTTTATTATATTCATCAAAAAAGACATGAATTTTGGCAAAAAAATGATTTTTTTTAACTTTCTGTGCTGACATTTTTCAAATAAAGTAAAATTTCTGTATACATGCAGCACAAAAAATGTGGACAAACATGTTTTTGATGAAAAAAAAACCCATTCAGTGTATATTTATTGGTTTGGGTAAAAGTTATAGCGTTTACAAACTATGGTGCAAAAAGTGAATTTTCCCATTTTTAAGCATCTCTGACTTTCCTGACTACCTGTCATGTTTCATGAGGTGCTAGAATTCCAGGATAGTATAAATACCCCCCAAATGACCCCATTTTGGAAAGAAGACATCCCAAAGTATTCACTGAGAGGCATAGTGAGTTCATAGAAGATTTTATTTTTTGTCACAAGTTAGCGGAAAATGACAGTTTGTCACAAAAAAAAAAAAAAAGGTTTCCATTTCTGCTAACTTGTAACAAAAAAAAAATGAAATCTGCCATGGACTCAACATGCCCCTCAATGAATACCTTGAAGTGTCTATTTTTCAAAATGGGGTCATTTATGGGGTGTGTTTACTGTCCTGGCATTTTGGAGGGTGCGGAATTGTAAGCACCCCTGTAAAGCCTAAAGGTAGTCATTGCACTGTGGGCCCCTTAGCGCAGTTTGGCTGCAAAAAAGTGTCACACATACGGTATCGCCATACTCGGGAGAAGTAGTACAATGTGTTTTGGGGTGTATTTTTACACATACCCATGCTGGGTGGGAGAAATATCTCTGTAAATGACAATTTTTTGATTTTTTTTTACACACAATTGTCCATTTACAGAGTTATTTCTCCCACTCAGCATGGGTATGTATAAAAATACACCCCAAAACACATTGTACTACTTCTCCTGAGTACGGCGATACCACATGTGTGGCACTTTTTTGCACCCTAACTGCGCTAAGGGGCCCAGAGTCCAATGAGTACCTTTAGGATTTCACAGGTCATTTTGAGAAATTTGGTTTCAAGACTACTCCTCACGGTTTAGGGCCCCTAAAATGCCAGGGCAGTATAGGAACCCCACAAATGACCCCATTTTACAAAGAAGACACCCCAAGGTACTCAATTAGGAGTATGGTGAGTTCATAGAAGATTTAACTTTTTGTCATAAGTTAGCGGAAAATGATTTTTATTGGTTTTTTTTACCAAGTGTCATTTTCCGCTAACTTGTGACAAAAAATAAAATCTTCTATGAACTCACCATACTCCTAACGGAATACCTTGGGATGTCCTCTTTGTAAAATGGGGTCATTTGTGGGGTTCCTATACTGCTCTGGCATTTTAGGGGCCCTAAACCGTGAGGAGTAGTCTTGAAACCAAATGTTTCAAAATGACCTGTGAAATGCTAAAGGTACTCATTGGACTCTGGGCCCCTTAGCGCAGTTAGGGTGCAAAAAAGGGCCACACATGTGGTATCGCCGTACTCGGGAGAAGTAGTACAATGTGTTTTGGGGTGTATTTTTACACATACCCATATTGGGTGGGAGAAATATCTCTGTAAATGACAATTTTTTGATTTCTTTACACACAATTGTCAATTTACAGAGATATTTCTCCCACCCAATATGGGTATGTGTAAAAATACACCCCAAAACACATAATACTACTTCTCCTGAGTACGGCGGTACCACATGTGTGGCACTTTTTTGCACCCTAACTGCGCTAAGGGGCCCAGAGTCCAATGAGTACCGTTAGCATTTCACAGGTCATTTTGAGAAATTTGGTTTCAAGACTACTCCTCACGGTTTAGGGCCCCTAAAATGCCAGGACAGTATAGGAACCCCACAAATGACCCCATTTTACAAAGAGGACATCCCAAGGTATTCTGTTAGGAGTATGGTGAGTTCATAGAAGATTTTATTTTTTGTCACAAGTTAGTGGAAAATGACACTTGGTAAAAAAAAACCAATAAAAATCATTTTCCGCTAACTTGTGACAAAACGCTAAATCTTCTATGAACTCACCATACTCCTAATTGAGTACCTTGGGGTGTCTTCTTTCTAAAATGGGGTCATTTGTGGGGTTCCTATACTGCTCTGGCATTTTAGGGGCCCTAAACCGTGAGGAGTAGTCTTGAAACCAAATGTTTCAAAATGACCTGTGAAATGCTAAAGGTACTCATTGGACTCTGGGCCCCTTAGCGCAGTTAGACTGCAAAAAAGGGCCACACATGTGGTATCGCCGTACTCGGGAGAAGTAGTACAATGTGTTTTGGGGTGTATTTTTACACATACCCATATTGGGTGGGAGAAATATCTCTGTAAATGACAATTTTTTGATTTCTTTACACACAATTGTCAATTTACAGAGATATTTCTCCCACCCAATAGGGGTATGTGTAAAAATACACCTCAAAACACATAATACTACTTCTCCTGAGTACGGCGGTACCACATGTGTGGCACTTTTTTTGCACCCTAACTGCGCTAAGGGGCCCAGAGTCCAATGAGTACCGTTAGCATTTCACAGGTCATTTTGAGAAATTTGGTTTCAAGACTACTCCTCACGGTTTAGGGCCCCTAAAATGCCAGGACAGTATAGGAACCCCACAAATGACTCCATTTTACAAAGAGGACATCCCAAGGTATTCCGTTAGGAGTATGGTGAGTTCATAGAAGATTTTATTTTTGTCACAAGTTAGTGGAAAATGACACTTGGTAAAAAGAACCAATAAAAATCATTTTCCGCTAACTTGTGACAAAAAGCAAAATCTTCTATGAACTCACCATACTCCTAATTGAGTACCTTGGGGTGTCTTCTTTCTAAAAATGGGGTCATTTGTGGGGTTCCTATACTGCGCTGGCATTTTAGGGGCCCTAAACCGTGAGGAGTAGTCTTGAAACCAAATGTTTCAAAATGACCTGTGAAATGCTAAAGGTACTCATTGGACTCTGGGCCCCTTAGCGCAGTTAGGGTGCAAAAAAGGGCCACACATGTGGTATCGCCGTACTCGGGAGAAGTAGTACAATGTGTTTTGGGGTGTATTTTTACACATACCCATATTGGGTGGGAGAAATATCTCTGTAAATGACAATTTTTTGATTTCTTTACACACAATTGTCCATTTACAGAGATATTTCTCCCACCCAATATGGGTATGTGTAAAAATACACCCCAAAACACATTGTACTACTTCTCCCGAGTACGGCGATACCACATATGTGGCACTTTTTTGCACCATAACTGCGCTAAGGGGCCCAGAGTCCAATGAGTACCTTTACCATTTCACAGGTCATTTTGAGAAGTTTGGTTTCAAGACTACTCCTCACGGTTTAGGGCCCCTAAAATGCCAGAGCAGTATAGGAACCCCACAAATGACCCCATTTTACAAAGAGGACATCCCAAGGTATTCCGTTAGGAGTATGGTGAGTTCATAGAAGATTTTTTTTTTTGTCACAAGTTAGCGGAAAATGACACTTGGTAAAAAAAAACCAATAAAAATCATTTTCCGCTAACTTGTGACAAAAAGTAAAATCTTCTATGAACTCACCATGCTCCTAATTGAGTACCTTGGGGTGTCTTCTTTCTAAAATGGGGTCATTTGTGGGGTTCCTATACTGCTCTGGCATTTTAGGGGCCCTAAACCGTGAGGAGTAGTCTTAAAAACCAAATTTCTCAAAATGACCTGTGAAATGCTAACGGTACTCATTGGACTCTGGGCCCCTTAGCGCAGTTAGGGTGCAAAAAAGTGCCACACATGTGGTATTGCCGTACTCGGGAGAAGTAGTACAATGTGTTTTGGGGTGTATTTTTACACATACCCATATTGGGTGGGAGAAATATCTCTGTAAATGGACAAATGTGTGTAAAAAAAAATCAAAAAATTGTCATTTACAGAGTGATTTCTTCTACCCATCATGGGTATGTGTAAAAATACACCCTAAAACACATTGGTCTACTTCTCCCGGGTACGGCGATAGCACGTGTGGCACTTTTTTGCAGCCTAACTGCGCTAAGGGGCCCAACGTGCAATGACTACCTTTGGGCTTTACAGGGGTGCTCACAATTTAGCCCCCCCCCCCCACATGACAGGACAGTTAACAAACCCCACAAATGACCCCATTTTAAAAATAAGACACCACAAAGTATTCCATGAGGGGCATGGTGAGTTTATAAAAAAAAATATTTTTTGTCACAAGTTAGCAGAAAAGGATACTTTGTGAAAAAAAACAAAAAACAACAATTTATGCTAACTTGTGACAAAAAACAAAATCTTCTATGAACTCACCATGCACCTCACGGAATACTTTGGGGTGTCCTCTTTCCAAAATGGGGTCATTTGTGGGGTCTGTCCTGGCATTTTAGGGCCTCTGCAATCATTACATGTATGGCCAGTATTTCTGCTATACTCCTTATATTGGGCATACAGGTAGTGCATTCTGGGCTGAAAGGAAAAATGAACGGCAAACATCCCTTCATTCGCATCGATCAATGTGGATGAACAAATATCTGCCAAAAAATGTGAAACAAAAAGAAAAGAAAGAGGGACATAGCTGCCACCCCAAAAATCCAAACCCACCAGCTCGTATGCCCAGGCAAACCTGATTTATTCATCCACATCGATCGATGTGAATGAAGAAATCATTGCTTGAGTTCTTTTTTGATACAAAGTGCTTGCTAAAGCATATGAACCCCAACACCGCTCCTCGGCCCATATGCCTCGGCAAACGTATCTTTTTTACTGTGGAGGAGAAATCTCGTCCTACAGCGCTGCATGCACTGATTTTGTGTAACCTGACAGAAGCGCAATGCTTCTGTCAGGATGCACCATCAGTGCTGCAGCTGATTGGTCGGTCGGTCGGTCGGTCTGGATAGAAAAAAGAGAGAAGAAAAACAAAAAAAACAAAAAGGAGGGGAAGGCGTCCGCCTGGACATAGGAGCTGCCACCCCAAAAATCCAAACCCACCAGCTCGTATGCCCAGGCAATCCTGATTTATTCATCCACATTGATCGATGTGAATGGAGAAATCATTGCTGGGTTCTTTTTTGATACAAAGTGCTTGCCAAAGCATATGAATCCCCAACACCACACCTTGGCCCATATGCCTCGGCAAACGTATCTTTTTTACTGTGGAGGAGAAATCTCGTCCTACAGCGCTGCATGCACTGATTTTGTGTAACCTGACAGAAGCGCAATGCTTCTGTCAGGATGCACCATCAGTGCTGCAGCTGATTGGTCGGTCGGTCGGTCTGGATAGAAAAAAGAGAGAAGAAAAACGAAAAAAACAAAACAAAAAGGAGGGGAAGGCGTCCGCCTGGACATAGGAGCTGCCACCCCAAAAATCCAAACCCACCAGCTCGTATGCCCAGGCAATCCTGATTTATTCATCCACATTGATCGATGTGAATGGAGAAATCATTGCTTGAGTTCTTTTTTGATACAAAGTGCTTGCCAAAGCATATGAATCCCCAACACCACACCTTGGCCCATATGCCTCGGCAAACGTATCTTTTTTACTGTGGAGGAGAAATCTCGTCCTACAGCGCTGCATGCACCGATTTTGTGTAACCTGACAGAAGCGCAATGCTTCTGTCAGGATGCATCATCAGTGCTGCAGCTGATTGGTCGGTTGGAAAAAAAGAGAGAAGAAGAAAAAAAAAAAAAAAAAAAAAGCAAGCAAGCAGCAAAGCACTTCAATAACATTAACTTTTTAAACTTTATTAAATATGTTCAAACCAAACAATAACATTGGTAACCAAATATTAACTTTTTTGCTTACCTGTTTTTTTTGTTTTTGTTTTTTTTTACCTGCGAGCTGAGGATAAACTTCTCCTCCCCCATGGGTCAATGTGCAAAGTGCAAATCGCACAGATATGTGGCGAAGTACATTATGCATTCTGTCCCAAGTGAAAGGAGAGGTTTCTGGCAGGCCAGTGTATTTGGATCTCTCAAAACCTGATGTTTGGGTTCACACTGCATACTGGCCTATCCGGTCGGTCGAGCCCGCCGCACCGTCTCGCCCAAAATAGATCTTCAGGGAATACCACAAGAGTAGCATTCGGCCTAGTAATTAACTGCGTCGCCGTAGACTAACATGACTTCCGGGCCGACCCAAATTGCAGCAGAAGCCACGCAGTAACGTAGGCATGCACTAGCGTTAAGTCAAGCACTTCCGGCGTAGGGGGGGACCGCAAAGTGTGACTTTTGCTAGGCAATTTGCCCTAACGCATCGCGCCAGTGTGAAATAGCACTGAGAGACCCTTGTGTGCCTACTGCTGTGTCTGTAGTTCCCTAGGTTCTAAAAGTGTGTCTTCTCGTGGTACCTCTCATAACACTCCCCTAGGCATAGGCCAGGCTGGTCAGGACAGCGGGGACAGTAAACGGGGGTGTCACGCCTTATTCCAGCCTTGCTGCAGACACGACATCTTTTTCTGGGGTTGCGTTGAGTTTGGGTACTGGGAATCGGGTAGGCGTAATGCCTTCCATGCAGCCGGCTAGTTGCATTTGGGGGTTGGGCTCTGGCACCTTCTGGATAGAGGAGTGCCGAAACAATGTCTTCCTGGAATTGAAGGAAAGATCCAGTTCTCCCAGCCTTACTGTAGAGAACTAAGCTGTTGTACATCGCCAATTGAATTAAATACACAGACACTTTCTTATACCAGCGTCTGGTTTTCCGGGAAATTAAATAGGGCCCTAACATCTGGTCATTGAAGTCCACCCCTCCCATGTTGGCATTATAGCTGTGGACGGCGAGGGGCTTTTCAATGACCTCTGTTGCCCGTGTAATTTGTACTGTCGTGTCTGTGTGAATGGTAGACAGAAGGTAAACGTCCCTCTTGTCCTTCCATTTCACCGAGAGCAAGTCATCGGTACACAAGGCGGCCCTCTCCCCCCGCTGAAGTCTGGTGTTAACGAGCCGTTGGGGGAAGCCCCGGCGACTAGGCCGCACGGTGCCACAGCATCGGATTCCTTCTAACTTTAAGTGCTGAAAGAGGGCCACACTTGTGTAAAAGTTATCCACATAAAGATGGTACCCCTTCTGGAACAAGGGTGACACCAAGTCCCACACAATCTTTCCACTGCTCCCCAGGTAGTCAGGACATCCGACCGGCTCCAATTTTGAGTCTTTTTCCCTCATAGACCCTAAAACGAGATGTATAGCCTGTGGCCCTATCACAGAGCTTATACAGTTTCACCCCATACCGGGCGCGCTTGCTTGGGATGTACTGTTTGATGCCAAGGCGCCCGGTAAAATGTACGAGGGACTCATCTACACAGATGTTCTGTTCAGGGGTATAAGCATCTGCAAATGTGGATGACAGGTGGTCTATGAGGGGCCGAATTTTGTGGAGCCGGTCATAAGCTGGGTGGTCTCTTTCATGACAGGTGTCGTTGTCATTGAAATGCAGGAATCGCAGGATGATCTCAAATCGCGCCCTGGACATGGCAGCAGAGAACACGGGCATGTTATGTATTTGGCGTGTAGACCAATAAGAGCGCAATACATTTTTTTTAGTAATACCCATGTTGAGGAGAAGGCCCAAAAAAATTTTAAGTTCGGAAACTTGGAGTGGTTTCCACCGAAAAGGCTGGGCGTGGCAGCTTTTCGGATGGGCGGTTATAAATTGTGTGGCATATAGGTTGGTCTCAGCCACAATTAAGTCAAGGAGATCCTGGGTGAGGAACAGTTATTATTATTATTATTATTATTATTTATTTATTTAAAAAGCGCCAACATATTCCGTGGCGCTGTACAATGTAAGAAAACAAACAAGGGATACATAATGATACAGACAATGATATACATGGAAATATGAACACTGATACAAGATACAGCACTGCTGATTACAATTTGATTTAACAGGATGACTAAAATGTATACATTTCTAACAGTGTGCAAGCAATTGAATTAATAACATTCCATGACACAAAAGGGTGAGAGCCCTGCCCTTGCGAGCTTACAATCTGAAGGAAAAAAAAGTTCAAAAAAGTCTAGGGCCGATCCTAGTTCAACTGTCTCCACCTGGACTCCAGACTGCGCGGTGAAAGGGGGCAGTATGGGTGCGGCGGGATCAGGGGAATGCCAATCAGGGTTTGCCAGCACCTCTGGAAAACCAATGGGAGTACGGGCCCGTCTACTTGGTGGCTGCGGATCGGATCTTAATTCACGTACCACCGAACCAGTTTCTACTTCCAGGATGGTGTCCGCCACTTCATCAGGGTCTTCTGCGGAAGTACTGGTGTTGATAGGTCCAGGAGATGCTGCGCTGCTGGTGCATGCCTCACCAAGAAAAATCAGATCAGCGCCACTCTGCTGCCCTTGAGACTGATCTTCCGCCACCTGCAGTCCAGTGACATGGGGTGTGGTACGCCTGGCTCTAGCCGGAACCTCAACCTCGTCATCGGAACTATCGGTCAGAGAGCCACTGCTGTCTACAGGATCGTACTCTGAACCCGAAGATTCGTCGAATAAGTCGACCCAATCATCCTCATCCGACTGGTCCATGTACCTGTAGATGTCTTCATTGGAAAACCTCTTTTTTGCCATGGTGGCCTGCTAAATTTAGGAGGTATTCCTCTGAGACTACCCAGGAAAAGAGCACCTACCTAGCGAAAGGGAGTACTTGAGAGGTAGAAAGCTGTGGTCACTGAGTTTAGATAAAAAAAAAATCAAAACTGATGTTTACAGTGCCACAGTGTTTTTTGCAGTGATCAGAAAAAAAAAATTCTGTCACTGCGGTGGGGCAGGCTGAACGCAGTGCAGGCGAACGATCAGGTCTGATTGGGCAAACACTGCGTTTTTTTGTGGATCCTTGTGACCCTAATATAGATCTGACTGTGATCACTAATAATCACTTACAGATACTATATAGTACAAATGCTGATTAGCGACAGTGATGACGCTAATTAGTGACTGTGGTGCAGTGGGCTGAGCACTAACTGACACTAACAACCCTTTTGCTTAGCTAACTGGCCTAACTGTTTGTTACCACTAGTGATACTAAAAAAGTTTTTAGATCACTAGGATAGTGATAGTGATGGTGAGGGGGGGGAGGGGGGGGGGGGGGGGTTGGGGATCAGAGAGCAATCACAAATAATCAAAAACAATCACGAGACAATTACAACACAATTACAGCAATCGGCGCAATCAAAGCCAATCACGGACCAATTGAATCCAATAACGCGACAATCAAAAACCAATTACGTGACAATTGAAGCCAATCACATGACAATCGATGCTAATCACAGGGCAAAACAGCCAATCAGTGGGCAATTGGCACAATCAAAACCAATTACGGGCAATTGAAGCCAATCACGCGACAATCGATGCCAATCACAGTGCAATTGAGACAATTGTAGCCAAACAAAGCACAATCAAGCCTTACAGACAGGAGATAAGATACACAATGGCAGGGGGGAGAATATACGCAAGCAATGCACTAGTAAGGTGTGGGGAGGATCTGAGGGGGTGGGTGATCAGAAGCCCCTAAGGGGAAGTTGGGGGTCTGATCTGATGGATAGGAGTGACAGGTGGTGACAAGGGGTGATAGATGGGTTATTGACGGGTGATAAGTGGGTGTTTACAGCAGGGAAAAACAGATGCAAACAATGGACTGCTGATGTGATCGGGGGGGGGGGGGGGGTCTCGGGGGATCTGAAAGGGTGGGTGGGTGATCAGAAGCCCCGGGGCAGTTGGAGGTCTGATCTGATGTGGGGCAGTGACAGGTGGTGACAAGGGATGATTGACAGGTGGCTGATAGGTGATTGACAGCTGATCAGTGGGCGATTACAGGGAGATAGATAGTATACAGGGGGGGGGGGGGGGTCAGGGGTGGGGGAGATCTGAAGGGGTGGGTGGGTGATCAGATACCCCTAAGGGGTAGTTGGGGGTCTAATCTGATGGATGGGAGTGACATGTGTTGACAGGGGGTGATAGATGGGTTATTGATGGGTGATAAGTGGGTTTTTACAGGGAAAAAAAGATGTAAACAATGGACTGCTGATGTGATCAGGGGGGGGGGGGGTCTCGGGGGATCTGAAAGGGTGGGTGGGTGATCAGAAGTCCCTAAGGGGCAGTGGGGGGTCTGATCTGATGTGGGGCAGTGGCAGGTGGTGACAAGGGATGATTGACAGGTGACTGATAGGTGATTGACAGCTGATCAGTGGGCTATTAGAGGGAGATAGAGATATGCAGTATACAGGGGGGGAGGGAGGGGGGGGGAGATCTGAAGGGGTGGGGGGTGATCAGATAACCCTAAGGGGTAGTTAGGGGTCTGATCTGATCAATAGGAGTGACAGGTGGTGACAGGGATTGATTGATCGGTGATATGGGGGGTGGTTAGGTTGAAGCTGCGTGCTGCAGGGGGGTACAGGGGGGTGTCTGATGGGTGCTGCGGGGGATCGGGGGGTCTGTGGGGCTCCTAAAGTGTGTGTGTGTGTTGCTATACTGTGCCTGCTCTCCTCGCTGGTGGTCGATCGCTAAGTGTGACCACCAGCGGGAGGCAGGCAGTATAATACAGTTTGTTACGTAAACAAACTGTATTATACATGTTCGATTGGCCAATTTGAATGTTTACAGCCCGCCGGCGCTGCTGATTGGCCGGCGGGCTGAAGTCACATGGGGGCCGAAGAGTGTGACGTAGCGATCGCGCGGCTACAGCCGCGCGATCGCTCGTTAATTAGGCTGCAGCTGGCGACGCAATACTGCGTCGCTGGTCCTGCAGCTGCCACTTTGCCGACGCGCGGTATGAGTGCGCGGTCGGCAAGTGGTTAAAGAAAACCTGAACTGAAAATTAAAAGTAAAAATAAGTATGCACAAGTCATACTTACCTTCCATGTAATCTACTCCTCAATGTCTTTCTCCTCTCCCGCATCCTGTTTGTTCACTGTGATCAAGGGAATTTTCCGTCCTCTATTTTGAAAATGACCATTACCCATAACAGCTTTCTGGTCAGCACACAGTTAAACTGTAACATCGACCACTTGAGCCATAGGGAAACATGGACATTACCTGGTACATCAGTTTTCCTCTCAGCTATAACTGACAAAAACTGATATTTTACTGACAGCAACTGATATATTTCAGATCTGACAAAATATTGTCAGAACTGGAAGGGATTATTGTCAGAAGAAAATGGTGAGCTGATGGCAAGGTAACTATGTAATGTTCATTTGAAGTTACCTCTTGTGTTTATTTTAAATATTTTTACTCAGTACAGGTTCTCTTTAACAAAATTATGCAAATATTATGTTAAAATTGTGCTAAATCAAAACAACCCACAAATTCATAATTAGCATCAAAATCATAATTGCAAACATTATATGAAAATGAACTACAGGCTCAGTATACACCAGAAATTCTGGATGTATGCCTGCCTTTCAAGGGCATACAGAGATGATTTGCATATTCAGCAGTAATGCATCATGGGAGATCTCTCTTGCTCACTTAAAGGACACATCTGAGGTCCCCTCCGCTGCAGATGCCGAACCTCCATTGCAGATGCGTGCAGTCGCACCGCTTGGGATTGTATTCCCATGGCCAGGAGCATTCTATGCACTTCTGAGCTGGGAGCAGAGCTGCAGCAAGGGACAGATAGGCTGCCAGGGGCTGAAGGGGCTGAAGGAAGCCCCAGGTAAGTAGATTTGTTTTTTTTTTTCTCCTCGGACCTGTCCTTTAAAGCTGAATAACTGCAAATACCTTCTGTTTTAAAGAGAGTCTGAAGTGAGAATAAAACTCGCTTCAGCTCTTATATTCAGCAGGGGCATGTGTGCCCCTGCTAAAACGCTGCTATCCCGCGGCTGAACAGGGGTCCCTTATCTCCCAAATCCCCTCCGTTCTTTGTGGGGATCTCTTCCTGGTGAGGCAGGGCTAATGGCCGCAGCCCTGCCTCACACGCGTCTCTCAGCGTGTATCTCCGCCTCTCCCCCGCCCCTCTCAGTCTTCCTTCACTGAGAGGGGCGGGGGAGAGGCGGAGATCCGCTGCTGATAGACGCGCTGAGAGGCAGGGCTGCAGCCGTTAGCCCTGCCTCCAGCAGCAGCAAAATCTACGACCAAGTTGGTCGTAGATTTTGCAAGGGGGAATTTGGGGGGTAAGGGACCCCCGTTCAGCCGCGGGTTGGCGGCGTTTTAGCAGGGGCACATATGTCCCTGCTGAATATAAGCTCTGAAGCGAGTTTTATTCTCGCTTCAGAGTCTCTTTAAGAAGGCAAATGTATATTTAGCGTCTTTTAGTCTCTTTTAACCAATTATATTCCCTCAGTGATTCTGGGTCACCATGAGCTCTCTAGGTATTCTGTGAAAATTAGTGACGATCATGATCAGCTAATTAAGATTACACTAAATTTTGCATAGATTTTCGCAATTACGCTCATACATAAGTACAATTTGCAGATTTTGTATAATCCATTCGTGTAATTTAGTTCCAAATTTAAAGGTTAATAATAAAGACCCCACACATATTATTGTCACCAAAATTGCTACGTATGTTAACAAGAATAGTAAATACAAGTAAAAAAAAGACCTGTAGTTTTTGGGAAAACCGATTTTCAAAAAAGGAAAGGAAAAATGTTTTTTAAACTGTCATTTTTCTGAGGTTAAAATAAATTTTTTTCTTAACATACTTAAAATGACAGACAAAATGAATTAAAATTTTCCCAAATTTTGCATTACAATTTCCCATGCGAATTTCGAAGTTACGACCATGCGAAATTTGTGCTCATCACTAGTGAAAAATCAACAAAAGTGAAATTACCCATAGGCATCAATTCATCAAGCATTACCGCACTCGGTATTAATGCTGAAAACAAAGATTAATGTTGTAGCGCTTATTTGTGCAGTATCGGTTGGCAGCACAGAGTTAGCAAGGAAAACCACCACCTTACATTCTAAAATACCATTCAAAATAACTCATGCGCCAATGCAAATAAAATATTGCAAAATGTTTAATAAAATATACCTGTTAAAATATATCTCTCACTTAAATATCCAGGACAATGGTTGGCGTTCAATCTAGCAATCTCCCTCACATTGGAGTGAGGCGTTTTAAGTGCAGTTAGGAAGCATTTCTTGTAACAGTAGTTTGGAACTGCTGCAGGTGGGGATATAACCCTTTCTGTGACAGTAAGAAGTGACGATACTGTGAGGGAGATTGCTAGATTGAACGCCAGCCACTGTCCTGTATATTTAAGTGAGAGATATATTTTAACAGGTATATTTTATTAAACATTTTGCAATATTTTATTTGCATTGGCGCATGAGTTATTTTGAATGGTAATGCTGAAAACAGCTGAATTTACGGAACATTTAGTAAAATGTAAATTCCTCAAGGCAGTTACCATATGTCAAGCTGAAATTACTGAGCAGTGAGGTAAATTGCCGACTTGTGCGGTAAACACCTCCAACATGTCAGCAAATGTCAATCCATAAAGATCAATGCAGAAGTGAAGCAGTGTGAAGCAAGCACCCATGGAAGAAAAACAGGAGGATGTGCTAGGACCCGCAGTGTCTCTGCATACTCCGACACTCCAACGTCTTGTATCAGCAGTCAAGTCAGCACCATCCAGTAGTGATAAAGCCCTTTTATTGATAAAACAACATAGCAAGCATTACAGCGACAGCAGCGCTGTTTCGGTCCGCAGACCTTTCTCAAGCTGTATCAGGCATTGTTATAGATATAATAAAGATCAATGCATGCAGTAAAGCCAAGGAACATGTTCTCTAAATACCGGTAGCTTCAAATGCCTTCTGTGTGGATATCCCCATGATTGACCTCTCTCCTGCTACTCCCTGTGATTGGATCCAAAGCCTTCTCCAGAAGGTCCAGCTTTTCTACCCCCCAGACAGTGAGCAGGAGGCCGAAACAAAAGATGTTTTCCCTACTACCCTTTGGCCACCCTATTGGAAGATGCAGAGGAGCTAGTGGGGAAATCACATGTGGCATGTGTAATGTCTTTCGGAAGTTCATCTCAGCTGTGGCAATTAAATAAAATGTTAAGAACGACTAATAGACAGATTCGGAGTGAACAGAGACAGTATAACAAACATATACTTCTAAAGGGATGTCGGGGTGCCTCTCACTATTGTAATGCCATCACTGCACAGAACAGCTAGACAGCTCCACAGTTACCAAACAGGTTTTTGTGAATTGAAGCATAGTATTTTGGTAAATAACCGAACTTCTACCGCACCTGTGAAAATATTGATGAATTAGCAAAAAAAAGTCTAAAATACTGTATTTTCAGGACTTGTTTTTTTTTTTATCGTACAGCCTTTGATGAATTGATGGCGTAGTGACTGATCACTACACTGAAACAAGTCTTGTGCAGCCCCTATCACTATGTGTGCAAATTTTATAAACAAAGGAGAATTTCCTTCAAAATTCCCTATATGGTACAGTTGCACACACTGACTCTGGGGTTAATAATGCTGTAGGCCATTTAATCAACCTGCATGCTTTTAGATTATGGTACAAAAATACACATCGGGAAGAAACACAAACATGGAGAGCATGCAAAGTGCTTGATTTGTAGCAGATCATTTCTCTTTAAGTGAATATATTGTTTGAGATCCTTGGCTGCTAGAGTCATTTAAATTCATGTAGTTTTTTCCCTCCAGCATTTGGACTGGCCATATGTCATGTATTTTATTTATTTGCGTGATTTGTTGTTTAGGATGCGGAAAGTCTGTTCATGGTTGGTGTTTTGAGTGCGTAGGTTTGTGATAAATAGAATTTGCTGACATCATTATACATACCTCATTTAGAAGCAGACCTGAACTCAGAACTTCCTCACGGCTCTAAAAGATAAGCAACAGCATAAAAACTTTTGAAGAAAAAAACATTTCTTTGTTACACACAAAATACAAAATACAAATCCTACAATAAATCTACAGTGTTTCTACTTCCTGCTTTCATGGAAACAGATATAATGTTAACATCCTGGGCCCTATGCAATTCACTTTTTCACCTGAGTTTTCTCCTAGGAGATTTGGCCTCAATTCACAAAGCTCTTCTCCTGTCTTTAATAATGTTTCTATAGTTATCACCATGGTGATGAGGCATGTAGTATTCAGGAAACATTTTACCTCAGGCAACCCTAAAGTTAACTCTTCTGTCTTTAAATTAACTCTCCAATCCTTAAAATAACTCCACAGTTAAAGACAGGCTGTTAATTAACTGTGTGTGAAAATAACTACAGAGGAGGTAACTTAACTACAGTCGAGGTAACTTAAGGAATGAAGAGATAAGATAACTCTCTTACTGTGTGGTGGTAGGTTTTCTCTTGCCTCATCTCCAGCATGATCTTAGTGAATTGAGGCCAATGTTTCATCTTCAATTTAAAATATCTTTCCAGAACTTTTCAACTAAAAAAGTAGCAAAAAGCAGGTGAGAAAGTACTATTACAATTATTTTGAGTATTTTCTTGCTTGCTGGTGGCTTAAAATGCATTTTATTGACAAGTTTAAAATTTTCACCTTAGAGAAAACTCAGGTGAAAAAGTGAATTGCATATGGGCCCAGCTTTAAAACTATCTGCCATCTCAGTCAGCTGACACGGGGGAGAGATCAAAATACGACTTGTGATTACGACAGATGAGGGGGAATTAGACGGGCTAAACTCTCTGCATACATACAGGGTGCATTTCTCTACATTTTCTTTCTGTCCTGTGCAAGAGGTCAGGTCCACTTTAACCATTACAAAGCGGTAATACTGTGCTTCTAATCTGAACATGGCCACATGCACATATGCTCCAATGTAGTAAATCGTATCTTTAAAGTGTATTTTTACTACATATCCAACAAATGATCTGATATAAAAGTAAATATTATTATTAATTTATAAAGCGCCAAGATATTCCATGGCGCTGTACAGAGTAAGGCTGGGTTCACACTTATTAAAAATCCTGTACATTTGCAAAACACAATTCTGCTAAAATTCACATTTTTCGCATTCAAGGACATAACTTACTTTTTGCCACATTTGCACATTGCATGCGATTTTCCATTGACTTTCATTAGCGATCAAAAATTTTACTGCAAAAAACGCATGCAAAAACGTTTAGTTTTCAGCAATGATAAGTGGGAAAAATTCCTTAAAGAGTAACTGTCAGGCTGCAAAAGCTAATTTAAACCTCTATTCTCCTGTGTTAAACTTTTTAGAAGGAAGCCAAAAAGGCAATACTGAAGTTAAAAATCTCTCTTACTGTGACGTGTGCTGAACAGCAAGGCTGTTATTCCCAAGCTCTGTAAGGAGGCCGGCAGGACGCATAACAGATACTGCAAAGCATTCTGGGGCTGCTTCTCCCCAGTGCACTACCTTGGGTCATCCCCTTCATTTCCCTATCACGCCCTATGGCTGCTTCACAGGCTCATGTTACAGCAGCTTCTAACAGCAGCAGCCTAAACTCACAGCACTGAAAAATCACAGGGCACATGTTCCGTTAGAGTATACTGCATGAGTCCGCTATTGTTTCTAGCCACATGGCTAATTAATATTCACTGCACAGTAGTGTTGTCCATTAGGATCTTTTTTGTGAGTCGAATCATCAGGAAGCAGGGAGGATATGACATCACAATTGGCTTCATAGGAGACAGACAAACATGGAACCTGCCATGAGCTGTCAGGAGCATCATTCTCTGAAAATCCTATATAAAAATTCTGGGAAATCCAAACGTGGACAGTGAAATGCATATGTAATGTAAGTAGAGCCAATATTTAGCTACTGATATATGTGTTTTTTTTCTCTGAGACCTTATACCTAACAGCTCCTCTTTAAAATTATGTGGTACATAATACAGAAAATTAAATACTGTACACAAAATATATACACTAGTACATTAAATAGAATTTGTGGACATAGTAATTACAGTGATAAATGTAACATGATGAACAAGATGTATAGCAAATTTTAAGACACAAAAGCAATGCCCTTGTGAGCTTACAATCAACAAATATGAAAACCTTTTCATTATCAAGCTTTTGTTTTATTTTTTATACTGTCACTCTAATGCCTGGTTTACACCATGCAATTTCCCATCAGATAGATGGGTTGATAGATTATTTCCAACAGATCCGATCAGATTTCTGATAGTTTTTCTGATCAATTTTCTGATCACATCTATGCAAATTGATCTGAAAAACTATCTGACCTGTCGGAAATGATCGATTCAACCCACCTATCTGACGGGAAATTGCATGGTGCGTACCAGGCTTTAGACTTCACTCTCTACTCACTTGGACTCAGTTTGGGTAGTTGGACTGAGCAACTACCGTCCAGTAAACCTTCATTGAAAATAAGGACTAGTCCAAAACCAGTCAGATCTGTCTACTATAGTAGGTTTTACTACCTACTATAAGTGACATCGACATAGGTAGTGGTACAAAGTAATTTATATTGCCTTTTACTCTTGGGAGAGATGTAAAGTCTATGCATAGGCATACACATGAATATTCAATTTTACAAATATTCTTGATAGTGATCCTTTAAGCCAGAAACTCGGCACCATAGATTTCAATACTTTTTGGCCGAAAATCCAAAAGTCGAACTGTAACTCAGCTGGGAAAGCCAGAATGGAATCTGGAACTGGTTATCCCCAGTATTGTCTATCTCTGCTGGAACCTTCTGAGATCCTAGAAGATGTTCACTAACTCGTCTGTAGATATATACAGATCCTACCCCCATCAAAAGGTAATGTACAAATGACATCTTCCAACATATTATGTGCCATCAGAAGACCCGTCTGCTATGGTTGAGTTTCCACTAAGTACAATCTCCATTAGGTCCTTACGTTGACTTGTATGACCCAGCTGAAGTTCTCAGTCTCCTAACTAACCCACCAAAGAGGAAATAATTAACTCTGAAGCTTTCTAAAAAAGAAGAAGCAAAATAAATGCAAGCAAAACATCTCAGTTAACGAGACAATGACAAAGAGCAGAACACATAAATATAACCGAGCCTAGCAATTCTTTGACAAGCACAAACTTCACTCAGTCACAAAGAAACATCAAGATGACAATTCCCAAGAGAGCTGAGGAACCAGAGGCGTCTCATAACCCTCCCTGTGTGCGCCAAGACTGACATGGACCTTAATGAGCCTTGCATAAATTCTGTTTTTACAGCAGCCTTGACAAGCTTAGCTAAATGAGGATAAAGTGGAATTCCTTTTCAAAGAAACAGCTGTATGATTTTACAGGGACTCAGTCATAAGTGCTCAATGATTGTATCATTACAGTACAACTAGCTATAGTACTACACTACTGGATCTATGGCAGTGGCAGGTCTGAGCTTCAGGCCAGTTTCACATTAGCAGCCAGCGTTTGCTTTGTGGTGCGATCAAATGATCGTATTGCACGACAACGCTAAAAAGAAGCCTCGTATTCACTGGCGTTGATGTGCAATAATGTAATTTGTGGCAGCAAACTAAACTATAAGTGAGGCTGTCTAGCGCTCACTTCCTGTGGCCGAAGTACCAATTGCAAGGAAGTATGATGAAAAAATACGCTTCGTGCATGCACACTGCAACGCGGACGTGAAACAGTTTAACATATCTGTGGTGCCAATGCCATTGACTTACATGACTTCTGGTCAACGCACATCACTGCGGATGTTGAGCCGTACCATGCTGATGTAAAATGTCCCATATGAAATGTCGCGCAGGTATGAAAAGTCCAATAGACCCTCATTGATTTAGCGTTACCCTGCAGTAAAAAAGGGTAACATAATGCAATGAAAACATCCTAGTGTGAAAGGGACCTCAGGTTAGTCTAGGAGAATACAGGTATTAGGCAGCGGCATAGCAATAGGGGATACAGAGGTCTTGACCACACCAGGAGCCCTGCACCTTCAAATGCCGTATTAACTCTTTGTTGGTGCTGTGCGGGGTAATGATAATTACCTCTATTTATTCTCTGAGTAATGGTAAGCATAAACAAACTATTCCCCTTCCCCCTCTCACGCCTCTTTCACACTGCAGATGTCCTCAGCAGGTTTTGATGCTCCATATCAGCTATTACGTATAGAGGGCCTGAGAACTCAGCTAAATGTAAAAATTGCGGTGAGGCCCACAGCTCCTTGGCTAGGCCACTGTGCAGAGCTGGGACAAGGTCCTCCAGCACCCAAGGCTGAGACACCAAAATGCGCCCCTCCATCCCTCCCACCCCAGCCGTCACCCACTGATTGCTATTAGACTAAGAGGCCCCTCCCCATCCCTCCCACCCCAGCCATCACACACTGATTGCTATTACACTAGGAGAGCCACAGGGCCCACAACCTACCCAACACCTTAATATCTAGTTATCTGGCTTGCAGTCACTGCTATGTATCCCCTTTTCTTATTTCTTTCTGCTTCATACACAATTAGGAATGACAGCTGAATGAATTGTGCGCCCCCTCCTACACTGCGCCCTGAGGCTGGAGCCTCTCCAGCCTATACCTCAGCCCGGCCCTGCCACTGTGTCCAGGGGTTCCATTAGCACTATTTAGAGATTTCATCAATGTTTGGTAAATTCTGACTAACACAAAATGTGTGGATCTGATCTATGGCTTCTGCCTACTTTTATCCTTTGCTGATTAAAGCAAGCCAATGAAATAAATTAAAAAAGTTAGATGCCATATTTTTCAGAATATACACCCCACTTTTTTGCCCAAAACTGACGGGGGGGGGGGGGGGGGGACGACTTATATTAAGTGGTGAGTGGGGAAGATTGCACAGAAGATTGGAGAAGCTATATTATCTGGTCCTGCCACAGCACTCATCTCCCCCACGCTCTGGTCCTGCTTCTACATGTGCTCCTCTTCTCTTGCAGCTGCTGGTGATATCCCATACACTGCGCCCACCAGTCTCTCTAGAGGTCCAGGTCATTTTTTCCATCTGACCATCGTACTTTCTCATTAGTGGTTGTTATTGTAAAACCATCAGAGGCTCACATGCGCCAGGGTCACGCATGACATTCTCAATTTTCCCGGCAGTTTCAATCACATTGAAACTATCGATCCAGCAGGCTGGAAAGATCTCTCTCGAAAGGGGGGAGTTGGGTTAGTCGGCTGTGCAATGGTAACAGCATTCAATTTCCAGACATCCCCCGGCCAGTCTTCCCCCATGTGAAATGTTTAACTCCCCCAGTCTGTGCAGAATGTTGCAGCAGAGTTTACACTCACCTTTGCACTGGCACGTCTCCTCCTACTCTCCATTGCTGCTAGACGTCTGTACCCTGTGACCTGACAGCATATACGTGGGCATGCATGCGCCACTAGGCCATGAGGAAAGACTCCAATGTGTGTACACTCTTGATTTGTAAATTAATCTTTGCTGGCTGGTATATAGGTTTTTACCCCAGAGGTTGGGTGACCTACGTCCAATTAAATCAGGGCCAAATTTTCCATAAGTCACTGTAGGCTTGTGCCTACAGGTGCCTGATGATGGGAAGGCAGCTCATTCCCCTCTCCCAGTGCCTCCCTCCTTCCTTCCCTATGCAGAGTTCTGAGTGAAGAGTAAATGAGGGGTTACTCACCCGGCTCTCTGCATTCCACTGACGAGACCTCCCTTCAGCCGGAAACACCTCTAGCTACCTAATACTGAGGTTCCTCTAGCTACCTAATACTTGGGGGCAACTATAGCTACTTCTGGCTACCTATTACTAAGGGGCACCTGTAGCTACCTACGCTGGGCAGGGGAAGTAAGGGAGAAGTGACAGCTGGGCCAGCCAGAACACTTGCAGTGCAGTTCGGAGGGGGTTTTAGGTTCATGGAGGGCAAAGTCTAGAGTGCCAGAACATCTGTGCCTATAGGTTCCTGTGAGGTAAATCGAGGCCTGAATCAAATTGAGGATTGAGGACCAGGGGTGATGTGGTGTGACAAGTCTTAAGATTTCTGGCCACAATTTCAATACCACCAACATTTCACCTATACCAGTGCAGAGAATTGCAGGTGAAATAAATAAAAGAACTGAAGGCAGGAATATAATAATTATGCCAATAAAATGTAGTCAGCCTGACAGTACATATTGCTATATGTGTAAGTGTATTTCCATTTAGTCAGTTAACTACAGCTGCTTTGAAACTGTTGGAATGCCGTCACAGCATATTTTAATATCCTCAGCTACAGAAATGGCTTATCAGATCCAGCACCTCCTCAGAGCGACTGCTGTAGACAAAGAGCAAAACATATTTAACATGCCTATTTTCTCAACAGTGGCGTAGCAATAGAGGTCTCGACTCGACTGCACAAGGACCCTGGGCCAGAGGGGCCCTGTAGTGCCCTCCCTCAACTGCAGTATGGCTTTTTATTGGTCCTGTTCTTGTAATGATCACTTCTATAAATGCTTTGAATGATAAAACAAGTTGTTCCTCATCCCCTTCTTGTACCTCTGGCACTGTGTTTTCCTTGGGAGGTTTTGGTGCGCCATATCAATTGTTATGTGTAGAGTGCTTGGGGGGGCATGTAAAACCCACTCCAGGGCCCATAGCTCCTTAGCTACGCCACTTCTCATGCTGCTATGTTGGCTCATTATTATTATTATTATGTAATATTGATATAGCGCCGACATCTTCCGCAGTGCTGTACAGAGTATATAGTCTTGTCACTACCTGCTCCTCAGAGGAGCTCACAATCTAATCCCTACCATAGTCATATGTCTATATTGCGTAGTGTTTGTATTGTAGTCTAGGGACAATTTAGGGGGGAAGCCAATTTACTTATCTGTATGTTTTTGGGATGTGGGAACAAACCAGAGTGCCCAGAAGGGGAGAACATA
This sequence comes from Hyperolius riggenbachi, assembly GCF_040937935.1. NCBI lineage: Eukaryota > Metazoa > Chordata > Amphibia > Anura > Hyperoliidae > Hyperolius > Hyperolius riggenbachi. Next base: position 87,375,654 of record NC_090646.1, read on the forward strand.
CAAACTCCTTGCAGATGTTGACCTGGCTGGGATTCGAACCGGGGACCCCGCCTTGCAAGACAAGAGCGCTAACCACTACGCCACCGTGCTGCCATAACTTAAATCTACTGCAACAAGCACTGTCTTCTTTCATCACAGAAAACTTTCTTCAGCTTTTTTCTTGGACCTTCGTCTCCCATCACCTAAAATATTTTCCAATGTAACATTGACTGTAGGGGTTTATCTGTGGATTGAAAGATCATTGCTCATTCTTGTTATCTCACACATTTTCATAGGCGTTGTTCATAGACTGTACATTGTGCTGCAGGAGGTGTTTGAAGATTAAACGTTTGCACCTAGTGATGATCTACGACTGTTCAATACAAGAAAAATAAAAGGAAAAAGAAAGTGAGATTTATTATACAATAATAGTGCCGTGCTATATCTGAAACAAGAAATGCTAAATTACAGGATTGCAGAATAAAATATTATGTTGTCCATCAACTGCCCATTTAGAGTCCTTTCTCACTACAGCAATTAGCGGGCAATTCCCGATAATCGCTGAAGTGCTTTTTAAAGCGATAGTGCTATTCTAACCCTATGGCAGTAATATCACTGCCTGGATTGGCGTTGATCGCCGGCGATTAGCACCAATCGCAAAATCTGTTACCTGCAGCATTTTGCCACGATTCTGGTGCGATCGAGTTGCAGTGCTTAATAAAGGAATGATCTCGATCGATCTGAATCGTTGAAGTGTACAGTGATTTTACTGTGCTGATTGCGTCAAAATTACTTTCACAAACCAGTAGTGCTAAGGGCTAACTTTTTGCGCTTTTAAAGAGGAATTTCAGCCTAAACAAACATACTGTCATTAAGTTACATTAGTTATGTTAATTAAAATAGATAGGTAATACAATCTCTTACCCACCCTGTTTTAAAAGAACAGACAAAGGTTTGTGATTTCATAAGGGCAGCCATCTTTTTGGTTGAAAAAAGGTGACTGGGAGCATGATACACAGCTCCAACTGTCCTGTGTCCTGATCACCCCTCCCAGTTGCTAGGCAACGTGAATAACAACATAGGAAATCCCATCATGCTTTGCACAACATCAGGGGATAAAAGCCCGGGCAGTTTTCTTTGAAGGGGCGGAGCTTAGCTAAAAATGCAGCTAAAAATGAGACTTCTGTAAGAAAAACAAAGTTCTGATGCTGTGGAACTGTTAAAGAAACAGCAAGTCTTTTAAGTTCTGCTGAGTAGATTTTTAGTCTGGAGGTTCACTTTAAGTATGAATGGGCCCTTAGAGAGTATTGTATTTAATTGGTTCAGGCCACAGTTAAAAATACGCCGCCTTGGTGGCTGTTTAAGCCTGATGTGGTTTATTTTTAATGCCAGCGACTCCCGTGCATGGGACGCAATAGTGCACCCCGCCAGCACAGAACTCAGCTGTCTAATGACAGGTGAGTTTTGTATCTCGGTCAGGAGCCACTTTCATTGGCTCCTGACCCCTGATCACTGTCAGGGGTGCTCGGATACCCCTTTTTAAAATCCGAATTGATTCAGATCCAGATACCCAGATATCCAGATCCGAATCCGAACATTCTGATATCTGTGTACATACGGATATCCAAACGCATTATCCAGGATATCCGGTCGGATTCGGATATCCGGATAGAAAACCGGAAGGGGCCTTTAAATTGCTTCTAAAACGTTTTTTAGAGTAAATGAGACATGTACCATCATGTTTTTTTTTAAAAGAAACACTAATTGATTATGTGGGGCCTTCAAATAGAAAAAAATGGCTGTAAATGAACATCAGGCCTAGGTTCCAGACAGCGGTCATGCAGCCCAATTGTGTCCAAAGTCCAACCGCATAACTGGGAAATCACAGTTTTCAGCGCAGACATCTCAAAAAAAATTAAAGCTATTGTGGTGGCATAATAGCTGGTGGCAGTGGCCGGCTATTGTAGTGGCGTAATAGCTGGTGGCAGTGGCAGAAGATATAGTTTTGTGTGGACCCTGGTGGTGTTGGGTACCACAGACAGAAGCAGCAGCAGGAGGAGTAGGTTGATGCAGCTATTGTAGTGGTGTAATAGCTGGTGGCAGTGGCAGAAGCTATAGTTTTGTGTGGACCCTGGTGGTGTTGGGTACCACAGACAGCAGCAGCAGCAGGAGGAGGAGTAGGTTGATGCAGCTATCGTAGTGGTGTAATAGCTGGTGGCAGTGGCAGAAGATATAGTTTTGTGTGGACCCTGGTGGTGTTGGGTACCACAGATAGCAGCAGCAGCAGGAGGAGTAGGTCGATGCAGCTATTGTAGTGGCATAATAGCTGGTGGCAGTGGCAGCAGAAGATATAGATTTGTGTGGACCCTGGTGGTGTTGGGTACCACAGACAGCAGGAGGAGTAGGTCAATGCAGCTATTGCAGTGGCGTAATAGGTGGTGGCACTGTCTGGCAGCAGAAGATATAGTTTTGTGTGGACCCTGGTGGTGTTGGGTACCACAGACAGCAGCAGCAGCAGGAGGAGTAGGTTGATGCAGCTATTGTAGTGGCATAATAGCTGGTAGCAGTGGCAGCAGAAGATATAGTTTTGTGTGGACCCTGGTGGTGGTGGTAGTGGGTACCACAGACAGCAGCAGCAGGAGGAGTAGGTAGATGCACCCTGGTGGGTGAGCAGAACAGGCAGCAGGAGACAGGAGGAGGAGAAGAAGTGTAACATGTGGCAGGAAGCATAGTTATTCCACCATAGCACCTAGTGTTGGTACCACGGTACAGTTAAAACATTACAAAGGAGAGGTTCCAGGAAGCAGTCTTACTGCCGCAGTTGGGGCCTCCCCACAACTCGGACAGCGCAGTTTTCAGCCCAGACGCCTCCCAAAAAATTACACAGCAATCGTGTTTAGATAGACCCTGGCACCCAGTGTGTTGGTACCACGGCTGTAAAAAAAAATTTGAACCAGGCTTATTATTACTCAAGACGGAGCCTGGAGGTTGTGGTGGTAAAGGGTGGTAAGGCAGGCATAGTGATTTACAGCCACTTCATATCCCCCTCTTGCCAACAACAGGGGCCAGGAATTCACCTTCCACCCAAGCCTGGCTTATTTTCAGAAACGTCAGTCTGTCCACAGACTGGGTGGACATATGACAGCGCTTCTCGGTGAACATGCCGCCGACCGCACGGAAACATCTTTTGGAAGGGGGGGGCAAGCAAGGACTTTCAGGGTGTACTGTGCCAGCTCGCACCAGATATCCAGGTGCTTGACCCAGTAATCCAAGGGGTCCATAGGGGTGTCGGTGTCAAGCGTGCTGTAGGACCCCATGTAGTCTGCCACTACATGGGGTCTGGCTTTGATAGCCACATGCTGCTGCAGCAGGCACCTCCTCAGTCGGCAGCTGTACCGGCGTGGCGTACAGCGCCTTTGTGAGAGACAGCAGGTTTGATGGGCGCCTACTGCTGATGGACGCAGGCACCTGCTGCTGTGCTGGCTCGATTGTGACAGCAGGGGGGGTGGGAGTCTGGGGGAAGGCTTCCTCCAAGCGCCGAACCAGGGACCGCTGCAAGTCCCTCATTCAGCACACAGGGTCTCCTCCAGCAGGCAGGAACTGATGCAGCTTCCCCTTCAGCCGTGGGTCCAGCATCAGGGTGATTCACATGCCCTCCCGAGCATGCTTCTGCTTCACCCTTGGGTCAGTGCGCGGGCACTGCAGCATGTGCGCTGCCATGGGGAAGAGGGCTGCCATCTCTGCTGACACATACTCTTTATCACCCACAGTGCTGTCCTCCTCCTCTGATTCCTGAGCCTCCCCCTGCTCTCTGCACCACTGCAGCTGCACTTGGCTGTGCCTCCTCATCCTCAAGGTCAGGGACCTCCAACTCCTCCAAGTCTTCAATCTCCTCCTCCTGACGCACAGAGGTGGACTGTGAAGGTTGCTGCTGCTGCTCCTGCTGGATCAAGGCAGCCTCTCCCACTTCCAGCAGAGCATCGAGGGCCTTGTCCAGCATGCACACCATGGTCACCCACTTACACTCCCGGCTGACCATGTCCAGGATGGGTGCCAGCACCAAGCACACCAGCTGCATTTTTTCTTACTCTGCATTGAGGATCATGTCCGGGAGGTGGGTGGTGCCGATCCCGAACATGGTGGTGTCCGCAGTGGCTCTGGCCAGGTATCAGTTGACAGCCTGCCTCTGTTCAACCAGACGTTCCAACATGGCCAGGTTGGAATTCCAGCGTGATGGAACGTCTATGATGAGACGGTGTTGTGGCAGGTTCAGCTCCTTCTGTGCGCCTTCCAGGGCTGCTGAGGCACCGCCCGAGTGGCGGAAATGACCCAAGGTTTTCCGAGCCAATTTCAAAAGTGCGTCCATCCCTTGGTAGGTGCTCAGAATTTTCTGCACCACCAGGTTCAGGACGTGGGCCAGACAGGGGATGTGGGTGAGGTTTCCCCGGTGGATGGCAGCAACCAGGTTGACCCCATTGTCGGACACCACACCACCTCTCCGACTCTGAGGTCTCTGGGGGTCAGCCAACTCCTCTCCTGGTCTCGGAGTTTGGCCAGTAAGTGGTCTGCCATCAGTCTCTGCTTCCCCAGGCTGACCATCTCCAGCAACGCTTGGCAGTGGCGGGCCTTCACACTGCTGCTGAGACGTGGGCGTTTGGCAGCGGCGGATTTGCCGTAGGGTGGAACTGGATCAGAGGAACCTGCTGCACTTCCCCTGACCCTGCTGCGGGGTGGCACCACCCACTGGATTGCTGCTGTGCCCGATGCTGCTGTCCCCTCCTCACCCCCTTCCACCAAACTGACTTAGTGCGCAGTGAAAGAAAGGTACTAGCCTGTCCCAAACTGGCTTGACCATGAGTCCATGGTCACATGGACCCGCTCCTCCACCGCATGGTCTAGACCATGTTGCACATTGGCCATTGCGAAGTGGTGCAGTGCTGGGATGGCCGAGCATGAAAAATAATGCCGGCTGGGAATTGGCCAATCCGGCACGGCGCACTGCAGGAACGTATGCATGACGCTCCCCTCCTGCACAAAGGAGTACGGACGGAGCTGGGAGGACATGGCCAGTGCAAGCAGGCCATTCAGCTGGCGAATGCGACGGCTGCTGGGAGGCTGAGCCCTGACCACAAATGACTCACTCAGCAGGGTCTGGTGTCACTTTTGGCTTGCACGGGAAGCCGAGGAGGGAGCAGAGGAGATTACTGAGGACTGGCTGCCTGAACAGGCCTCAATGTCCGCAGGAGTGGCAAAGGGGGTTCTGGTGGTGCTTTTGGCCGGAACACTGCCAGCGCCAGCTTCCTTCAGCCTCTTGAACTCCTTATGCTCATGATAGTGTTTATTGGCCAGGTGGTTGATAAAGCTGGAGGTGCCGTAGTTGGCGGGGTTGGGGATCTTGGGGATTGGAATTTTCCCTTACTCCCTGATTGGGTTGCTGCTGCTTTTTTTCTCCCTGCGGTGGTTTGCCCTGTGGTGGTTGAGGCCTGGGGTTGAGTGGTGCAGCTGGTGGTAGCGACAGAAGATGAAGCAGCAGGCTGTGGGTCCCACATAGACAGTATTACTCTAACAACTAACAACTAGCACTGCAGTACTAAATAACAATACACAATAACACAGTAATCCTATGCCCTAAACAATACTGTAGCTAAGGCTAACATAATAGCACAGATTTGGCCTGTGTGCACAAACAGCACCCACAGACACAGACACCTAACTAGCAGAGCTGCTGCAGGCTGCAGCAGAGACTGTCACACTCACACACACTAACTGGGATAATGTACTACAAGGGGAGGACACTGAAGGGAAATGGCAAGCTTTTAAACGTATTCTCAATCAATATTGTAGTACTGTATGTATATCCCATATGGAAACAAAATGTCTAGGAATAAAAAAGGCCTCTATGGATGAATTGAAAGGTTAGGGATAAAATGAAGAGGAAAAGGAATGCCTATAAGGTCCTAAAACAGGAGGGGACCGAGGCTACACTAAGCAATTATAAGGAGTGCAATAAAAATTGTAAAAAAGAAATTAGGCTGGCAAAGATCGAAGCTGAAAATCAAATCGCTAGGGATATCAAATCTAACCCAACAAAGTTTTACAAGTACATCAACTCTAAAAAAAGAAAGGTTGACTGTATAGGACTCCTAAAGGATGAGGGTGGGAACTCAATGGTGGATGACCAAGGTAAGGCAGAGTTATTAAATGCTTTATTTGCTTCTGTCTTCACAAAGGAAACAGCACTGTTGCAAATTACAGAGGCGGAAGAGTCTCAATCTTCTAACTGTAATATTAAATACTTAACGCAGGAAGAAGTGAAGGCAAGACTAAATAAATTAAAAATAGACAAGGCACCTGGCCCGGATGGCATGCATCCTCGGGTCCTAAGGGAATTAAGTTCAGTTATAGCTAAACCCCTTTATCTTATCTTTTGTGACTCTCTTGCAACTGGCAGAGTCCCAGTGGATTGGCGTACAGCCCACGTTTTCCCAGTATTTAAGAAGGGCAAAAAATCAGATCCAGGAACTTATAGACCTGTAAGCTTAACATCAGTTGTATGCAAACTATTTGAGGGGTTACTAAGAGATACTATACAAGACTTCATAGTAGAAAATAATCTTATTTCTCAGCATCAACATGGGTTTACTAAAGACAGGTCCTGTTTGACTAACATGCTCAGCTTTTATGAGGTAGTGAATGCTAATATGGATATTGGGAATGCTGTAGATGTGATATACTTGGACTGTGCAAAGGCCTTTGACACTGTTCCCCACAGAAGTCTGGTGCAAAAGTTGAGGATGCAAGGACTGGGGAAGAGTCTGTGTGCATGGATAGGGAACTGGCTAATGGACAGAAAACAAAGAGTTGTGGTCAATGGATCGTACTCAAAATGGGAGACTGTTAGCAGTGGGGTCCCACAGGGGTCTGTACTGGGTCCAGTGCTCTTCAATTTATTTATTAATTACCTAGTAGATGCAGTAGTGATGAGCAATGTTGCTATTTTTGCAGATGATACAAAATTGTGCAGAATCATCAACTCTCAGGAAGATAGTGTCATATTGCAACAGGATCTGGATAGGATGGCTATATGGGCACATACATGGCAAATGAAATTCAATGTTGACAAATGTAAAGTCATGCATTTTGGTCGTACCAATGGTCTAGCACCATACAAAATAAATGGGATACAGTTGGGGACATCAAACTTGGAGAAGGACTTAGGAGTACTCATTGACAACAAATTAAATAATCATACTGAATGCCAAGCCGCTGCAGCTAAAGCGAACAAAATTTTGGGATGCATTAAAAGGGAAATAAAAACTCGAGATGCTAGCATAATATTGCCCCTGTTTAACTCTCTAGTAAGGCCACATCTGGAATATGGAATTCAGTTCTGGGCACCACATTACAAAAAAAGATATTGCAGTTTTAGAGCAGGTGCAGAGACGAGCAACAAAATTGATACGTGGGATGGAAGGTCTCGCTTACCATGAAAGGTTAGATAAACTGGGTTTATTTAGTCTAGAGAAAAGACGCTTTAGAGGAGATCTAATTAACATGTATAAATACATCCGAGGGCAATATAATAGTTTGGCGGATGAGCTTTTTGTCCCTAGGTGTTCTCAAAGGACTAGCGGACATGATCTGCGCATGGAGGAAAAACGTTTTAGCTATTTATTTAGGAAAGGGTTCTTTACAGTAAGAGTGATTAAGATGTGGAATGCATTGCCACAGGAAGTCGTTATGGCAAACTCTATACCTGCATTTAAAGGGGGCTTACATGCTTTCCTTGCGTTGAAAGACATCCAAGGCTACAATTACTAGGTTATGCCTAATGATGTTGATCCAGGGAATTTATCTGATTGCCATCTGGAGTCGGGAAGGAATTTTTCCCTTTTGGGGCTAATTGGACCATGCCTTGTGGGGGTTTTTTCGCCTTCCTCTGGATCAACAGGGATATGTGAGGGAGCAGCCTGGAGTTGTACTTTATACTGGTTGAACTCGATGGACGTATGTCTTTTTTCAACCAAAATAACTATGTAACTATGAAGTTTTAAATCAGGATGATACCATTTATTGGCTAACTACAAATTAATAAGAATAAACAAGCTTTCGGCCTTGCAGCCTTCGTCAGGTTTACATACAGGATGTAAACCTGACGAAGGCTGCAAGGCCGAAAGCTTGTTTATTCTTATTCATTTGTAGTTAGCCAATAAATGGTATCATCCCGATTTAAAACTTCTTGCTTTTACTGATGGCTAACACGGTACAATACCCTACTGCTACTACTATGTAACTATGTAACCAAAATCACAATACAACAAGCTAGCTAAACAACAATAAAAGAGTGGTATAGTACAGGGTTTAACACAGTAGAAATCACTTGTTTTAGCCAAGCAGCACTGGAGTGCCTGTGATTGGTTGCTAGGGCTTCTGCTGTGAGCCCTCTGATTGGCTCAATGACGTCATGGGCGTCATCTCCATGGTTACAGTACCCGGATCCGGATATCCGACCATATATCCGAATTCCTATCCGGATACCGCTGCAAATCCGGATTCTGCATTCCAGATTTGCCCAGATATCCGGAATCCGGATCCGAGGTTGGATAGCTGAAAAAGTTTGGATTATCCGGGTAATTCGGATATCCGGAATCCAGATGAGCACCACTGATCACTGTGAGCCAAAGTTTTGAAGTAAAAACTAGTAAGACAAGTAAATAGACAGAACTTAGTTGTCAAGTACCTCTTGAGCAGTAACATTGAATCTGATAAGTTATACTGCCATCAATGATAAACAAACTGTGAAAAACATTGCAATAGCACAAAATGTACCAATGGCTCCCCAGATACATTTTCTTTAAAGGGATTATAACAAAGAAACTAAATCGAACTGCTGAATAAGTGCTCAAGGTTGAGCACAACTGAAAAAAACAGTATTTCTATTTATATGTTCTTGTTTATCGTATTGTCCGTGTTGTTTGGTCATCATTAAAACAACGATTGGTACAGCCAAATAAACAAAAAGTACGACCCTGGAAGGCCACCTTTCCATCAAACTATCGTAAAGCTTTCCATTTTTACTGTTGTGAGTCACCAGCGCTAAATAACAATTATTAGTGCTATAATGAATTCTGATATAAACCTGAACCTTTGACAATAAAAAAGCTTCACTGCTGGGTATTTATCGGTGACATGAACAGCTTACTAAAAAATGAGTTTGGACAAATCAAGCGATCATTCTGGAAGATCATAAAAGAAAAACAGTGGAAATAAACAATACTCACCTCCTCAGACATAGTAATCCTTTTGCTACCCCATCCTCCACCTCCAAAGGAGAAGCCTCGCTCATGTTGATCGATATGGTGAAAGACTGCTTCTTAGTAGCTGCTTAGAACCCTTTTAAAGTAGATCTGGACTCTTGCACAGGACTGAATAAATACATAGAGGAGTGCACCCTGTATGTATTTAGATATTTTAGCCTGTTTAATTACCCCTCATTTGTGTTTAATCACAAGTTGTAATCTGACCTCTCCTCTGTGTCACATGACTGCCTATGGCAGAGATGGCAGATAAGCCCATTTTAAAGCACAGGCTGTTAACAATATGTCTGCTTTCATGAGTCAGGAAGTAGAAACAGTGAAGATTTTGTTTAGGATTTGTATCACCTGTAACAAAGAAATGTTTTTTGGTTAAAGGTTATTATGCTGTTGTGTATCTTTTAGAACAGAGAGGACATGCTGAGTTCAGGTCCACTTTAAATATGACTACAAGTCTAGTAGTACTCAACCTGTCTGATGTACAGTAACTCAATGATTTGAGGGCAGAAGATTTGTCAGCAAAAGCCACTGCTATTGCCTGGCTGATGGAAGTTTCTGTGACTGGTAGGTGTAGGTGCCAGCGGCTGTATTGGAAAAGAAGCTCCTTTGCTTCTGGCAGCCGATCACCATATTAGTCAGCAAGAGAGCGACTGCAGCTCTTAGATGAGGAAGAGTTACTACTACAGGTAAGGGAAGCATATACTTTTGTACAGAGACTCTTTACATTTTATCCCAGAATTCTATATAGATTAGATTGCTCGCCAGTACACCACAGACTCATATTTTCCCTGAATATATGCCCTTAACCATTACACTATCCAGCCACTGCTGGAAATGTATGTGCAAAGACCCCTCGCATGGCAGCAGAAATGTCATTGGCCAGGAGGCTGATGACCCATCTGTACATTTCTGGCAATTCTGTCACCTGGCTGCGACAGAGATCCCCAGAGATCCCCCCATAAGTATGGGGCCTAACCTTATTTGCGCTATCTGCATATGTAAGTTTTACAGATCTTTGGTGAATGTTATTCCCCATTATGGCTGAATTTCACTTGAGTGCAAACTTAATAAAATTAGCGCTGGTTTAGAGCATGAGGCTGTGTGTGATCTGCATGGCAGTAAATTGAATGGGGCCCCACCAATCGCTATTTTATGAATTGTATGGCTTCTGTATTTCCTTCTGACCCAGTCACTGTGGTTTGGTACTACACTGTCCACTGCCTGAAAGTCCAATGGACCTCTAAGCCAGGCATGATTCTAAAAAGTTTTACAGGTGTTCCCATTTTCACTACACCAGACATTGGTTCAGATAGGTTATTTTATTTTTGTATTGGTGGTTTTTGTAACCTTCTCTGATCACCATTAAAGGACCTCTGTCGCGAAAATCTTAAAATTTAAAATACATGTAAACACATACAAATAAAAAGCATGTTTCTTCCAGGGTAAAATGAGCCATAAATGACTTTTCTCCTATGTGGCTGTCACTTACCTACTGGTAGTAGAAATATGACATTACCGACAGGTTTTTGGCTAATCCCTCTCTCCATGGGAGATTCTCAGTATGGCCTTTATTCTTTATAAAGAGACTCCTTGCACACTTTTTTGGCAGTTGGAAGGAGCAACTGCCATTCACTAAGGGCCCGTTTCCACTTGTGCGGTGCGAATTAGTCACGGAAAACGCAAAAATGAATTTGCACGCGAATGCGAATTTAACCATGTCAGTGCCTGTGTGCTTTTACATTGATTTTATTGTGAAAACGCCAGCGAATTCGCGGTAAAATTTACATACGAAAACACATGCGAATTTCCTCTTAAATACATTGTATGCAAATCGCACACCGCAAGGCAGTGTGCGAATTCTGAGGGCTCTGCCGTGCAGATTTTTTCTGCACAAAAAAACGCTCAGAAATACTGACAAGTGGAAACAGTCCCATCCACTTGTATTGTCTATGCGAATCTGCATGCGGGAATCGCATACAGATTCGCTCTAGTGGAAATGGGCCCTAAGTGCTTTTGAAAAGAATGACAACACTGAGAATCCCCCATGAGGAGAGGGGGTAGTCCAAAACCTGTCAGTTTTCAACTACTTACTGTAAGTGGCAGCCATATAGGAGAAAAGTAATTTATGGCTCATTTTACTCTGCAAGAAACATATTTCTTATCTGTATGTGTTTACATATATCTCACATTTTAAAATTTCCACAACAGTGGTCCTTTGGGGGATTATCCCACATATCTATGAATAATATTACTGGATTCACTGATTAACTGAATATTATGTATAATAATTGGTATAAATAATATTCAGTTAATCCGTTGTTTTCAAGTTTTTTCTTTACTTTTTGGATCCAGTTATTTAATGTACAGTATTTTAACTCACAAACATGAAAAATGGTGGGTTTTTGGTGAATGCTATGAAACAGATATTGAACTTTTTCGGTTCACACTCTATAATGTGCTTCTTGGACATTTATTAGTAGAAAACAAATCACAATCCATCTATTTCAAATCTAAGTTTATACAAACCAAAAAACTAATTGCCAGCAATTATGACCACATGAGACTGAATACAACCGGAGGCCAGCATTGCTTTCTGCCTAATTAATTTTACTCCAGCTGCCTATAGTTGTGACAAGTGGCTAACATCAAAATATGGAAGCTCGTTGCTGCAAAGCTGTCTTAAAAATAAAGTATATGTCTAAAATTGTTTACTGTGAGTCTGATGTAAGCGGGGATGGGGGAGAGTTATGCCAACAGTCTTGCTGTAAGTAGCAGGAGTACCACAAATATAAATATGGCTTAAGAACAGGCAAAGTTTGCACAGCCCAGGCCATATTCCTGAAATGATTCCCATGTCCTCTCCTTCCCCCTCCCTCCATGCAGAGTTGCGAGCGGGCGGTAACGGGGGGAACTTAAAACTCACCTGATCGCTGATTCCCGCATTGCGTCTCCATGGCAATGGGGCGTCACATGACACAACGTTGGGACATGCAAGCATATTACACGTTGCCAGGCAGCGTGTAATATGCTTGCAGTTGGCCATTTTGTGATAATGTTAAAAGGACCAAAAAATCGCATTGAATGGATGGACCATGAACTGTCCCTAGGAGCTCACAATCTAATCCCTACCAAAGTATAATGTCCTCACCATAATCAAAGGCCAGTTTTTGGGGAACCTATTAAGTTACTAGTATGTCTGGTGGAGTTGGGAAAACACCCATACAAAGATGGGGAGAACATTGAAGATACCTGTAAATCCTTGGCCAAGGTTTGATCCGGAGACCCAGTCTTGGTTCACCAGACTTGAGCAGCCTGGCCACACGTGGCTGCTCATTTTGCTCCTTTGTAGCTAGTACAGACCATGGGAACACGACAGGTGCTTGTGCGCGGCTGATCCATGCATGCGCATTGAGCCATGACTGACCGCAACTGAGATATATATTGGGGGACATGGCGGAGGAACGGAGGATCCCAGGAGGACCACGATGGAGCCCACGGCTGACATGGGGCTGGAGGAAGTCCAGGTAAATATAAAAGCTGAGCTACGTCGGACGCTGCTGGCCAACATGGAAGTACCAGGGAAGCGACTCAGGATACGGAGGTTTGAGGCAATGATCAGCGGAGTGGTCACCCGGGGACCCAACACTGTATAAAACGCTGTTAAACAAGTCTCCTAAATGTGAGTGCAATCTGGTTTTTTAGAACTTTTAAATAAATGATTTTACACTATTGAGCTCTCTCAGTCCCGCAGTAACTCGGTTGAAGAGTGACATATGGATTTCTGATACAGCTTATTGACCCCCATCTACTTTAAATCTTACCTCCGGAGATCTGAGGAGGCCCATTGGGTGAGTGCGGACACGGAGGGGGTGTGTCATGGTGCTCACCTGTGGTGTACTAAAGCTAGAATTTCACGGTCTTTTGGGATATTGAAGTGGTGGTGGTAATGCTGAGAACCTAAAACGGAGTTACACTATATGCCCCTTCTTTTCTTTTATCTATATATCGTGTTGATCCTTAACGGAGTTGATGCACGGAGACCTGGATGATCCAAAGTGTTACGTTTAAAGGGACTTTGACTGAAACGTAATGGACATTGAATTGGTCTGATCGTGGACTCTTGTGAGATCTGGAGCGCTACTTTTTTTGTTTATTGTTTTGATTTATTTTACATCGGATATTTAAGAGCGCACCACGTTAATAGACTTAATTGTAGTACAAATCCCAGGAGCGCAGCTTTAGGTGAATTGTATTTAAATATAAAAGCTACTTATTAAAACATCTATAGTACACCTTAAAATCATTTTCTATTGTAATCCACCCAAGACTAGCCACTTGTCAGAGACACGTTTTTGTGCTTTGAATCCTATGGTAGAAAAATGATTTACAAATGCTGTTGTAGCTCTTTTGTTTCACTTGTACAGAACAAATAAAAACATTGGGCTTTAAAAAATTGCTCTATCATTTATTACATGTGTGTGTGACTAACAGTGAGAATTTTTTATGGTACTATAAATACAACAAAAATATCCTAGCTATCCCAGTCAAGCCAGAGCCTGAGAAGTAACATTAAATCTGTAAAAAACCCTGACATATTATTCAATAAAAACATGTTTCCCTACTTTTTATATGCCATACGGTTATCATATTTGCTTTTGAGCATACATTTTTTAATATTCATTTAGAAATTACAAGTTTCCAAAGTACACTTTTTTTGTTCTGAGAGCTGACTGTAACGATCGGTGTCAACACGCAGAGAGAATCTGATTATTGGTGATCTGCAGATTCATCAGTAATGCAGATATACACCAGATTATGAATGATCTGCAGAATCACTAATAATCCAGGTATGTCTAACCTCTGGACACCTGATATATGAGTGCACAGTGTAACAGTAGCACTTTGAGAGAGAACCGCCAGAGGAACTGGAGGTATGAAGAAGAAGAGATTTCACCTCAGACTATGGGTGAATCCCTAGGCCTAAAGGCTCCCTAGGAGAGGGGCCTAGGCCTGGTTGCAGGAAGCCCTGCTGCTAATATAAACAGGCTTGCCCTAACTAGGTGTGAGGGCCTATTCTCTATGCCCTGGAACCGGGTTAAGGTATAACATAGAAATGACACAGTATCCTAGTCTTGGGTGTGAGGTCCGTAGTCACAACACCCTGGAACTGGTCTAAAGCATAACATAGAACTGACACAGTATCCTAGTCTTGGGTGTGAGGTATATAGTCACAACACCCTGGAACTGGTCTAAAGCATAACATAGAACTGACACAGTATCCTAGTCTTGGGTGTGAGTTCCGTAATCACAACACCCTGGAACTGGTCTAAAGCATAACATAGAATAAGCATGAGAAAGTATTCTAGCTCAGTGTGGATTCCCAGGTCCTTCCTGGTTCAAACACACTGTTGGATCTGACTGAGGTCTGTGTGCTAACACGTAAGCATTTGCAACGGCAGACGAAGTGAGACTGAGGGACGAGTGGTTATATTGTGCAGCGCTGGCCAGCGCAGCCCAGTCCTTTCCAGCCAATACGCATCCAAACTTGGATCAGCTGACCAAGGGAGTCAGCTGATCCCTCTCTGCTTCCCATAAAGCTTCTGTCTCACCACACGCGCGCGCGTGTATTCCTCAGCCTATGTGTACAGGAAGGCTGCACCAGGTCAGACACATGTCGCCGCGCGTAAACCGCCGGACTGCACGCAGAAACGGCCGGCCGCCACGCCGACATGCGGCACTCTGGTACCCAAGTTCTATCCTCCACACCATAACCTTTCCAGTGTACCAAATATTGCACAGAATTTTGCACCAGCCGGGAGTCCAGAATCTTCTCAACCTCATACTCGGGTTGATCATCAACCAAAACGGGGGGGGAGTGGAATCCACCTGCACTGCCGGCTTGAGCAATGACGCGTGGAATGATCTTGCACTACGCATACTGGTAGGAGGATCAAAGACATAGGTGACAGCATTAATTCTCTTGGTGGCTGGAAACGGCCCAATAAATCTGGGCCCCAACTTGGGTGACATTTGTTTCAATGCCAGATGTCGCGTAGACACCCAGACCAAATCTCCTGGTGAAAAGTCCCATTCAGCAGCGCGTCTCTTGTCGGCCTGCTTTTTCTGAGACTTAAAAGCTTTCCCCAAATTTGTTTTCACCAGAGCCCAAATTTGTTTCAACACCAGCCGCCAATCCTCCAATGCTGGGAAAGGAGTAGATGCCACTGGCAAAAGGAGCAAACTTAGGGGACCTCCCTGACACTACCTGAAAAGGGGAAAACCCAGAGGAAGAACTTTTCAGGTTATTCTGCGCAAACTCCACGAAAGGTAAAAATTTTACCCAGTCGGTTTGTGCATCAGCCACGTAGCATCTGAGAAACTGTTCCATGGATTGGTTGACCCTCTCAGTCTGGCCATTCGTCTGCGGGTGGTAGCTTGATGAAAAGGAAAGATCCATGCCCATAGAATGACAAAATGCCCCTGAACTTGGAAACGAATTGGACTCCCCTGTCTGACACCACATTCTCCGGAATGCCATGCAGCCGGAAAATGTGCTGGATGAAGAGGTTAGCCAGCTCTTGGGCGGAGGGGAGTCCTTTCAGAGGGACAAAATGAGCCATCTTGCTGAATCTGTCTACCACCACCCAGATGACAGTCATGCCTTCAGATCTGGGGAGTTCACCCACGAAATCCATGGACAGATGAGTCCACGGTTCATTTGGAACCGGCAAGGGCTGCAAAGTTCCCACCGGAGCCTGTCGGGAAGGTTTGCTCCTAGCACACACAGCACACTCTCTCACACAGAGCAGGGACAAGGTCCTCCAGCACCCAAGGCTGAGACACCAAAGTGCGCCCCTCCACCCCTCCCACCCCAGCTGTCACTCACTGATTGCTGTTAGACTAAGAGGGCCACAGGGCCCACAACCTCCCCAACACCTTAATATCTAGTTATCTGGCTTGCAGTCACTGCTATGTATCCCCTTTTCTTATTTCTTTCTGCTTCATACACAAATAGGAATGACAGCTGAATGAATTGTGCGCCCCCTCCTACACTGCGCCCTGAGGCTGGAGCCTCTCCAGCCTATGCCTCGGCCCGGCCCTGCTCTCACAAACTCCTTACAGTCTGTGGCCAACGATGGCCACCACGCACACCTGGCAAGGAGATCCTGTGTCCTGGTGGCCCCTGGATGACCAGCATTCTTATGGGAGTGAAACAGCTGTAAGAGCTGTAAGCGGAAAGGCAGGGGCACAAACAACACACCCTCGGGCTTTCCTTCTGGGACATCCTGCTGGTATGGGGCCAGGGTGGCAGTCCAATCGCTCCAGGTCTCTGTGGCTGCCAAAACCACCTTTTGAGGCAGAATAGTCTCGGGTGCCGAGGGCTGTGCCGTCTCGGGTTCAAAACACCTGGACAAGGCATCAGCCTTAAAGAGCAACTGTCAGGCTGCAGAAGCTAATTTAAACCTCTATTCTCCTGTGTTAAACAGTTTAGAAGGAAGCCAAAAAGCCATTAGTGAAGATAAAAATCTCAGTTACCTTTGATGTGGGCTTATCAGAAAAGCTGTTAGACCTAAGAGGAGGCAAACCGCATACTATACTGCAAAGCATTCTGGGGCCCTCTCCTCGGCTGCTAATGAGACGTTACAGCAGCTTGTAATCAGTCCAGCGCGTAGCACTGATAAATCTCCGGGCAGAGTACACTGCAGGAGTCAGCTATTGTTCCTAGCCATATGGCTCATTAATATTCACTGCACACTGTGTTATTCAGTACGAGCTTATCTGTGATCAGGAAGCAGGCAGGACATGACGACACATTTGACAGAAAAACATGGAACCTGCCATGAGCTGTCAGGAGCATCAATCTCTGCATATACTATATAAAAATTCTGTGAAGTACAAACGTGGACAGGGAAATGCATATGTATTGTAAGTACAGCCAATCTTTTGCTACTGATATATGTGTTTATTTTCTCTGAGACCTTATACCTAACAGCTCCTCTTTAATGTTTTTACTACCAGGAGTATACGTAATTACAAAAGTGAATCTGGAAAAGAACAGTGACCACTGGGCCTGTCGGGGACTGAGTCTCTTAGCGTTCTCTATGTACTCCAAGTTTTTATGATCTGTGTAAACCGTAATAACATGTTCTGCTCCCTCTAACCAATATCGCCATTCCTCAAAGGCTAACTTGATGGCCAGGAGTTCTCGGTTGCCTATATCATAGTTTTTCTCCGCTGGGGAAAACCTACGGGAGAAGTAGGCGCAAGGATGAAGCTTACTCTGCAAACCAGAATGCTGAGACAGCACAGCCCCCACCCCCACTTCAGAGGCATCAACCTCTACTATAAACGGGAAGGTGACATCAACGTGTCTCAGAATAGGAGCAGAACAGAACAGTTTTTTTAGGGTAGCAAAAGCCGTAAGAGCTTCCTCGGACCAGTGGTGAGTATCAGCCCCTTTCCTAGTAAGACTGGTAAGGGGTGCAACGACCGTAGAGTATCCTTTAATAAATCTCCTGTAGTAATTTGCAAAACCCAGAAATCTCTGGAGGGCCTTCAGACCTACAGGCTGTGGCCAATCCAATACCGCAGAGACTTTCCCAGGGTCCATAAAGAGGCCCGAGGTAGGTATTACATACCCCAGAAACGCAACAGAGGTCACCTGAAAAATGCACTTTTCCAGTTTGGCATATAATTGATTCTGTCTTAGTCTTTCCAGCACATACTTGACATGTCTCTGATGCTCGGCAAGAGTGGCTGAAAAGACTAGTATATGATCAAGATATACTAATGCAAATTTACCCAAAATTGGTCTGAAAACCTCATTAATCAGCTCCTGGAAGACGGCCGGGGCGTTGCACAACCCGAAGGGCATCACTAAGTACTCGTAATGCCCATTGGGTGTATTAAAGGCCGTCTTCCACTCGTCACCGTCCCTGATACGCACCAGGTTGTATGCACCCCTTAAGTCCAATTTCGAGAAAATTTTAGCGTTGGTGATCTGGGAGAATAAATCGTCAATCAGCGGGTAGCGATTTTTCACAGTGATCTTATTTAGACTCCGATAGTCTATGCAGGGACGGAGGCCTCCTTTTTTTTTTTTTAACAAAAAAGAACCCAGCGCCCGCAGGTGTCCGGGAGGGCCGGATAAAACCCTTAGCTAAATTTTCTTTGATGTACTCCTGCATTGCCAACTTCTCTGGCCCGGACAGGTTATAAAGGTGACCCCCTAGGAGGCATACAACCAGACCTTAATTAAATCGGACAATCAAAGGGACGGTGAGGGGGTAGTCTGTCTGCTGACTTAGGACAAAAGACATCAGCAAAATCTTTATACTGCTCTGGCAATCCTTCCACCTGAATTCTGGTGTTACCCATGGTTACCTTCGCCAAACAATGATGATAACAGCGGGTAGACCAGCTCGTTAGCTGACCAGAGGCCCAATCAATCTGAGGGGCGTGAAGTCGCAACCATGGCAGACCAAGGATGACGGTGGAAGTTGCCATTCGTAACACAAAAAACTGCAGACTCTCTCTATGTAAAACCCCTATGGTGACCCCCAACTTCGGAGTCTGAGACAGAGGGTATTTACTCTGCAGAGGAGAGTCATCCACCGCAGTAACTAACACTTTATGATTCAATGGGACAATAGGAATTCCCAATTTTTTAGCAAAATCATAATCAATAAAATTGGCGGCCGAGCCAGAGTCGAGAAAGGCCTCAGTAGAAACTGTCTGGTCCTCCCATGAAATGGTGCATGGGAGGAGCAGTCGATCGTCTTTGAGAGGTAAACTCTGTGTGCCTAGGGTGTTACCTCTGACCACTCCTAGGCGACAGCGTTTCCCGACTTTTTGGGACAGTTCTGTGCTTTATGACCCTTCTCTGCACAGTACAAGCAGAGTTGTTCAGTTTTTCTATGAGTCTGCTCGACCCGGGACAATTTTGAACGTCCAATCTGCATGGGTTCAGGGGGAGGTGACGTAGGTGGCGAGGAAGCATAGGAAACATATCTCACACTACTCCTGCCCCGACTTCGTCTCTGATACCGTAGGCGACGGTCCACTCTGATCGCTAGAGAAATGGCTTCATCAATAGTTTTTGGCTCAGGATATCCCAACATCAGATTAGACATTGCATCTGATAATCCTGACAAGAAACAATCCAACAATGCAAATGAGCCTCATCTAGCTGATACCGCCCACTTCCTGAACTCAGCTGCATAAGTCTCCACTGAATCTTTGCCTTGCCACATCATCTTGAGCTTCCGCTCAGCGGTCGAGGCAAAGTCTGGATCATCGTAAATTATAGCCATAGCTTTGAAAAATTCCTCCACAGAGGTCAGGGCCCCATCCCCTGGTTGAAGGCCATATGCCCAGGTCTGGGAATCCCCAGTCAACAGTGTTTTAATAAAGATAATTCTCTGTGCGGCAGTACCTGAAGTATTAGGTCTCAACTCAAAGTAAGATAACACTCGATTTTTAAAGTTTCGAAAGTCAGATCTATGACCAGAAAATTTCTCGGGCACAGGCATGCATAAGTCTGTAACAAGAGGGGATCGCACTGCATTAACAGTCGTCTGAAGGGCTTGTATAGACCCAGACAAGGCATTGATCTGGGTCTGATGACTATCCAGCACGCTGATGCAATTCTCCACCGAGGTGGTGAGTGCAAGCAGATGACTGTCAAGTGTGTCCATATTGTTTTGGTCTGCCGTTCTGTAGCGATCGGTGTCAACACGCAGAGAGAATCTGATTATTGGTGATCTGCAGATTCACCAGTAATGCAGATATACAAGAGATTATGAATGATCTGCAGAATCACTAATAATCCAGGTATGTCTAACCTCTGGACACCTGATATATGAGTGTACAGTGTAACAGTAGCACTTGGAGAGAGAACCGCCAGAGGAATTGGAGGTATGAAGAAGGGATTTCACCTCAGACTGTGGGTGAATCCCTAGGCCTAAAGGCTCCCTAGGAGAGGGGCCTAGGCCTGGTTGCAGGAAGCCCTGCTGCTAATATAAACAGGCTTGCCCTAACTAGGTGTGAGGGCCTATTCTCTATGCCCTGGAACCGGGTTAAGGTATAACATAGAACTGACACAGTATCCTAGTCTTGGGTGTGAGGTCCATAGTCACAACACCCTGGATCTGGTCTAAAGCATAACATAGAACTGACACAGTATCCTAGTCTTTGGGTGTGAGGTCTATAGTCACAACACCCTGGAACTGGTCTAAAGCATAACATAGAACTGACACAGTATCCTAGTCTTGGGTGTGAGGTCCGTAGTCACAACACCCTGGAACTGGTCTAAAGCATAACATAGAATAAGCATGAGAAAGTATTCTAGCTCAGTGTGTATTCCCAGGTCCTTCCTGGTTCAGACACACTGTTGGATCTGACTGAGGTCTGTGTGCTAACACGTAAGCATTTGCAACGGCAGACGAAGTGAGACTGAGGGACGAGTGGTTATATAGTGCAGCGCTGGCCAGCGCCGCCCAGTCCCTTCCAGCCAATACGCATCCAAACTTGGATCAGCTGACCAAGGGAGTCAGCTGATCCCTCTCTGCTTCCCATAAAGCTTCTGACTCGCCGCGCGCGCGCGCGTGTATTCCTCAGCCTATGTGCACAGGAAGGCTGCACCAGGTCAGACACATGTCGCCGCGCATAAACCGCCGGACTGGACGCGGAAACGGCCGCCACGCTGTCAGAGCACGCGGCGGCCATTCCGCAATCCTTTATACTGACTTTCCATTTTATTCATAACTGTTTTTTTTCATCTTTTAATGTGTGCAGAAATGCTTTCTGAGTGTCTGACTGTGTTCAGGAGAGTCTGCAGCGTCAGAGAAGTGTGTACTTAATTGTATCAAGTGAGGAATGTAAACACAAAATAACATTATCTCCAGTTCGGATGCGTCCAGCTTTCCCGGAAGGGAGCTTGTAAGTTCTGTGTTTAACCCTTTGAATGCTGTTCTGTGAGAGAACGCGGAAAAGCCGCCGCGTGTGCTGCTAAGGAGACGACTGATTCCGCGTCTAAGGCGGCGGTTTGCACGCGGAAGCGTGCGTCTGGTAACAGGGCAGAACGCGGAAAAGCCGCCGCATGTAACAACAGTAAGGCGGCTGGTTCCGCGTCCAGCACGGCGGTTTGCACGCGGCAGCGTGTGTCTGGTGTGGCTGAGTGCACACAGGCTTAGGAATACGCGTGCGCGCGCTGAGAGGCAGAACTCTTATACTGGGCAAGGAGAGATCAGCTGATCACGCCGATCAGCTGACTCCAGAGCAGCTTACTATTGGTTGATCAATTAGGGGTGGTGCCGGAGAGCACTACTCCATATATAGTTACTGCTGGCCAGTCTCAAATTGTCTGCCGTTGCGAACACTACGTGGAAGCACTCAGACCTTAGTCAGATCCAACAGTGTGTTTGAACCAGGTGGACCTGGGAATTCACACTGAGCCAGATTACTTGTACTATCTATCTGTTATACTTCAGACTAGTTCCAGGGTGTAGAGACCACTGACCTCACACCCAGACTAGGGAACTTGTGTTATCTATCTGTTATACTTCAGACTAGTTCCAGGGTGTAGAGACCACGGACCTCACACCCAGACTAGGGAACTTGTGTTATCTATCTGTTATACTTCAGACTAGTTCCAGGGTGTAGAGACCAAGGACCTCACACCCAGACTAGGGAACTTGCGTTATCTATCTGTTATTCATCAGACTAGTTCCAGGGTGTAGAGACCAAGGACCTCACACCGAGAATAGGCATTGTTGATATCTGTTATGACTTACAGCTTTCCTGACTATCCATTTGATCTCTGATTCGGTACCTCGCATATCTGATATTCCGTTGCCAGACCCTGCTTGCCTTGGATACCGAATCAGCCTTCTGTCTTTGTACTTTATCTGTCCGTGTGTTGCCGACCAAGCGTGCCCGACCTCGAGAGCTATCTCTCCTCTTAAGAGATAGTCTCCAGATCAGATAGTGACATCCACCTTCGGGTGTCACTCACTCTCTGGTCCTTCCTATCTCCAGCCTGACTCCACCCCTTGGAGAGTCTCAGGCTGCTGGAAGGTTCCTGTGCCCTCAAGAGCAGTATTCCTTTACTGCCTATGATCACCTGCTCAGCAGGTGCATTACTCAAAGTACTACTGTTACACCAAACACTCACATACCTATAGGTGTCCAGAGGTTAGCAATATATCTGTATTATCGGTGATTCTGCAGATCATCAATAATCAGCATACCTCCCAACATTTGAAGATTTGAAAGAGGGACACTTCAGCCACGCCCCCTGTTCGGCCTTAAGCCACACCCCTGCTTTTGCAGGAGGGTGACAGTGGGAGGAATGAGTTTGCGGAGGAGGGTGCCTGTGGGTGGGAGAGGGTGACACTGGGTGGAAAGGGGGGTGCCAGTGGGTGGGGGAGGAATGTGCCAGTGGGTAGGAGGAGGGTGTTAGTGGAAAGTGGAGGGTGTCAGTGGGCAGAGAGGAGGGTGCCAGTGAGCAGGGAGGAGGGTGAACCTGGGTGGGGAGGAGGGTGCCAGTGGGTAGGAGGAGGGTACCTGTGGGTGGAAAGGAGGGTGACACTGGGTGGGGAGGAGGGTGCCAGTGGGTAGGAGGAGGATGTCAGTGGGTAGGAGAAGGGTGCCACTGGGTGGGGAGGAGGGTGCCAGTGGGTGGAAAGGAGGGTGACACTGGTTGGGGGAGAAAGGTTCCAGTGGGTAGGAGGAGGGTGACACTGGGTGGGGAGGAGGGTACCTGTGGGTGGAAAGGAGGGTGCCACTGTGTGGGGGAGAAAGGTGCCAGTGGGTAGGAGGAGGGTGACACTGGGTTGGGAGAAGGGTGCCAGTCAGCAAAGAAGATGGTGCCAGTTGGTGGGGAGGAGGGTGCCAGTGGGTGGGAAGGAGGGTGCCAGTGGGTGGGGAGCAGGGTGTCAGTGGGTAGGAGGAGGGTGCCAGTCAGCAAAGAGGGTGCCAGTGGGTGGGGAGGAGGGTGCCAGTGGGTGGGGAGGAGGGTGCCAGTCAGCAAAGAGGGTGCCAGTGGGTGAGGAGGGTGTCAGTGGGTAGGAGGAGGGTGCCAGTCAGCAAAGAGGGTGCCAGTGGGTGAGGAGGGTGCCAGTGGGTGGGGAGGAGGGTGTCAGTGGGTAGGAGGAGGGTGCCAGTCAGCAAAGAGGGTGCCAGTGGGTGGGGAGGTGGGTGCCAGTGTGTGGGGAGGAGGGTGCTAGTGGTTAGGGGGATCGTCAGTGGAGGGGGGGAGAATGCCCGTGGGTGAGGAGGAAGGTGCCCCTGTGTGGGGAGGAGATTGCCCTGGGGAGAGAAGAGATGACAGAAATGATCGAGGCACCAGCCGCGCCAATAAGGGATGCGGGAGCCTGCTTTATTCCTCCCTCCCTTTCTCCCTCTGAGTGTCCCCACCTGCTGTGAATGACTGTCCCCCCTTGTAGGCAGTGTGTGCAGAGCGGAGCGGTAGGTCCTTACTGCAATCCATGCGCACCGGCAACTAGTCTCCTGCTTCCTGTGACGTCATGGTAAACAGGAAGCAAGAGACTAGTTGCCGGTGCGCATGGATTGCGGTAAGAGGACCTACCGCTCCGCTCTGCACACACTGCCTACAAGGGGGGGCAGTCATTCACAGCAGGTGGGGGGCATTCAGAGGAAGGGAGGGAGGAATAAAGCAGGCTCCCGCATCCCTTATTGGCGCGGCTGGCGCCTCGATCATTTCTGTCATCTCTTCTCTCCCCAGCCGGCCGTGACTTAAGGGGGGCTTCCCGGGATAGCGGGAGAGCCCCCCCAAATCGGGAGAATCCCGACCGATCCGGGACGGTTGGGGGGCATGAATCAGGTATATATCTGCATTCTTGGTGATACTGCAGATCACCAATAATCAGATTCTCTCTGCGTGCTGACACCAATGTTCTAGTAAAAAAAAAAATGGTAAAAGTATATAATATGCTGTAAATAATCTTTTAGAGCAAAGAAGAAATTCTGGGTTTCATTCCGCTTTTAGAAGCCTTTCTGGACATTAAGAGGGAAGTATAAAGAAGATGGCGGAATCTGACATAAAGTAAACCTTATAGTCTGCTCTTGACAAGGAAATTAATTCTGTAATAAATCTCTTTTATAAGAGACTAAGGAAAACACAGAGTATCCTATAAGAGGTGGGCTTTATCAGATCCTGCTCATGCTACATGCCTATGGATCAAGTCAGGAGGTTTATACTTACAAAGATATAAACTACAACAACATGGGTATTTGGCAGATATGGATGATGGCTGATACATAACGGATGAGGGAAATACAAGGCCATTCTCTGATTAATCAAGTTAAGGTGATAAACGTCAGCTTGAGCTAGTAATGGAACATGGGGTAGAAACTGTGATTAATATTACCGGATGATACATTACAAGATATTTTATCCAGTATGCACTTATGTTGTTTGCCTTTCCTGTAGGAAATTGTCTACTCTGTGTAATGTTAGAATGTTTTCATATAAAAAAGGAAAAAGGAAAGTGAAAAAAAAGAAAGTCATAGAAAAGCAGGTCAAGGGCAAAGATTTAATGCACACGGCTACTTTTTTTTTTTTTTTTTTAGAGTGCAACATGACTTACTGTCTAAGACTGCCTTGTTCATCATTGTGGCTTCTTCTGGGATCCCCAGATTCTGAGCCAGGCCAGGGCTGCAAGTTCTGAGTGCTGCAAAGCTGGCTATACACTGAAGGTGCCCATACATCCAGCCATGTATGGGCAGGTCAACCATCTCTGAGAGAGATCTATTGGCTGCCCATACACCGATCAATTTCAGCATGACATCTCTTGGGAATCAGCCTTGGCTGCTGTCCCCCCCCCCCCCTTCTACCCCACCTTCCCGCACCTGTACAATCAAATCTCACCTGCTCCAGCTGCCATGACTGTGTAGCTGCTCACAGGCTTGTCTGTAGGAATGCTCATTCAGATTCCGTGGAATTGAAATCCCTTAATTTCCTATCGTAAATCCGAATTTCCGATCAGAATGATGTGGAAAACAGAATTCCGCGGCAATTCAACTTATTGCAATTCGGTAATTTTAGCCCAATCACTGAACTCGGAGGCATTGAACCAATCAGGGAATGCAGACATTTAATTTTACCCTAAGAGGCGGTGCGGACTTCCATTTGATCTACATACCTAAATCTCTGTGGTATCCGGAGACAAGTCCTGCACACCTCACCCCCTTTCTTTGATATAGGGTGGTGTGCCAGAAGAGTGCGATTGGCTCTTTCTTGTTTTTTCTGACATTTAATTTTAGAGCAATTACAACACTGATTTCTGTTTTTCCAATTTCCATTTTCCCGATTTTCGTTTTTTGTTTGCTTTTTCAATTTTTGCATTCTCTGATGCAAAAAAATGACTACTAAAACAATCCTCAAAACTTGGAAATCGAAAAAACGGAAAATCGGAAATCTGCAAAAAATGGAAATTCAGATATCGGGTAATTGGAAACCAGAAAATTGGAAAACAAAAAATCAGAATCGGAAATCAGCATTTCCACCCGTCCCTACTTGTCTGCTGCTTCCCGCTCCACGTGCTTCTATGTATAGCACATGGCGTGTGTGACGTCACGTGCCTGGCAAAGCAGAAGCAGCAAAAGAGACCAGCTGCAGCTGGACAGTCACAGGTGAGACTTACAATGCATTGACACAGGGGGAAGGGGGCACATTTACATTTGTGGGGACAGCTACCAGGAATTCTGATGCAGTCATCATGATATTCCATGCTGTTATCGCTGAAATTTCACAGCATGCTTGATCGATTCATTTGACCGATTTCAGCCCAAAATCAGTCGATTTGTGGATTGGGCATGCTTGTTGTGGCACTGATTTTCATCCGATTCAATAAAGTTATTGATTCAGATGGATCGATTGGGCCACAAAAGCAATAGATGTATGGCCACCTTTTCTAGATTTCTAGCCAATGTTCCAAAACGATTGATTCCTTTCAGTAAGTAATCAATTCCTACCACATACAGCGCATCAATTTTTAATAGATTCCAGCAGGGAATCTATTGAAAGTCGAATGAACCGCAGTGTCGCACTGTTTAATTCAATGCAATGCTAAGGCCTATCAATTATCTGCCGTTCCTGCCTCATCCCACCTGACCTAGATTTTCTGTCCTGTACAATCCATACATTCAATACATTTTGGGCCAAAATCACATGAAACATTTAAGGAATTGATTTCCATCCGATTCAATCAAAGTTATCAAATCTGCAGGGAGGTAAATGTAAAAATCAATAAGTGTAGGGGCACCTTAAGTTTATTTTATTTTGTGTTCTCTCATGTGAGACTACAGGCTGCAGATGTTCCAGATTGATCTGTATTAAACCTTAACCTAGATTAATATAAAAGGAAAACAAAAAAAAAAATATGTCTCCAAAAGTCATTGAAAACACAAATATTACTCGCATATATAAATGAGAAGATATGAGGTCCCATGTCAAGGCTTCTTTGTTGCCAAAAGTCGTGCTTACAGGGAACCTGAAGTGAGAGGTATATGGAAGCTGTCATATTTATTTCATATTAAACAATACCAGTTGCATGGCACTCCTACTGATCTTTTTGGCTGCAGTAGTAGCTGGATCACACACACCTGAAGCAAGCATGCAACGAATCCTGTCAGACCTCAGTTAGAAACATCTGAACTGCATGCTTGTGTGGGATGATTGCCACACTGAAACCACAAGGTCTTTGCTCTTGCTTGGATCAGAGCATGGCTGGGGGAGGGGAAGGAAACAGTATTCTCACAGTGTTTGCCTCGGGAAGTAAAAAGTCCACAACCTGTCATGGATAAGTATTTGTTTCTGACCCAGAGCTTCAGCTCGGGTTCTCTTTAAAGTGCATCCGAGATAAACATTTACTCATTGCATATATGTGTTCCTTTCATATAGTTTATAGGGCATTCTTCAAGCCTCCAACAGCTTTTCAGAGAGCCTTGGCACTCGGTCCCATGTAGCAAGGGCTTATGGGAGCTCAGTCTGGGCAGGAGGAGGTTACTAGCCAGAGATTTCAAAGGCAGAGGGGAGGAGGGAGGAGGAGAGGGGACTGAATTTGTCACAGCAGGCTGAGGGCTGGAGATGCTATCAGCTTGCCTGTGTGTAATGTGACAAACAACACATAGCTGCTGTCATTGTATCACATCAATAAATAATCATTTATTACAGTTGTAGCTGTTTGCATCTAGATTTGCTATCTAAACTTTAGATAAGATAAATAGACAACTTACTTGTTATAGTTATTTTTTAATCTCGGATCAGCTTTAAGTTTCTTCGTAAGAACCAAACCTGGAAGCTTGCAGAACTGCCATAAAAGTTTTCCTGGCCGAATGCAACCGCTGAGGGCAGGGGCAGATAAAATACTGTACATGAACTATTGACCTTTTTGGGACACGTATTAGGCTGCCACTGAGCAGAGGCAACAAAACATTCAACCTACTTTGTAAACGTTTAAATGAGAAATACAACCTTGGGATACCTAAAGAAAGCATTTTTTAGGAGTAGGATCATGAATACAATTGTTTATCTCATCAGTTTATTTTCACCTCCGGTTCACTTTAAAGATGATTTGAACACTGGTTTAACCATTTCACTGTTGAGATAAGGAATTGAAATACGCAATAACGTTTTCTTGAGTGGCCCTTGTGCAATTCATTTTTTCTACTACATTTTCTCCTAGAGTGATTTACCTTACCAATAAGCTTTTTAGGGCACCAGCAAGCAAGAAAATAGTAGACCATAATTTTTAGTAGTACTTTTTCACCTACTTTTTGGTATTGTCCAAATTGCAGAGTGCTTAAAGGGGTTCTTCCGCGAATGAGGAAAAAAAATCAAAATGGTTTATGCATGTTCTATTAAAAATCCTTCTAAAATAGTGTGAAAATTTTTTCAAAAAAATGAATGGTTTCACCAATACAACATGTAATGTATACAGTGACGGCTGACGGGACTGTGAGGCTAATCCATTTGTTAGGGGTGTTTTTTTTGTTACTTTCACTTCATAAGCTGCTCCCTACCTAGTTTTCATTGCTGTAATGCAGGGCTATGATGAAGTGCTGTGCAATGGCAGTTACAGCTATTAAAATAACGGCTGTGCTGCTCTGTAGTTTCTGCTTGTACTTCCTCACAGAGCTGACCCCCCTCCCCCCGCCTCTCCCTGTAGGCAGAGGTCGGGCAGCTCTTCGGAGCAAATCACGTGTTTACCTCGTTGCCGGGCAACCAGACTTCAGCGTCTGTGCAGAGGACTTCCTATCCATTGCACGGCAAGTTAGCTGCCTGAGCTACAGTTCAGTACAGTACAGTACAGAGAGGGGGGGAGGGGGGTCAGCTCTGTAAGGAAGTACAAGCAGAAACTAC
This sequence comes from Hyperolius riggenbachi, assembly GCF_040937935.1. Lineage (NCBI taxonomy): Eukaryota > Metazoa > Chordata > Amphibia > Anura > Hyperoliidae > Hyperolius > Hyperolius riggenbachi. The sequence goes on from NC_090646.1 coordinate 87,404,334, forward strand.
AGAGCAGCACAGCCGTTATTCAGCTGTAACTGCCATTGCACAGCACTTCATCATAGCCCTGCATTACAGCAATGAAAACTAGGTAGGGAGCAGCTTGTGAAATGACAGTAACAAAAAAACCACCCCTAACAAATGGATTAGCCTCACAGTCACCTCAGCCGTCACTGTATACATTACATGTTGTATTGGTGAAACCATTCATTTTTTTAAAAAACTTTTCACACTATTTTAGAAGGATTTTTAATAGATTATGCATAAACCATTTTGATTTTTTTTCCTCATTCGCGGAAGAACCCCTTTAAGAGCTATTTAAAACAGAAAATGAAAAATGATCTCCTATTAGAAAATGTAGTAGAAAAAGTAAATTGAATAAGGGCCTGTGCCTGCTGCTGAATGGCCATGGGAGGGCACTGTATACTTTGATGATGTGAATTATCAGTTAAAGTAAAACTGAAGTGAAAAAAACATATGAAATAATGATATGATATGATATGATATGTGTAGTATGTATAAGGAATAGAACATTAGTAGCAACACACACATTTGCTCACTACCAGTTCAAGCAAATTCCTACCTTTATCTGGTCAGCAGGCGCCAGTCAGCCAATCAGGTGTACAGTCATACACCCTTTGCCTGCCATACCGATCTAGCAGGATCTGCATAAATTAGCATTCAGGTGGGAGGCTTCGGTTGGACGTAATCGTTGATTACCGTACATCTTTTACAGGGACCGCCGCATGTAGGCAGCTCCCACACAGTCCCCTCCCTAACCACTCACCTGTCAGCCGCATTCTGGCAGCTGCAAAAACAGAAATTTAAAATCACAAACGCTAGTTCGCACGACAGCCAGGGGCCCCAGTCTCTCTCACTGGCGGGGCCCCTAAACCACCATGCGATACCTAGAGGGAAATGGACCTCTCACCTCCAGGGAACTCACCCCCATCACCTCTAAATGCACACTGCAACACACACAATTGCTCACTACCAGTTCAAGCAAATTCCTACAGAAAACAGTCTAATGTTATTATTTTCAGTTTTGTAGCTTTTTATTTATAACATTGCATCATTCTGTTACAGTTGCAGTTTTAAAAGCACACTCTTCTATTTTAAACTATCCATGAAGATGAGGTAGAGCCCATTACCCTAACTCCCTGCCGCTCCTATGCCCTGGATTCCTGTAGTTTGGGATCACGACACTGGAGAAGCAGTTTCTGTGGTCTCCTCTGAGAGCACAGCGCTGATTGACATGGAGGGGGCGGGGGAGAGGCGGGGAGCAAGCAGCAGAGAGCCAGTAAGAAGGTTCTGATAGGGCGGGGAAGGGGCGTTACACAGCAGTTTCTATCCTGCAGAGGGGCACCCCTTCCTATTAATTTGCTGACATTCTTCATGTCTGCACATTCCGGGAGGGGCTGGGGGCCTAGCCAGGCAAAGAGGGCCCTGAGAGTGGCGAGCAGGGCACACAGAGGCATGTCCTTCAGATGGGAAAAATTTTTAAACTGCCTTGGGTACACTTTAACTCTTCCTGTACTGGAGAACAATATGAGACTCTTTTCTTTGCCACTAATGTTCTATTTCTTAGCTGTGCTACACACACAATTCATTATCTCATAAGTTTATTTTCCCTTCAGATGTGCTTTAAGTGCTCTTCTGTTACTCTAGTCTACTATACAATAATGCTGTAGTTTTTTCTTCCACTATGTCAGATTGCTGTTTTTCCTGTGTGGTACACAAGTAAAGCCTTTACTAGAAGATTGCTGAGCTTAGTGTTCCCTCTACAATCATCATAAAGACATCATCTGCCTAAAATTTCCCCGAGAAGGGAACCTGTCATATGCTCTAGCCCACCCTATGCCTCTTAAAAAGTATTTTATTGCCATCTGCATCATAACTGGGAAGGCTTCTACTCACTCTCAGTTTTTTTTCCTTCCTTTCATTTTCAATTGTTGAGCCAGGAAGTCAAAATCACCAACTGTGACACAATATTAAAGCCATAATTAAAACAAACAAGCCTGACAGAGACTCTAATCCTTTCACTTTCTACCGAAAAAGAACAAAAGCTTTCAGTATAGATCCAGTCTCCGATACCAAGCATCCTATTACCATGTTAATGGAATTTTGTGTTTTCACAAAAATCATGGAGCAAATCAGATTTCCATTCCACAACACATCGGTCTTGTCTCTTCCTAATAACTTTATTGGAAAAATGTAAAATCAATCTTTAAGTCAGACGTGATATTAAAACTGAAATTTCTCAAGTGTAACCGTGTCACAGTGTAGCCCAAATAAAAGTGGAATGATTAAAAAAAAAGTTCTCCCTTTCTTAGTTTAACTTAAAAGAGAGCAGAATGGGATGCCTGCTTCTGTGTCTAGCCTAAGCTTAGGAAAGGGGAAGTACCATATATTTCAGAAGATGCACTTTTTCTCCTCTGAAAATTGGGGGAAAAAGTCCATGATACCCAGCAGAAGCCGGCACTAGGGGAGCAGTGAGGGAAAGGAAAGGTCTCTGATCGCCGTGGGCTCTGATGGATTAGGTGAGACATGCTACAGCTGCTTTCATCTATTCTGGGGAAGTGGAGGAGAACACGGGGGAGCGGAGGAGAACTTGGGGGAGCAGAGGAGGACAAAGGAAGACAGAGGACACATGGGGGACAGAGGATGACATGTTGGATAAAATGGGGTGCAGATGGGGAGACATGGGGACAGAGGAGGAGACATGGAGGACAGAGGAAGAGACGTGGGGACAGAAGAGAAGACATGGGGAACAGAGGAGGAGAATGGGGACATAAGAGGCAACATGGAGGACAGAGGAGGAGCCATGAGGACAGAGGAGGAGACATGGGGCAGAGGAGGAGACATGAGGACAGAGGAGAAGACATGGGGAGAGAGGTGGACTCATTCGAGACAGAGAAGGAGACATGGGGACCATGGATGGTCGTAGTCAGCCAACTTCACTACACTGGAACTACGCATATTTTTATGCAAATACGCTTCGCAATCTACGGCTATGTAATCAGAAAGTTCACTACGTTTGCATTCCGTAGACTACATGTTAAAATACACAAGCTTCGCGTAGTGCGAAGCGTAGTTGATGCGACCGCTTCTGCCCTTATGCAGAAAAATTTCCTGCAATAATCTTCAACCTATTTGCAAATATAAACTAATATAAGCGTACATTCCACCTTCCAATGCGGAATTGTATGTGTATAAAAGGGCAATAATATTTCTGTGCATGCGCAATGATCCATATAGATGCAGTAACTGCACGCGTAGTTGACTTCGCAATACATACGTCAACTACGCGTAGCGGGCGAAGCTTCGCATAGCGGGAATACGACTACGTGGAAATGCGTACGTGTAGTTCTTAAACTTCTTCTGCGAACTACGATGCGTAGTTGTGTACTACGACGCGTATATTCACGCTGGCATAGTTTACGAGCAACCCTGATGGGGACAGAGGAGGAGACATGAGGACAGAGGAGGAGACATGGGGAATGAGGAGGAGACAAGGGGACGGAGGAGGAGACTTGAGGACAGAGGAGAAGACATGGGAACAGAGAAGGGGAAAACATATGGGGACACAAGAGAACACATAGGGGCACAGGAAGACACATAGGGACACAGGAGGACATAAGAGGTACAAGGAGGACACAATAATTGGAGGAGAACATCTACAAAATGCTCATGGACCATAGATGCACCAGGTTTGGTATATTGCTTTTTCCCCTGTTTTTGCCCTCTAAACCTATGTGCGTCTTATAGTCTAAGAACCTTATATTACGAAAAATATGATACTTAGCAGTCAGCACCTGTCCAGTATATTTTAAGTATAGCTACAAAAAAAAAAAAAGTAGAAGTTCGGTAATTTACTGAAAATCATGGCTTCAATTTACAAACCCTGTTCAGTAACAGTAGAACAGCATTGTGGAGTCTCTGTTTTGTTACATGCTGTTCTCCCACAAGGCATACCCGGCATCCCTTTGGATGTACATGTTTGTTCTACTCCCTCTGAATCTGTCTATTATTATTATTATTAACATTTTATTTAATGACCAGAGTTTAGATGAACTTCCAAGAAACATAAGACAGGCTTAGATGATTTCCCCACTTGCTCCTCTGCATCTTAAAACAGGAACCTAACGAGTTAAATGTCTGAAGCACTGCAGGGGAAATATCTTTTGTGCTGGCTCTCTCCTCCACTGGCTGGATGGTAGAGGAGCTTGTCCATCCCTAGAAGGTATTGGAGCCTATTAGAGGAACTTGCAGGAAAAGGAGGCTGTTCCTATTGGCTCTCTGCTTTTGTCAGTCACTGTGCGAAGCTGGTTTCGCCACATCAGAGCTGGAGGTAATCACCACACATGTTGCTGGGCTTTAGCGCATGCATGTTCTAATTTTTATGAATTGATATTTACTGACATGTGTTGAGGTATTTACCACACAAGTTAGTAATGTGGTAACAGCCTTTATGAATTGACATTTTCCTAAATGCTCAGTAAAATCAGCTGTTATTTGCATTACTGCATGCAATAATGCTTAATGAATTAGGGCCATTGTCTTAGGGTGTGGTTAAAGATGGGACTTTCAGTTCAGATAAACTGTTATGCTCTATTTGTATTGCCACTACCAATCAGAGCCATTATATTACCCTGATGTTTGGTACAGGTACTTTGCAATTACATCACTAGGGGTTGATTCACTATAACAAATAGTGAGCGTTACCTCCTGTAACACTCGCTATCTCCTTTTGCTCCCCTTACTGCACACTTAGCGTGCCTTATCAGAGTCATCGTGCCTTACCAGAGTTAACATGCCTTATCAGAGTTGACATGCCTTATCAGAGTGGCAAAGCGAGCACTACGAACTTATGCCTGCTAATTGGCAATGACGAGAGCTTCACTCGTCCTGCCCTGAGCCCCTGCGGGCCCAATAACTTTAAAGCAATCAAATATATCAGCACACTGTATGTTCAAGGAATGACGCTCTTTATTGAGCCATTATATCAACATAGATACAGCCATGTGGATATAATGGCTCAATAAAGAGCGTGATTCCTTGAATATACAGTTTGCTGATATATTGGATTGCTGACTACAAGGGGCATTGCCTAGGCCACAATATCAAGCACCCGACCTTTAAAGATTGGTGTGCCCACTCACAACTTCCTTGATTTGCAATCACTTTAAAGTACATTATCCCCACACTTTGATTGGCTCAATAGGCTGCCTGTCAAGTTTCCTGTCAAGTGACAGACAGCAAATTGGGCCAATGAAAGTGTGGGATTAATGTCCTTTAAAGTGATTGCAAATCAAGGAAGTTGTGAGTGGGCACACCAATCTTTAAAGGTCGGGTGCTTGATATAATCCCCACAGGGGCTCAGGGCAGGAGGAGTGGAGCTCTTGTCATTGCCAATTAGCAGGCATAAGTTCGTAGCGCTCACTATGCTACTCTGATAAGGCACACTAACTCTGATAAGGCATGCCAGGTCTGATAAGACATGTTAACTCTGATAAGGCACGATAAGTGTGCAGTAAGGGGAGCAAAAGGAGATAGCGAGCATTGCAGGAGGTAACGTTCGCTATTTGTTATAGTGAATCATCCCCTTACTGTGCCTGCAGTGAAACTGATGAGTTATCTAAGAGATCCTATTACTGTGCTTTGTTGACTGCCAGTGACTGTTACATTTCAAGTCAACTGGTGCTTGCTGGATTCTACATTGTAAAGAAAGGTTGAGCTATAATGGGCAGAGATCTATTCGCTGCATTAAATCTACAAGTGGTGGAAGGTCTTATCCCAATAACTCCATGTTCTCATGTACAACCGGTATGGTTCTGGACCAGTTCTGAAATATGCTTGAAGAAAAAACTTAGTGTCGAAAGCTTGCAGAAGAATCTTGCACAGTTAGTCATTAAAGGTATCACCAAAACAACTTTTGTTGTTATGTCTTCGGAACCTGTATCCAGGGCCTCATCATACATGGACAATGCATTGGGTTGTGCAAAGAACAATGTACACAAAATTAAAGTGTCCTAGGATGTCCAACTAGTGTATCAGAGTCCTGACAAATCAGCTGTAACCCACATTACGCTACAACGTCCAGTGCTTCTAAGATCTTCAATTGCTAAGACAGTTAAAGTGTACCAAGATAAAAGTAAGGCATTTACTGATCTGAATGGCAGTGCTAGAGAAATTAACTTTTAACTTGGAGCTCTAGTTACAGTTAAAAGACCTGGAATGTTGAAACAAGGGCAATACAAATGTTCTAACCAGCTTAGAGGGACAAGGTAATGATGACCTTACACCTATGGACTGTCTGACAGACGTGTATGGAATGCCACTCAAATTGCAACTGTTAGGCAGGACTTACTCGATATTTCATTTGATGAAGGAAAAGGACATGGTCATATTGTGACTGATGATGACCAAGTTGCAGAACTGGAAACAGAACTAGCCAAATGTACTCAAAGAGTCAGAAGACGACTTTGTTTGGACAAAGGACTATATGATGAAGTTAACTAGAGTTGTATTGCTTTGTGTAACAATTTAATATTTGTATACTTGACAATCATTTAAAGAAGCTTTTGTAACGAGATAAGTTTGATGTTTCAAGCTTCTGGCCTGTAGATGGCACTGTGATATTACTGTGATACTACTGAGATATTGCATGATTGCATGGGATATTTCTGTGCTTATCTGGTGTTGTTGAATCCTCTTCCTGCCTGTCTCTGATACAAAGCAAAGTATGGCTTGATATACAGAACTGCAGTAACTTGTAAATAAACCTAGTTCCAGTTATCCTGCATCCATGATTACTAAACACAACACCTATATGTCATGATAGATGTTAGCACACAGAGATAATCTGATTATTGGTGATCTGCAGTATCACCAAGAATGCAGATATATACCCGATTATTGGTGATCTGCAGAATCACCGATAATACAGATATATTCCACAACGATTCACTGCGCTTTCCACCCTATAAAAAAATTAAAAATACGCACATAGTGCAAAGTATTGCTTAAAAAAACACACAGTCTGCACCCCGTGCATGCACTCCTGGGGGTAGTGCCTCCACCAAATAAGGGATTTCAGCCTCTCTCCCAATGTGATTGCACTCACCAGAAGCGCGTCTTGGGTCTTAGCATATCATATGTAAAAGATGTCAGCCAAGGAGAATCTTCATAAAAAACAGCTTTCCGATTTATTACCACATAAAATACAGGTTGACAGAGGTTACATACGCTCCCACCGCGGATATAAGAGAGTCGCACGCCACCACACTGTCTTTCCTTCCTCGTATTCCGTGACGTCAGCGCGCACACCTCAGACTCCGCCCTACGCGTTTCGTCACAATGCGTGACTCATTCAGGGGCTATTTTTATTCCTTTCTTTTCTTGTACCCTCCTTCCTCCTCTAATTCCTCTTCTAGATCTCTTTTCCGGACATTCTTTGGGGGATAAGGGTCTATATACCAATCGTCTTGGCGTCTTTAGCTAACATTTACATGTCGGAGTGGGAGGAGAAAGCTATACTGTTGGGTCTGGGAGGGGTGATGGAGTGGCGCAGGTTTATAGATGACCTGTTTATTATGTGGAGGGGTTCGGTTGACGAGTGGTCTCAGTTTTTAACCAACATTAACTCATTGTACCCCAATATAACATTGGAGGCAGAGATTAGTTTCTCCAGTGTGAATTTTTTGGACTTGACCATTTATAAAGAGATGGGCAGGTTGTACATGCGTTGTTTCTTTAAACAAACGGATCGCAACGGTTTTATACCTACAGCCAGCTGCCATCATCCCTCCTGGATAAAAGCAGTCCCCAAGGGGCAATTCCAACGAATCCGAAGGAATTGTACCAAATTAATAGATTATCAGAATCAAGTGTCTGTGCTGTCACAAAGGTTTGTGGCAAGGGGATATGGCACTGAACAGATGATGGAATTGGAAAGAGAGGTGGAGGAGATGGAGAGAGGAGTGTTAATTGGGGGGGGTGGGGGTGGGGGGGCTCCGCCTGAGCTTCCTTTCATATCCACCTTTAATACACAATTTAAGCAGTTGGAAAGGATAATCAAAAGGCATTGGCCAGTACTTTTACAAGATGCTCAACTTAATAGGATCATTCCAGAGAGGCCTAAATTTATTTATAGGAGGGCCCCTAACTTAAGGGATTTATTGGTCCCGAGTTGTGTGGATCCCCCAAAAGAGGTGAATATTCCGTGGCAGAGGCCGGGTTATCATGTATGCAGGGATTGTTGTATTTGTAGAGAGACAGTTAGTGTGTCCACAGATTTTATTCAATCGATGTATTTTAGACGGGATTTTAAGATTAGGGATTTTATTACATGTTCCTCGACATATGTGGTGTATGTGCTGATATGTGGGTGTGGCTCACAATATGTGGGGAGGACAACTCAGCCATTAAAAAAGAGGATCTATCAGCATATGTATAACATTAGAAAGGGATTTAAGTGGCATAGTGTGTCAGCTCATTTCTCTGAAGCCCATGCCTGTGATCCAGCATGTCTCAAAGTGGTTGCTGTGGAACGGATAAGATCGCACTGGCGCGGGGTAGTGTTGGGCGAACAGTGTTCGCCACTGTTCGGGTTCTGCAGAACATCACCCTGTTCGGGTGATGTTCGAGTTCGGCCGAACACCTGATGGTGTTCGGCCTTTTAAGTTCGGGTTCGCCCCGAACTTCTGTATGCCCCCGAACAGGGCCGAACAGGGCCCCTGTTCGGGCGAACAGGGCCCTGTTCGGCCGAACAGGCCGCAATACGGCCCCCCTATGGGGTCGCAGGCATAAGGGGGGAGCATGCCCCGATCGCGGGGGGGGTCGGAAATTCCCCCCACCCCCTCCGCTAGCGCTCCCCCCTCTGCCCGCTTCCCCATAAAAAAAGTTTAAATCAAGTTCAATAGTAGTGTACCTGGGCTGGTGGCATTGGCTGGCAGTGGAGTGAGGAGGAGGAGGAGTCCGAGTAGCAGAGTGACGTTGAGGCCGGGCAGCGGGCGGTTCAGCGCTAGTACCCTTGTGGTACTTCCGCCCTTTCTCTGACCTCACGTCCTCTGCATACGAGGGTACGCATCACGCGTACCCTCGTATGCGTCATCACGCAGAGGACGTGAGGTCAGAGAAAGGGCGGAAGTACCACAAGGGTACTAGCGCTGAACCGCCCGCTGCCCGGCCTCAACGTCACTCTGCTATTCGGACTCCTCCTCCTCCTCACTCCACTGCCAGCCAATGCCACCAGCCCAGGTACTATTGAACTTGATTTAAACTTTTTGTATGGGGAAGCGGGCAGAGGGGGGAGCGCTAGCGGAGGGGGTGGGGGGAATTTCCGACCCCCCCCCGCGACCGGGGCATGCTCCCCCCTTATGCCTGCGACCCCATAGGGCCCCCAAAATGGGCATGTTCGGGGGTCCCATTGACTCCCATTGAGTTCGGCGTTCGGGCCGAACATGCCGAACATCTGGCCCATGTTCGGCCTGTTCGGCCCGAACCCGAACATCCAGGTGTTCGCCCAACACTAGCGCGGGGGCAATAAACTACAGCAACTATGTAGGAAAGAGACGGAATGGATACATAGGCTGGGAACGTTATCCCCAAAAGGTTTAAATATTGAATTAGATATTAATTGTTTCATAGCAAATGGATAAGGATAATTAATTTAGGGGTGTTATTGCATAGGGTACAGTGGTTCAGTGTTTGCACATAATGTAATCTGTATAGATTTTATATTGGTGTATTCATAATTTTGTAGTATGTATTTATATTGTTATTTATGCACGGTCATTTAAAAAATAATTTTTTAGTGTGGTTGGTTATATGTGACAACCTTAATGGTTGTTGCACTTTTAGCACAGTGGTATAGTGTGAGTAACAGGAGGTGTATTATATTGAGCAATATGGGTGGGGAGTTAAGTCACTTAAATAGAGTACTATTGGTGTTATAAACATTTTATATGCAATATACACTGTCACTTTAAATAATTTAAATTACTGATTGACAATGGATGATGTAACACGAGATGATGTGAGATATGTTACATGAAGTAGCACTGTCACTTTAAATGAAGACAAGGGATTGGTTAAGGGATATAATGTATATGATGGGAATAAATGACATGATTTAGGGTGAGCGCACAGGGGTGGTGTGGATATAAGTGAAGGGAATATTCTTAGGAACTATATGTGGGTATGGAGATTATGAATACCTATGTCTGATGTTTTAAATATATAAGGTTTGTAACTATTTTAATTAATCATTATCATGCCGCGGGTATGGGAAAGTCAGCACGCTTATGGCAGCCTAGCAACGAGAGGAGGGCGGTGATGCGGGCGGGACCATAGGCGGAGGAAGCGCGGATGGTATTTAATCTGACGTCGGGGAGCGACCTCTAGCCCCTGAATGAGTCACGCATTGTGACGAAACGCGTAGGGCGGAGTCTGAGGTGTGCGCGCTGACGTCACGGAATACGAGGAAGGAAAGACAGTGTGGTGGCGTGCGACTCTCTTATATCCGCGGTGGGAGCGTATGTAACCTCTGTCAACCTGTATTTTATGTGGTAATAAATCGGAAAGCTGTTTTTTATGAAGATTCTCCTTGGCTGACATCTTTTACATATGATATGCTAAGACCCAAGACGCGCTTCTGGTGAGTGCAATCACATTGGGAGAGAGGCTGAAATCCCTTATTTGGTGGAGGCACTACCCCCAGGAGTGCATGCACGGGGTGCAGACTGTGTGTTTTTTTAAGCAATACTTTGCACTATGTGCGTATTTTTAATTTTTTTATAGGGTGGAAAGCGCAGTGAATCGTTGTGGAATATTGAGTAAGGTGGAGTGAGGCCTTTTTTTGCTGCGATCCCCTGTACGTTGTTTGTTCTAACTGGAGCGCAGTATAATCATTTGCTAATTGGTAAGACTGTTTCACTTTTTGTGCTGCTGCAAACATGGAGATTTTTGAATTCAGGAAACCCTAGAAACATTGACCTGGATAAAATATTTAATGAAGAACTGCCTGTTCAAACAGACCTGGATCAGGACTTTAAAGTTCTACAACATAATATGATTAAGGAATTACAAACATGGTGGGACTTAGCTGCTCTACATAAGTATGAGAAAAAAGGTTTGATACCAAAAAGGTATAGATGGGATATTATGCCCACAGATGAGGAGGAGAGTGATGAAAATAATCTGGAGTGGTTTGAATATGTGGAGACATGTGGTATCGGGATAGTGAAATTGATGATTAAGAGGAAAACGAGGAGATTGGAAAGGTTAGGAGGGGATATTGATATTCAGAAATTAAAATTGGATTCCTTTAAGCACACGGAGGAGTTCCAATTAAGATCTAGTAAGTTACAAGAAGTTTTGAACAGTGCTGAGAAGGACATCATCTTGGAGAAACAAAAGCAGTTTTCCAAGGATATCCTTGCATATAAAAGTAATGAAGCATATAAGTGGCAGAAAACTAAAAATAATGAATCACAAGGTGAGAAGATGGAAACAGGCAGTGGTGGGGAAACTATACCTAAAGAAGATAGTAAAGCAGTGGAAAATGGTGCGAGACCTAAAGGTGGGGCTACGGGGGGGGCAGGAGCCTGTTAGACCTAGTCAGCCCAAGCCTCAACCCCAACCATATGTGCCACCTCCCAATAGAGGAAGAGGATCAGGGGGATCTGGGAGAGGGAGGGGATATAATTATTACCCAGCTCGACCATACACCCCCAATCCACCTAGATCCAATAGAGGGGGAGGGACAGGGGGCCCCTATCAGAATTATGGTAGATTCCCGGTGGGTGGGATGGGACCCCCACCCATAGAACTGCCTGTATATAATCGTTTTGAACCGCTGCAGTCCTATGTAAATGAGGATACACCTCCGTTTTTTCAGAAACCCCGTTACCGCCAAGACGATTGGTATATAGACCCTTATCCCCCAAAGAATGTCCGGAAAAGAGATCTAGAAGAGGAATTAGAGGAGGAAGGAGGGTACAAGAAAAGAAAGGAATAAAAAAGGGGGAGGGTATTTTTAATCTTAGTGGGGTGATATTGGAGGGTGCTGAGATCAAGTTGTTAGATCAGGGTTTGAAATATGCCCCTAGGAAAGGTTTAAATAAATTTGATACGTTTATAGATCTACAAAAATTTGTTCGCAAATTGAATTTAAAGAGGTATTTTTGGGATAAAGAGGGGCCGAACAACAGAGTTAATCAGGTGAGTGAATACACTCACACTGATATGAGAAACAACTCAGTGTTTAACCCCTCGAATAATGCTAGTAAATACACGATAGATATTTTTAAGAATTTGGTAAGTGATGACTTGGAGCGGATGCAGACGGCTCGGATCAGAGATAACGATCGAGCCGTATGCAAGCTGCTCAAAGAAAAGGAGCTTGTCATTAGACCTGCGGATAAGGGGGGGGGGGGGGGGTAGTAATCTTAAATAAAGAGCAATATTTTACTGAGTTGGACAGACTGGTGGGGGATGTATCTGCATATAAAAAATTAGGGGGTAATCCGGTCTCTGCCTTTAAGAAGGAATTAATAGAACTATTGAAAGAAGGGTTGGATGAGGGTATGATTAATGAAAAAGAATTTGAGCATCTTGTTCCTAAAAATCCTAGAACTCCGATTATATATCAGCTGCCCAAAGTCCACAAATCTATTGTGGCGCCACCAGGGCGCCCCATTATTAATGGGATTGATTCGATTACTTACAGAGTTGGTAGGTATCTTGATCATTTTTTGCAGCCCTTGGTGGGGAAATTGCCTAGAGTCCTAAGGGACACCCTACATACCTTACAAATTTTAGAGGGGATTGAGGTAGATGACACTGTATTGCTGGTGACAGCAGATGTGTCGTCGCTTTATACCAATATTACCCATCAGGGGGGTGTAGAGGCGGTTAAATTGGCCCTCGATAAAGATGGCACTTTGCCCATTAAACAAAGGGGGTTTATCCTTAATCTGTTGGAGTTTGCTCTATCCAGGAATTATTTCTGGTACAGAGGGTTTTTTTACGCACAGATTAAGGGTTGCGCAATGGGGGCGCCGTTCGCACCTTCTTTAGCTAACATTTACATGTCGGAGTGGGAGGAGAAAGCTATACTGTTGGGTCTGGGAGGGGTGATGGAGTGGCGCAGGTTTATAGATGACCTGTTTATTATGTGGAGGGGTTCGGTTGACGAGTGGTCTCAGTTTTTAACCAACATTAACTCATTGTACCCCAATATAACATTGGAGGCAGAGATTAGTTTCTCCAGTGTGAATTTTTTGGACTTGACCATTTATAAAGAGATGGGCAGGTTGTACATGCGTTGTTTCTTTAAACAAACGGATCGCAACGGTTTTATACCTACAGCCAGCTGCCATCATCCCTCCTGGATAAAAGCAGTCCCCAAGGGGCAATTCCAACGAATCCGAAGGAATTGTACCAAATTAATAGATTATCAGAATCAAGTGTCTGTGCTGTCACAAAGGTTTGTGGCAAGGGGATATGGCACTGAACAGATGATGGAATTGGAAAGAGAGGTGGAGGAGATGGAGAGAGGAGTGTTAATTGGGGGGGTGGGGGTGGGGGGGCTCCGCCTGAGCTTCCTTTCATATCCACCTTTAATACACAATTTAAGCAGTTGGAAAGGATAATCAAAAGGCATTGGCCAGTACTTTTACAAGATGCTCAACTTAATAGGATCATTCCAGAGAGGCCTAAATTTATTTATAGGAGGGCCCCTAACTTAAGGGATTTATTGGTCCCGAGTTGTGTGGATCCCCCAAAAGAGGTGAATATTCCGTGGCAGAGGCCGGGTTATCATGTATGCAGGGATTGTTGTATTTGTAGAGAGACAGTTAGTGTGTCCACAGATTTTATTCAATCGATGTATTTTAGACGGGATTTTAAGATTAGGGATTTTATTACATGTTCCTCGACATATGTGGTGTATGTGCTGATATGTGGGTGTGGCTCACAATATGTGGGGAGGACAACTCAGCCATTAAAAAAGAGGATCTATCAGCATATGTATAACATTAGAAAGGGATTTAAGTGGCATAGTGTGTCAGCTCATTTCTCTGAAGCCCATGCCTGTGATCCAGCATGTCTCAAAGTGGTTGCTGTGGAACGGATAAGATCGCACTGGCGCGGGGGCAATAAACTACAGCAACTATGTAGGAAAGAGACGGAATGGATACATAGGCTGGGAACGTTATCCCCAAAAGGTTTAAATATTGAATTAGATATTAATTGTTTCATAGCAAATGGATAAGGATAATTAATTTAGGGGTGTTATTGCATAGGGTACAGTGGTTCAGTGTTTGCACATAATGTAATCTGTATAGATTTTATATTGGTGTATTCATAATTTTGTAGTATGTATTTATATTGTTATTTATGCACGGTCATTTAAAAAATAATTTTTTAGTGTGGTTGGTTATATGTGACAACCTTAATGGTTGTTGCACTTTTAGCACAGTGGTATAGTGTGAGTAACAGGAGGTGTATTATATTGAGCAATATGGGTGGGGAGTTAAGTCACTTAAATAGAGTACTATTGGTGTTATAAACATTTTATATGCAATATACACTGTCACTTTAAATAATTTAAATTACTGATTGACAATGGATGATGTAACACGAGATGATGTGAGATATGTTACATGAAGTAGCACTGTCACTTTAAATGAAGACAAGGGATTGGTTAAGGGATATAATGTATATGATGGGAATAAATGACATGATTTAGGGTGAGCGCACAGGGGTGGTGTGGATATAAGTGAAGGGAATATTCTTAGGAACTATATGTGGGTATGGAGATTATGAATACCTATGTCTGATGTTTTAAATATATAAGGTTTGTAACTATTTTAATTAATCATTATCATGCCGCGGGTATGGGAAAGTCAGCACGCTTATGGCAGCCTAGCAACGAGAGGAGGGCGGTGATGCGGGCGGGACCATAGGCGGAGGAAGCGCGGATGGTATTTAATCTGACGTCGGGGAGCGACCTCTAGCCCCTGAATGAGTCACGCATTGTGACGAAACGCGTAGGGCGGAGTCTGAGGTGTGCGCGCTGACGTCACGGAATACGAGGAAGGAAAGACAGTGTGGTGGCGTGCGACTCTCTTATATCCGCGGTGGGAGCGTATGTAACCTCTGTCAACCTGTATTTTATGTGGTAATAAATCGGAAAGCTGTTTTTATGAAGATTCTCCTTGGCTGACATCTTTTACATATGATATGCTAAGACCCAAGACGCGCTTCTGGTGAGTGCAATCACATTGGGAGAGAGGCTGAAATCCCTTATTTGGTGGAGGCACTACCCCCAGGAGTGCATGCACGGGGTGCAGACTGTGTGTTTTTTTAAGCAATACTTTGCACTATGTGCGTATTTTTAATTTTTTTATAGGGTGGAAAGCACAGTGAATCGTTGTGGAATATTGAGTAAGGTGGAGTGAGGCCTTTTTTTGCTGCGATCCCCTGTACGTTGTTTGTTCTAACTGGAGCGCAGTATAATCATTTGCTAATTGGTAAGACTGTTTCACTTTTTGTGCTGCTGCAAACATGGAGATTTTTGAATTCAGGAAACATAGAAACATTGACCTGGATAAAATATTTAATGAAGAACTGCCTGTTCAAACAGACCTGGATCAGGACTTTAAAGTTCTACAACATAATATGATTAAGGAATTACAAACATGGTGGGACTTAGCTGCTCTACATAAGTATGAGAAAAAAGGTTTGATACCAAAAAGGTATAGATGGGATATTATGCCCACAGATGGGGAGGAGAGTGATGAAAATAATCTGGAGTGGTTTGAATATGTGGAGACATGTGGTATCGGGATGGTGAAATTGATGATTAAGAGGAAAACGAGGAGATTGGAAAGGTTAGGAGGGGATATTGATATTCAGAAATTAAAATTGGATTCCTTTAAGCACACGGAGGAGTTCCAATTAAGATCTAGTAAGTTACAAGAAGTTTTGAACAGTGCTGAGAAGGACATCATCTTGGAGAAACAAAAGCAGTTTTCCAAGGATATCCTTGCATATAAAAGTAATGAAGCATATAAGTGGCAGAAAACTAAAAATAATGAATCACAAGGTGAGAAGATGGAAACAGGCAGTGGTGGGGAAACTATACCTAAAGAAGATAGTAAAGCAGTGGAAAATGGTGCGAGACCTAAAGGTGGGGCTACGGGGGGGCAGGAGCCTGTTAGACCTAGTCAGCCCAAGCCTCAACCCCAACCATATGTGCCACCTCCCAATAGAGGAAGAGGATCAGGGGGATCTGGGAGAGGGAGGGGATATAATTATTACCCAGCTCGACCATACACCCCCAATCCACCTAGATCCAATAGAGGGGGAGGGACAGGGGGCCCCTATCAGAATTATGGTAGATTCCCGGTGGGTGGGATGGGACCCCCACCCATAGAACTGCCTGTATATAATCGTTTTGAACCGCTGCAGTCCTATGTAAATGAGGATACACCTCCGTTTTTTCAGAAACCCCGTTACCGCCAAGACGATTGGTATATAGACCCTTATCCCCCAAAGAATGTCCGGAAAAGAGATCTAGAAGAGGAATTAGAGGAGGAAGGAGGGTACAAGAAAAGAAAGGAATAAAAAAGGGGGAGGGTATTTTTAATCTTAGTGGGGTGATATTGGAGGGTGCTGAGATCAAGTTGTTAGATCAGGGTTTGAAATATGCCCCTAGGAAAGGTTTAAATAAATTTGATACGTTTATAGATCTACAAAAATTTGTTCGCAAATTGAATTTAAAGAGGTATTTTTTGGATAAAGAGGGGCCGAACAACAGAGTTAATCAGGTGAGTGAATACACTCACACTGATATGAGAAACAACTCAGTGTTTAACCCCTCGAATAATGCTAGTAAATACACGATAGATATTTTTAAGAATTTGGTAAGTGATGACTTGGAGCGGATGCAGACGGCTCGGATCAGAGATAACGATCGAGCCGTATGCAAGCTGCTCAAAGAAAAGGAGCTTGTCATTAGACCTGCGGATAAGGGGGGGGGGGGGTAGTAATCTTAAATAAAGAGCAATATTTTACTGAGTTGGACAGACTGGTGGGGGATGTATCTGCATATAAAAAATTAGGGGGTAATCCGGTCTCTGCCTTTAAGAAGGAATTAATAGAACTATTGAAAGAAGGGTTGGATGAGGGTATGATTAATGAAAAAGAATTTGAGCATCTTGTTCCTAAAAATCCTAGAACTCCGATTATATATCAGCTGCCCAAAGTCCACAAATCTATTGTGGCGCCACCAGGGCGCCCCATTATTAATGGGATTGATTCGATTACTTACAGAGTTGGTAGGTATCTTGATCATTTTTTGCAGCCCTTGGTGGGGAAATTGCCTAGAGTCCTAAGGGACACCCTACATACCTTACAAATTTTAGAGGGGATTGAGGTAGATGACACTGTATTGCTGGTGACAGCAGATGTGTCGTCGCTTTATACCAATATTACCCATCAGGGGGGTGTAGAGGCGGTTAAATTGGCCCTCGATAAAGATGGCACTTTGCCCATTAAACAAAGGGGGTTTATCCTTAAGCTGTTGGAGTTTGCTCTATCCAGGAATTATTTCTGGTACAGAGGGGTTTTTTACGCACAGATTAAGGGTTGCGCAATGGGGGCGCCGTTCGCACCTTCTTTAGCTAACATTTACATGTCGGAGTGGGAGGAGAAAGCTATACTGTTGGGTCTGGGAGGGGTGATGGAGTGGCGCAGGTTTATAGATGACCTGTTTATTATGTGGAGGGGTTCGGTTGACGAGTGGTCTCAGTTTTTAACCAACATTAACTCATTGTACCCCAATATAACATTGGAGGCAGAGATTAGTTTCTCCAGTGTGAATTTTTTGGACTTGACCATTTATAAAGAGATGGGCAGGTTGTACATGCGTTGTTTCTTTAAACAAACGGATCGCAACGGTTTTATACCTACAGCCAGCTGCCATCATCCCTCCTGGATAAAAGCAGTCCCCAAGGGGCAATTCCAACGAATCCGAAGGAATTGTACCAAATTAATAGATTATCAGAATCAAGTGTCTGTGCTGTCACAAAGGTTTGTGGCAAGGGGATATGGCACTGAACAGATGATGGAATTGGAAAGAGAGGTGGAGGAGATGGAGAGAGGAGTGTTAATTGGGGGGGGTGGGGGTGGGGGGGCTCCGCCTGAGCTTCCTTTCATATCCACCTTTAATACACAATTTAAGCAGTTGGAAAGGATAATCAAAAGGCATTGGCCAGTACTTTTACAAGATGCTCAACTTAATAGGATCATTCCAGAGAGGCCTAAATTTATTTATAGGAGGGCCCCTAACTTAAGGGATTTATTGGTCCCGAGTTGTGTGGATCCCCCAAAAGAGGTGAATATTCCGTGGCAGAGGCCGGGTTATCATGTATGCAGGGATTGTTGTATTTGTAGAGAGACAGTTAGTGTGTCCACAGATTTTATTCAATCGATGTATTTTAGACGGGATTTTAAGATTAGGGATTTTATTACATGTTCCTCGACATATGTGGTGTATGTGCTGATATGTGGGTGTGGCTCACAATATGTGGGGAGGACAACTCAGCCATTAAAAAAGAGGATCTATCAGCATATGTATAACATTAGAAAGGGATTTAAGTGGCATAGTGTGTCAGCTCATTTCTCTGAAGCCCATGCCTGTGATCCAGCATGTCTCAAAGTGGTTGCTGTGGAACGGATAAGATCGCACTGGCGCGGGGGCAATAAACTACAGCAACTATGTAGGAAAGAGACGGAATGGATACATAGGCTGGGAACGTTATCCCCAAAAGGTTTAAATATTGAATTAGATATTAATTGTTTCATAGCAAATGGATAAGGATAATTAATTTAGAGGTGTTATTGCATAGGGTACAGTGGTTCAGTGTTTGCACATAATGTAATCTGTATAGATTTTATATTGGTGTATTCATAATTTTGTAGTATGTATTTATATTGTTATTTATGCACGGTCATTTAAAAAATAATTTTTTAGTGTGGTTGGTTATATGTGACAACCTTAATGGTTGTTGCACTTTTAGCACAGTGGTATAGTGTGAGTAACAGGAGGTGTATTATATTGAGCAATATGGGTGGGGAGTTAAGTCACTTAAATAGAGTACTATTGGTGTTATAAACATTTTATATGCAATATACACTGTCACTTTAAATAATTTAAATTACTGATTGACAATGGATGATGTAACACGAGATGATGTGAGATATGTTACATGAAGTAGCACTGTCACTTTAAATGAAGACAAGGGATTGGTTAAGGGATATAATGTATATGATGGGAATAAATGACATGATTTAGGGTGAGCGCACAGGGGTGGTGTGGATATAAGTGAAGGGAATATTCTTAGGAACTATATGTGGGTATGGAGATTATGAATACCTATGTCTGATGTTTTAAATATATAAGGTTTGTAACTATTTTAATTAATCATTATCATGCCGCGGGTATGGGAAAGTCAGCACGCTTATGGCAGCCTAGCAACGAGAGGAGGGCGGTGATGCGGGCGGGACCATAGGCGGAGGAAGCGCGGATGGTATTTAATCTGACGTCGGGGAGCGACCTCTAGCCCCTGAATGAGTCACGCATTGTGACGAAACGCGTAGGGCGGAGTCTGAGGTGTGCGCGCTGACGTCACGGAATACGAGGAAGGAAAGACAGTGTGGTGGCGTGCGACTCTCTTATATCCGCGGTGGGAGCAGGGTCAGACTGGGACACCAAGGGCCCACCAAGGAAGTTTCAGCCTGGGGCCCACCCCCTCTCCTCCTCCTCCCTCCCCCCCCCCCCCCATTTTGAGGCTCACACATGTAATTGTGCCCAATTCCCCCCCTTCCAAGCTGCGCCCCCCTCCAGTTGCGTAGCTAGGGTGTTTGACACCCGGTGAGGATAATTTACCAACACCCCCCCCCCCCCCCAAAAAAGCAAAGCGCGCAGCGACAAAAAAAAATGGGTGTGGACATGACATCACATGGGTGGGGGGTAATTGTAATGTAACTGTAACAGTAAGGCAGTGGGCTAATATAGGTAGCCAGAATAGTTTCCCTCAGCATAGGTTAGATAGGTAGGTGCCCCCAGTATAGGTTAGTTAGGTAGGTGCCTCCAATATAGGTAGCCAGTATAGTTGCCACCAGTAAAGGCTAGCAAGGTAGATGCCCCCAATACAGGTTACATAGGTAGCTGCCCCCAGTATAGGTTACATTGGTAGGTGCCTCCAGTATAGGTTAGATAGGTAGCTGCCCCCAGTATAGGTTAGATAGCTAGCAGGGTGAGAGGGCGGGCAGATAGCTAGCCGGGTGGGCAGATAGAAAAAAGGGGGAGGGGGAAGAAGTGGTGCGGTCATGGAAGAATTGGGTGTGGTCATGGACCAGAATGTGGGTGTAGTCATGGGTGGAGACAAATTTGCATGAATGGTGGGACATTAGATTAGGACAGTGGTGGCGAACCTTTTGAAGGCAGAGTGCCCAAACTGCAACCCAAAAGTCACTTATCTATTGCAAAGTGGCAACAGCAATTTAAACTAAATAAAAACGTTTTAACTCATACATGAACATTATGGAAAATCCAAGTTGAAAATAAACTGTGAAGATAAACAATTTCATCCATCCTACTCCTGAAAAAGGTATTCTTTTTTTTTTTTTTTTTTTTAGAACCTCCCAGTTTTATTTTCTGTTTTAAAAAGCTAAAAAGTAGCTATTGTCTCATATGATGATGATTCAGCTTTTTCCATAGTCTCGCAGTTAGCAATCATGTGACCCTCAACAAGACAAATTCAGCAATCATGAGGTCCCCCATCAAGACAAA
Source organism: Hyperolius riggenbachi (assembly GCF_040937935.1). Taxonomy (NCBI): domain Eukaryota; kingdom Metazoa; phylum Chordata; class Amphibia; order Anura; family Hyperoliidae; genus Hyperolius; species Hyperolius riggenbachi. Next base: position 87,425,191 of record NC_090646.1, read on the forward strand.
ATCAGCAATCATGAGGCCCCTAACAAGACAAATTCAGCAATCATGAGGCCCCCAACAAGACATTCAGTAACCATGAGGCCCCCAACAAGACAAATTCAGCAGTCATGAGGCACATAAATAAACAGCATTTCACATAAATAGGCAGAATGCCCCCTTAATATGGTAGACACCTCTCACCTGGCTTCTGAATTCTCCTCTACTGGCTGCTGTGCCAGACAATACTGTTTTTGGCTGGATTGGGGATGATGTGTGGGCTGAAAGGCCTGGCGGTGATGCTGTGGCCGGCCTGGCGGTGATGCTGGGCTGTACTTGGCTGGTTGAAGTAAATGTTGGCCTGACTGTTGGTGGTGATGCTGTGGCCTTTTTGACAGTGATTCTGGGCTGGTTGGCTGGTGGTGATGCTGGGCTGGCCTGGATAGTTTAGGTAGTGACAGGTGCACCCTAGTTTAGGTAGCACCAGGAGCCTCCCAGCTTAGGTAGTGACAGGACCCCCAAGTTTAGGTAGCGACAGGAGCCCCCAGTTTAGTTAGTGACAGATACCCCCCGTTTAGGTAGTGACAGGAGCCCCCAGTGTTTGTAGTGACAGGTGCCCCCCAGTTAAGGTAGTAACAGGTGCCCCCCAGGGTATGTAGTGACAGGAGCCCCCAGTTTAGGTAGTGACAGGGCCCCCCAGTTCAGGTAGTGACAGGTGCCCCCAGTTCAGGTATTGACAGGCGCCCCCCCCCCCCCAGTTCAGTTAGTGACAGGTACCCCCAGTTTAGGTATGACAGGAGCCCCCAGTGTATGCAGTGACAGGGACCCCCCCCCCCCCCGGTGTATGTAGTGACAGGGCCCCCCAGTATAGATAGACAGGTCTATAGGTGTCCCCAGTTTAAATAGCCAGATCTATAGGTGTCCTCAGTGGCAGCGGAGAGAGAAGAGAAGCGGTGGGGAAGGGAGGACGTTTCCCCCTCCCCCTTCCCTCACCTTGGGGCTCCCCCTCTCTCGCTCCCCCCTTTAGAATTAAGTGATGCGGCAGGCAGCGCCGCTGTGCCTGCCGCTTCTTTTCTCTCTCCGCTGCCACCCCAGGGCGGGCGGGCCAGCCACGTCCGGGTAGCTAGGGGGGGGCAGCAGCTAGCCAGGGGAGTGCGCATGCCCCATTTTGCCCTATGTAGGGACGCCCATGGCATGGTAGGCAGATAGGTAGCCGGGTAGGCAGTTATGTAGCCGGGTGGGAGGGTAGGCAGATAGGTAGCTGGGTGGGAGGGTAGGCAGTTAGGTAGCCGGGTAGGCAGTTATGTAGCCAGGTGGGAGGGTAGGCAGATAGGTAGCTGGGTGGGCAGTTAGGTAGCCGGGTGGGAGGGTAGGCAGTTAGGTAGCCAGGTGGGCAGATAGGTAGCTGGGTGGGCAGTTAGGTAGCCGGGTGGGAGGGTAGGCAGATAGGTAGCTGGGTGGGTAGATAGGTAGCCGGGTGGGCAGATAGGTAGCCGGGTGGGCAGATAGGTAGCCGGGTGGGAGGGTAGGCAGATAGGTAGCCGGGTGGGCAGATAGGTAGCTGGGTGGGTAGATAGGTATCCAGGTGGGCAGATAGGTAGCCAGGTGGGCAGATAGGTAGCCGGGTGGGAGGGTAGGCAGTTAGGTAGCCGGGTGGGCAGTTAGGTAGCCGGGTGGGAGGGTAGGCAGAAGGGTAGCCGGGTGGGAGGGTAGGCAGTTAGGTAGCCGGGTGGGCAGTTAGGCAGATAGGTAGCTGGATGGGCAGTTAGGTAGCCGGGTGGGCAGTTAGGTAGCCAGGTGGGAGGGTAGGCAGATAGGTAGCTGGGTGGGTAGATAGGTAGCCGGGTGGGCAGATAGGTAGCCGGGTGGGAGGGTAGGCAGATAGGTAGCTGGGTGGGTAGATAGGTAGCCGGGTGGGCAGTTAGGTAGCCGGGTGGGAGGGTAGGCAGAAGGGTAGCCGGGTGGGAGGGTAGGCAGTTAGGTAGCCGGGTGGGCAGTTAGGTAGCCAGGTGGGAGGGTAGGCAGATAGGAAGCTGGGTGGGTAGATAGGTAGCCGGGTGGGCAGCCAGTTAGGTAGCCGGGTGGGTAGATAGGTAGCCGGGTGGGAGGGTAGGTAGTTAGGTAGCCGGGTGGGCAGTTAGGTAGCCGGGTGGGAGGGTAGGCAGTTAGGTAGCCGGCCCGGGTGGGCAGTTAGGTAGCCGGGTGGGAGGGTAGGCAGTTAGGTAGCCGGGAGGGCAGTTAGGTAGCCGGGTGGGAGGGTAGGCAGAAGGGTAGCCGGGTGGGAATGTAGGCAGTTAGATAGCCGGGTGGGCAGTTAGGTAGCCGGGTGGGTAGCCAGTGGGGGCCCCGACTCCTATGCTCCCCCTCACCTGGGTGTCCCCCCTCCTATTAGAAGCCCCGGGGAGGGCAGCCCGACTGTTTTTTTTTTTTTTTCCCCTTAAAAAAAACTCTTTTCCCCGGGGGGCCCCCTCCTATCCTCCCCCTCCTATCCTCCCCCTCCCTCACCTCGGAGGGCCCCCCTCCTGTTACGAGCGGCGGGTACAGCAAACTTCCGGAGAGGTAAGGCAGAAGATAGAGGTCCAGCTGCCTCCCAGTCGCTGTCTCCTCTATGCCACTCGCACTAAACCAGGAAGCAGTGCGAGCGGCATAGAGGAGACAGCGTAGCCCGAGAGGCAGCTGGACCTCTATCTTCTGCCTTACCTCTCCGGAAGTTTGCTGTACCCGCCGCTCTCCCGCCGCTCGTAACAGGAGGGGGGCCCTCCGAGGTGAGGGAGGGGGAGGATAGGAGGGGGCCCCCCCGGGGAAAAGAGTTTTTTTTAAGGGGAAAAAAAAAAAAAAAACAGTCGGGCTGCCCTCCCCGCGGCTCTCCCCTCCAGCGCACCCCTAGGGGCCCCCAGGAGGAGGGGAAGTCGGGGCCCACCGATGGGACCGTCGGTGGTTCGGCGGCTCTGTCCGCCTGGGTGGGAGCGTATGTAACCTCTGTCAACCTGTATTTTATGTGGTAATAAATCGGAAAGCTGTTTTTTATGAAGATTCTCCTTGGCTGACATCTTTTACATATGATATGCTAAGACCCAAGACGCGCTTCTGGTGAGTGCAATCACATTGGGAGAGAGGCTGAAATCCCTTATTTGGTGGAGGCACTACCCCCAGGAGTGCATGCACGGGGTGCAGACTGTGTGTTTTTTTAAGCAATACTTTGCACTATGTGCGTATTTTTAATTTTTTTATAGGGTGGAAAGCGCAGTGAATCGTTGTGGAATATTGAGTAAGGTGGAGTGAGGCCTTTTTTTGCTGCGATCCCCTGTACGTTGTTTGTTCTAACTGGAGCGCAGTATAATCATTTGCTAATTAATACAGATATATTGCTAACCTCTGGGCACGACAGCAAAAGTAACACAATAAAGACAGTAAAATAACAGAAGTGTGGAAATATCCACCTCACAGTAATTCCTCAGAGGTGTGGTTACCTCTGAATGGGAACCCCGTGAGTGAGATCCTCTAACCAGGCTGAGTGAGGAATCTCGACCCCTAGCAGTAATCGTCTGCTTGGGGCAGGCGTCTCGGAGAGGCAAGCCTCAGAGATAACCCTCCAGTGGGAGACGTTCAACTGAAGGGAGAAGGGTCAGACAGGCAAGGGTTCGGCAACAGAGATGACGGCAACAGTACAGGAGCAGAAGACAGAAGAGTAATCCGTAAACGGGCAGAGGTCGGCAACAAGGATCAGATAGGCAAAGGTACAAGATCAGCAAGAGATAGAGTAGTCAGGGATAGCCAGAGTCAAAACACAGATCAATATACAATAATATTCCTAAGCTAAGGTGTAAAATCCTTAGTATCAACACCAGGGCACTGCACTAAGGTCTGAGCGCTAACACAACAGTGTATTCACGACAGCAGACAACTTGCTACTGCCCAGCAAGTTGTATTTGTAGCTAGAGAGCTACTCAGCGCCGCCCCAGAGCCCCAACCAATCAGGACACCTCCTGAGGTCAGCTGACTAGTGAGTCAGCTGAGCCTCCTACGTAGGAGGTAAAAGTCCTGCCTCCTAGCGCGCGCGCGTGCGACCCTTTGCCTCTGAGAAGTGGAGAGGTCAGGCCCCGGGTCCGCGTCTGCTTGCGGAGAGAATTCCACCTGCCGCCATGCGAGACCCGCCGCCGTGTCGCCAGTCGCGGCGGAGGTGTCCCTCGCAGAGTGTGCCGGCTGCTCCGCACGAGTGACGGAGTCAGCCGGCTGGGAAGCGGAGACCGCCGCCATGCTGCCCGGCGCGGCGGCGGCGGCGGTCCCGCTAGTTCTCACAGTACCCTCCCCTTGAGGAGGGGACTCCGGACACTTCCTACCCGGTTTCTCAGGATGTAACTGATGGAACTTCTTCTTTAATTTCTCAGCATGCATGCGATTCTCAGGTACCCAAGATCTGTCCTCCACCCCATAACCTTTCCAATGGACCAGATACTGTACGATATTCTGTACCAGCCGGGAATACAAAATTTTCCCCACCTCGTACTCTGTCTGGCCTTCCACTATCACTGGGGGGGAGCGGAATCCACATATACTGCTGGTTTCAACAAAGAAACATGGAACGATCTCCCACCTCTCATGCTGGCTGGGAGATCAATCACATACGAGACCTCATTGATCTTTTGGGCCACCGGATAAGGCCCTATGAACTTGGGCTCCAACTTGGTGGACGGTTGTCTGAGTGCCAAATGTCTTGTTGACACCCACACCATGTCCCCAGGAGAAAAGTGACACTCAACAGACCGTCTCTTGTAGGCCTGTTTCTTTTGATTCTGGAAGGCTATTCCCAAATTCTCCTTTACTTGTCCCCAAAGTTTCTTTAAAACCTTCTGCCATTCTTCCAGGGCTGGGAATGGAGAGGAGCACACCGGCAATGGGGAAAATTTAGGGGACCTTCCTGACACAACCTGAAAAGGGGACAAGCCCGTTGAAGCGCTTCTCAAGTTGTTGTGAGCAAACTCAGCAAAGGGTAAGAATTTAACCCATTCCGTTTGTGCATCTGCCACATAACACCTCAGGAATTGTTCCAGTGCCTGATTAACCCTCTCGGTCTGCCCGTTGGTCTGTGGGTGATACCCAGACGAGAAGGACAGGTTCATACCTAAATTATGGCAAAAAGCCCTCCAAAACCTTGATAGAAATTGGACTCCTCTATCCGATACCACGTCATCCGGAATCCCATGTAATCGGAAGATGTTCTGTATGAAGAAGTCGGCTAACTCTTGAGCTGATGGGAATCCTTTAAGAGGAACAAAATGGGCCATCTTGCTGAACCTGTCCACGATCACCCATATCACAGTCATACCCTCCGACCTGGGAAGCTCGCCAATGAAGTCCATGGACAGATGGGTCCATGGTTCACTTGGAATTGGTAAGGGTTGTAAGGTACCCACTGGAGCCTGGCGAGACGGTTTACTCCTGGCACACACCACACACTCTCTGACAAACTCTCTGCAATCAGAGGCCAATGAAGGCCACCAAACACACCTTGTGAGTAGGCCTAAAGTGCGGGTGACCCCTGGGTGACCAGTGTTCTTATGGGCATGGAATAGCTGCATGACTCGTAAACGGAACGGGAGTGGAACAAAGAGAACCCCTTCCGGTTTTCCTTCTGGGGTATCTAGCTGGTGAGGCGCCAGTGTGACTGCCCAGTCTTCCCAGGTTTCAGTGACTGCCAGCACCACCTTGTGTAGTAAAATGCTCTCGGGAAGTGCGGGCTGAGCTGTCTCCGGTTCAAAACATCTGGAGAGAGCGTCTGCCTTAATGTTTTTGGAACCTGGGGTGTACGTGACAACAAATCTAAAACGCGAGAAAAATAGGGACCAGCGGGCCTGACGAGGAGTAAGCCGCTTAGCCCCCTCAATGTACTCCAGGTTCTTATGGTCAGTATATACAGTGATGGTGTGTTCTGCACCCTCCAGCCAATGGCGCCATTCCTGGAAGGCTAACTTGAGGGCCAGCAGTTCCCTGTTGCCCACATCGTAGTTTCTCTCAGCAGGAGAAAACCTGCGTGAGAAATAGGCACAAGGATGTGTCTTGCCCTGCAGACCCGAGCGCTGAGACAGCACAGCCCCCACCCCGATCTCTGAGGCATCTACCTCTACTATGAAGGGAAGAGCAATGTTAACATGTCTCAGTATAGGTGCCGAGCAAAACAGTTTCCTCAGGGTATTAAATGCGGCCTGGGCCTCCGAGGACCACTGATAGGGGTCGGCCCCTTTCTTGCTTAGATTAGTCAGGGGGGCTACTACCGACGAGAATCCTTTGATAAATCTCCGGTAGTAGTTAGCAAAACCAAGGAATCTCTGAAGTGCCTTCAAGCCTACCGGTTGCGGCCACTCTAGGACTGCCGAAACCTTTTCTGGATCCATCGAGAGCCCTGACGTTGAGATGATGTATCCCGGAAAAGGAATCTGAGTGACCTCAAAAAGGCATTTCTCTAGTTTTGCATACAATAAGTTTTGTCTCAATCTCTTCAACACATATTTGACATGTTTGCGATGCTCCTCGAGGTTTGGAGAGAAAATTAATATGTCATCGAGATATACCACGACAAACCTCGCCAACACCTCCCTGAAGACCTCGTTAATCAAGTCCTGGAAGACGGCCGGGGCGTTACACAACCCGAAGGGCATAACCAGATACTCGTAATGCCCGTCTGGTGTATTGAAGGCCGTCTTCCAATCGTCACCAGCCCTAATGCGTACCAGGTTGTATGCCCCACGTAGGTTCAATTTCGAAAAAATAGTGGCATTGGTAATCTGGGCAAAAAGATCGTCTATCAGAGGTAATGGATAGCGATTCTTTATGGTGATCTTGTTTAGACCTTGGTAGTCAATACAAGGTCTAAGACCACCATCTTTCTTTTTAACAAAAAAAAAACCCCACCCCGGCTGGTGACCGAGAAGGGCGGATGAAGCCCTTAGCCAGGTTCTCAGTAATGTACTCCCGCATTGCCTGTTTCGCTGGTCCGGAAAGATTATAGAGATGACCCCTTGGAGACATAAACCAAGATCTTAGGTCGATAGGACAGTCAAAACTCCGATGTGGTGGGAGTTTATCAGCGGACTTAGGACAAAACACATCCGCAAATTCAGCGTACTGTGCTGGTATCCCCTTAACCTCTACCTTGGCAGCACACATGGCAATCCTCCCCAAACAATGGGTATGGCAATAAGGTGACCAGCTGAGTAACTGACCTGAGGCCCAGTCTATTTGTGGGGAATGGAGCTGTAAGCAGGGCATACCGAGAATAACGGTGGAGGTTGCCATGCGCAAAACAAGAAACTGTAGACTCTCTTTATGTAGTACCCCTATCGTGCATGACAACCTTGGGGTCTGAGAGAGAGGTTGGCTACACTGTAGAGGAGAGTCATCTACAGCGGTGACGACTATTTGTCGGTCTAAGGGCTGTAAGGGAATACCCAGTCCTTTCACAAATTCGTATACTGGTAGGTGATCAGAGGCGCCAGCAGAATAAAATTAGTATAAAATTGTTAAGAATTGCCGGGAGGGAAAGTGGTGAACTTCCCCTCAATAATTAGACACCAAGGTCTGTCATCGAATCAAACGAATACATTTATTCAATAGTACCCCAAAATCTGCAACGCGTTTCGTGGGAGCAGACCCACTTCTTCAGGCAATAAAACGGGGACAACAAACACAGCAATTAATGTGCAGGGAATTTAGCACCTCCTTCACAGAGGTGCTAAATTCACTGCACATTAATTGCTGTGTTTGTTGTCCCCGTTTTATTGCCTGAAGAAGTGGGTCTGCTCCCACGAAACGCTTTGCAGATTTTGGGGTACTATTGAATAAATGTATTCGTTTGATTCGATGACAGACCTTGGTGTCTAATTATTGAGGGGAAGTCCACCACTTTCCCTCCCGGCAATTCTTAACAATTTTATACTAATTTTATTCTGCTGGCGCCTCTGATCACCTACCAGTATACTTGAGTCCACCCCAGGTGGAGGGGTGACCCTACCCCATTTTTTCTGATCTACAGAGAGCGACTTCTTAATCCTGAGTGAGGACAGGTCTAATCTCCTCACCTGCCTATACAGTGGTTGCCTGAGCGGTAACCCATGTTTGTGAGTATAACCATCTCACCTATTCATTTCCCTTCGTATCTCTGACATACTACACCATATTGGGCTCTCGATTTCTCTCTTTTTTTTATTTCACAAATTCGTAATCTATAAAATTGGTCGCGGACCCTGAGTCCACAAAAGCTTCAGTATGAACAGTAACATTCCCCCAGGAAATGGAACACGGGAGAAGTAACCGATTATTCTGACATAGAGGTAAGCTCTGTGCATCTAGGGTATTACCTCTAACTACACCTAGACAGCAGCGTTTCCCGATTTCCTGGGGCAATTTTGAGCAATATGACCCTGCTCTGCACAATATAAACAAAGGTTTTCTGCCCTTCTACGCTCCTTCTCGGCTCGAGTCAACCGAGACTGTCCTTCTCGGCTCGTCGGTAGGAGGGGCAGGCAATGAGGACGCATGAGAGAAGACTCTTACTGCATTCCTGCCTCTCGACTGGCGCTGATAGCGCAACCTGCGGTCCGCCCGTATCACCAAGGAAATGGCGTCATCCACGGACTTGGGCTCTGGGTGTCCCAACAATAACTCAAAGACTGCGTCTGATAGGCCTGACAAAAAACAATCTAACAAAGCGTGAGACCCCCACCTAGATGACACAGCCCACTTTCTGAACTCTGCCGCGTAAACTTCAACCGTGTCTCGACCCTGCCTGAGAGTTTTGAGCTTCCTCTCGGCAGTGATCAAAGCATCCGGATCATCATAAATTACGGCTATCGCTTTGAAAAACTCCTCAACTGACTCGAGAGCCGTATCCTTGGGTGGAAGACCATACGCCCAGGTTTGTGAGTCCCCGGACAATAACGTCTTAATAAAGGTCACCCTTTGCTGCTCAGAACCTGACTGAGTGGGTCGTAACTCAAAGTAAGATAAAACCCGGTTACGAAAGTTCTGGAAGTCAGCTCTTTGCCCTGAAAACTTTTCGGGCACTGGCATGCGGAGATCTGTGACCGGAGGGGATTGCACTGTGGCCACAGTCGTCTGCAAGACCCGTACAGACAGGGCCGGCCCACCCATGAGGCGGGGTGAAACCTTTGCCTCAGGCGGCACTTCTGGGGGGGCGGCACCCGCCCCGTGGGTGTGGGGGGGCCACCCGAGCTGAAGGGGATAGCGGGCAGGAAGGGGGTATTGTGCCTAGTGGTGGGGAGGGGGGTCGGACCCTCCTCCCTCGCCTGGGTCCCCCGTCCTCTGCTCCCCTCCTGCTTTAAATAGTTACGTCGCTGGCTGCATTGTAAGAGGCAATGGGCGGGGATCACTCACCTCTTCCTCGTTCCAGCGTGCGCTCCACTGACGTCACTTCCTGCTACGCCGCAGACCAAGAATGCAGATATATACCCGATTATTGGTGATCTGCAGAATCACCGATAATACAGATATATTGCTAACCTCTGGGCACGACAGCAAAAGTAACACAATAAAGACAGTAAAATAACAGAAGTGTGGAAATATCCACCTCACGGTAATTCCTCAGAGGTGTGGTTACCTCTGAATGGGAACCCCGTGAGTGAGATCCTCTAACCAGGCTGAGTGAGGAATCTCGACCCCTAGCAGTAATCGTCTGCTTGGGGCAGGCGTCTCGGAGAGGCAAGCCTCAGAGATACCCCTCCAGTGGGAGACGTTCCACTGAAGGGAGAAGGGTCAGACAGGCAAGGGTTCGGCAACAGAGATGACGGCAACAGTACAGGAGCAGAAGACAGAAGAGTAATCGGTAAACGGGCAGAGGTCGGCAACAAGGATCAGATAGGCAAAGGTACAAGATCAGCAAGAGATAGAGTAGTCAGGGATAGCCAGAGTCAAAACACAGATCAATATACAATAATATTCCTAAGCTAAGGTGTGAAATCCTTAGTATCAACACCAGGGCACTGCACTAAGGTCTGAGCGCTAACACAACAGTGTATTCACGACAGCAGACAACTTGCTACTGACAGGCAAGTTGTATTTGTAGCTAGAGAGCTACTCAGCGCCGCCCCAGAGCCCCAACCAATCAGGACACCTCCTGAGGTCAGCTGACTAGTGAGTCAGCTGAGCCTCCTACGTAGGAGGTAAAAGTCCAGCCTCCTAGCGCGCGCGAGTGCGACCCTTTGCCTCTGAGAAGTGGAGAGGCCCTGGGTCCGCGTCCGCTTGCGGAGAGAATTCCGCCTGCCGCCATGCGAGACCCGCCGCCGTGTCGCCAGTCGAGGCGGCGGTGTCCCTCGCAGAGTGTGCCGGCTGCTCCGCACGAGTGTCGGAGTCAGCCGGCTGGGAAGCGGAGACCGCCGCCATGCTGCCCAGCGCGGCGGCGGCGGTCCCGCTAGTTCTCACACTATATCTGCCAAAAATGCTGCATAAAGGTAAAGAGTACCTCACATTAGTTGAACACATCTTCTAAACAGTAATAATATTTTTTTTACTTTTAACAATTGCGTAAATTAAACATATTTACCCAAGCTGCACTCTCGCTGTTTGATTCTGCCTTTTATTCAGATGGCACTGACAGCACAGCCGTCTTATGTATGGCTTGAAGGCATCTACAAATGGCCCAAGATTGTATACAATGAACAGAGGCGCCAAAAGTATAAGATTAGACTAAATGAGCTTAAAAACCAACTTGAATGGCAAAATTGAAAGAGGAAGTGGTGGTTTTACCTCCCTCAAGCAGACACGACAACGACTGTGATTCAGACAGTCAAACACATTTATTAGGAACTCCAAAAAGAAATGCAATGCAGGTTCAACCCTGCTTCATCAGGCAATATAGGGAGGAGTATCAAACAATCTGCACAAGGATTCGAGTTAAGCGCCTCTGTTGACAGAGGCGCTTAACTTGAATCCTTGTGCAGATTGTTTGTATCTAGCAATACAAACTTATTGCCACCTTGTCCAGTACGAATTACACTATTAGGGCTCTTGGTGTTCCCTGTTTTTATCTCTTTACAAATGGCCCAAGGAACATCATGAAAATAACCTTCCTTAGAATGTCTTGAGATCTGATTGGCGCAAATAGGCAGGGAGATGAGGAAGGGGATAACTTCACTTCCCCAACAGCTACCTGTGAGCTTGGCTGAGGGGTGTGGCTGCACAGAGTTTGACAGGGATCCACCCGCCGCAACAAGTGAGAATTTTGGGGTACATCTTAAAGGTAAGAACAACTGTTGTAATTTTACTAGAGGTGCTCTTTAAGGTAATTTGAATTCCCATATTGTCTCGATTTTGAAATGCTGACTTTTCAAAAAAAAATATTTTTTAATATTTCTGCAATAAAAATATTTTCTGTGATATTTTTTTTTTCAAAAAGAAAAAAAGGATGCTAGTTCAAAAAGGAAATAGCACAAAGTTGAAATAATGTACAAAAAAATCCAATACCAAGTCATCACGGTAGGATGTGTAGCATGAGCTCGCTGGTGTAACCTTGTTAGAAACACTCTCAATGGGGAGGAAGTGTTTGGGTTTTGAAAGTGTAGTGAGCATTGCAAAGTGAAAGACGTTAATGAGAGGTTTGCTTAGGAAACGGCAGATACTAAGCTTAATAAAAGTAGGGTGTGATGCCTCTGAAAATAACTGACACTTTTATCATAGACTAGACAAAGTCATACTGAAAAAGAGTCAGAAGAACCCTGTGTGAAGTCTTCATTTTATGAAACAATAACTATAAAAATAAAGCTATAAACACACTCCATATTATTATCGCCCAAAACAATAGTTAGAGGTTCTTTCATACGGCAGTTAAGAAGCGAGTGCTGTAGAGACACACTGCTTGGTTCCCAGTTTAGCCTACAGCAAGTTCTGCTGTATGTAGAGGTGCGCGTGGGAGAAGTAAGCAGCTACCTGCATTGGGTATTTTAAAGAACAATACCCATCAAGTGAGAGCGATTTGTCCCACTGCTAGAGGAGGGAGAGCAACACAGGAGGATGCCTGTACAGAGTTTAGATCTCTAGACCAACATAATTATTTAGCAAGTTAAATCTATTATTATCAATATTATTATTATTGACCTATGAATGTCTTTCAGAAAGTAACAGCCATTTGCTTTTATCTGCCATGCAAGGTATTCTTTCAGTGTAATTTAATTTGCATATTAGGTCAACCTCTTCTCTGTCTGCACTGCTTGTCACATGACTGCAGAACACAGGTAACTGTTTGTTCAGAAGCATTAACATGAGGCCATTGCTAAAAATATATGATAAATGCTTAAATAAAGGAAGTGATTATGTGGAGAATTAATCAGAAAATACAAAGACCCTTATTCAAATCTCTTTTTCTCCTAATAGATCATTTTTAATCTCCTGTTTAAAATAACATTTCAGCACTCTCCAATTGAAAAAAATACCAAAAGGTAGGGAAAAAACGTACTGTTAAAATGATTAAGTATTTTCTTGCTTGCTGGTGGCTTAAAACACATTTTATTGATAAGGTGTGAAAAAATATCACCTACAAGAAAACTTAGGAAAAAAGGTAAAATTGATAAAAGCCAGGGCCCATATGCAATTCACTTTTTCACCTGATTCTTTCCTAGGTGATATTTTCACAACTTGTAAATAAAATGCCTTTTAAACAACCAGCAAGCAAGAAAATACTCAAAATAATTTTTATTGCACCTTTTAACTTATTTTTGGTGTTTTTTGAATTGCAAAGTTATGAAAAGTTATTTTAAATACAAGATGAAAAATTATCTTCCAGGAGAAAACACAGGAGGAAAAATGAATTGCATATGGGCCCGTGTGTCTAAAATACATAAAATGTTTCCTTAATTAACTGATAATGGGTGTTTCTTTCCGAACAACCCTCATATATTGCACCAACATCTTCTGTGGGACTTTAACCTCCCGGATGTTATGATTATTTCCAGATTTAGAGTCTAAAAGCCGTGCAATTTTTTTACAAGCTTTTAGACCAGGCTTTCTCAACCAGGGTTCCCTGGAACCCCAGGGTTCCTTGAGGACTCTGCAGGGGTTCCTTGGCAATTTCCCCCATCGTGGAGGAAGTATAATAGAGCACACTATAATAGGTGGTACTGTAACAAAAAGCACTAAATTGGGGCATCAGGAGACGGTATAATGAGTGGCAGTGTAATGGGGGTAGTGAAATAAACAGCTACACATACTTTTAAAGACCATGCCTCCTGCAAAATAAATGGAGGGGTTCCTCGAGACCAAAAAATTGTTTGCCTTTGTTCCTTGAGATCCAAAAGTTATTTGCAGGGTTCCTCCAAGGTAAAAAGGTTGAGAAAGGCTGTTTTAGACCCTAAAAACAAAAACAAAAAAAACACAGAGAGATCTGATTCTGCAGCAGCTCTTGCATATAACTCCGGAACATAACTTCTCAGGTAGTAAAGGATCTGTATACCAAGTTTTGTTGAAATCGGTCAAGCCGTTTTCAAGTGATGGCAGCACACACACACACACCTACACACACACACACACACACACACACACACACACACCTACACACACACACACACACACACCTACACACACACACGCACACACACACGCACACACGCACACACACACACACACACCTACACACACACACACACACACACGCACGCACGCACGCACACACACACACACACACACACACCTACACACACACACACACACACATATATACATACACACACACACACACACACACAAACACACACACACACACACACATACACACATATATATATATACATACACACACACATATACACACACACACACACACACATACACACATATATATATACATACACACACACACATATATATATATACACACACACACACACACACATATACACACACACATATACACACACATACACACACACACACATATACACACACATACACACACACACACACACACACACACACACACACACATAAATACACACACACACACACGTCCGATTTTATATAAATAGATATTCTATGATATGACATTACCGTTCCTCTTTAAGGTCATTGATAAAGTATCAGCATTTTTAGAAAGAGGTCGCCCCGGGTTCCTGGAAAGAGATGGATCATACATGAAAGATTTTATAACAAAACTAAGGAATATAACCCGATATCTTGGTATTGTTCCAACACGGGAGGCAGCAGGATGCAGGGGTATGTTTTGTAATTATTTTTGGAATGACGGTAGTCATGATGTGTCAGTGTGTCTCTGTGTGCAGTTAGTCTGCTTTGCTCCCTGCAGCCTCTCTCGCCTCGTCTTCTCTACTTTTGTAGAATTATTATCTGTCCCACTGGGAGGAAGCTGTGGGATTCTCTCTTTTCTAGTACAATTGCCAGAGAAATGAACCGACGGGAAAATAATCCACAGCATTTTTCTGCGATCCCCCCAAGCATCACAAATTCCAACTGAATAAACTGTGAAACAAAAATACAGAAATATATATTATGTTATCAATCCTTTTTCTGTCGTCGGTTGTAGAAATTAGGGATGCTCATTCAGATTCAGCGGAAATGAAATTTTCACATTTTCGAAATTGGATTTCTGTGGAAATTCCGCATTACCGCAACTCAGCATACTTTAACCCAAACACAGAAACATTGGACCAATCAGAGAATGCAAAGTAAACTCGGGAGTATTTGGCCAATCAGAGAATGCAAAAAAAAAAGACTTCTCGGAAATCTGTGGAATAGGATTGGCGGAAATCGAATTTCCGCAGAATCGCAAATCAGCATTTCCGACCATCCCTAGTAGAAAACTATATCACCCCATTTTTTATAGCTATCCAGAATACACACCGTACATTAAAGAGAACCTGAACTGAAAATTAAAAGTGAAAATGAACATAAACATGTCATACTTGCCTCCTGCGCAGTCTACTCATCAATCTCTTTCTCCTCTCCTGCGTCCCATTTGTCCCCCGTGATCAATTAAATTCTCCGTCCTCCATTTTGAAAATGGCCATTACCCCATAACAGCTTCCTGGTCAGCACACTGTTAAACTGTAATATCTCCCACTTGAGCCACAGGGAAACATGGACATTACCTTGCACATTCAGGTGTAACTGACAGCAGCTGATATATAACTGACAGCAACTGGTCTATTTCAGTTCTGACAAAATATTGTCAGAACTGGAAGGGATCGATGTAAGAAGAAAATTGTGAGCTTCTGAAAGGAACTGACGGTGAGGTAAGTATGTAATATTTATTTGCAGCTACGTCATGTGTTTATTTTAAATAATTTTACTCAGTTCAGGTTCCTTTTAAAAAGGTGTCCAGTAATAAAAAGTACTTTATTTTTCTCTCTATTTTTTTTTCTCTATTCATACTACAACCTTGAATAATGAGCACATTCTCAGATAAAGCAGCTTATAATTTAAAAAGACAGCTTTGTAAGCATTTTAGAAAGTAAACTCTTAAGTCTTGAAAACAACAATATTTCCGTGAGAGCTCATGAGAGCATCCATAACCACTATTACAAAGTTTCAAAAGTTTGAATTGTGCTTTGTGACTGCATTAAGCTGGATACATTTCCGAGTCAGGCACTGCTGAGAAATCTAAATTTCACCAAACAGGTCAGGCTGCCATGTATCTACACTGGAGAGTGCTAGAAAGTAACACTAACTAGAAGTGCCGTGATGTAAAGGGAATGAAAAGGGATTTCATGTTTTAAATTGCATTAAGAATACTGATTCGAGTTTGAAAGATAACATCATGTCTGTCAAAGAAATTAAGTGCTGTTGAAGGGTTGCTTATGAAAATATATTACGTGTACTATTAAGCGAAATCGCCTACATTACAGTAACAGTTCCTTGAGTCTCTTCTACAGTTTTAACCACTTCAGCCTTCAGTCATTTTCACTTTATGCATCTGAGCAATTTTCACCTCCCATTCATTAGCCTATAACTTTATCACTACTTATCACAATGAACTGCTCTATATCTTGTTTTTTCTGCCACCAATTAGGCTTTCTTTAGGGGGTACATTTTGCTAAGAGCCACTTTACTGTAAATGCATTTTAACAGGAAGAATAAGAAAAAAACGTAAAAAATTCATTATTTCTCAGTTTTCAGCCATTATAGTTTTAAAATAATACATGCCTCCATAATTAAAACTCACGTATTGTATTTGCCCATATGTCCCGGTTATTACACCGTTAAAATTATGTCCCTATCACAATGTATGGCGACAATATTTTATTTGGAAATTTTGCATCTATCACTATTTACAAGGTTATTATAAAAAAAATAGAAATATTTCATCTTTACATTGATATTTAAAAAGTTTAGACCCTTAGGTAAATATTTACATGTTTGTTTTTTTTATTATTGTACTGTTTCTTTTTTTTTTTTGTATTAAACATTTTATTTGGGTATTTTTGGGAGGGTGGGATGTAAACCATAGTTTTATAATGTAAATATGTCTTGAGTTTTATTTTTTTCACTTTTAGTTGTAGTTTTACTTTTTGGTCACAAGATGGCGGCCATGAGTTTGTTTACATGCGTAACACACGCTTAGAGCGACACATGGGGTACGTTACAGCCAGAAAAAGTGAAGCTTCCGAGAGAAGCTGTTGCTTTTTCAGCGGGGGAGAGGAATCAGTGATCGGGCACCATAGCCTGATTGCCTGATTGCCAGGCTAACGAACCGCGGCCTGGGAGCGTGCGTGCATGCGCGCGATCGGCCGCGGGAGCGCGCGGACGCACACATGGCCTCCTGGGCATAGCTAGTACGTCCAGGAGGCCAAAGTAGTTAAGCAGCATTGACCACCTATAAACCAAACTTACCTTATTAGTTATCTTCCATTTCCTTTTTTCACTTTGTTTCTATCATTCTTTTTTCGCACCTAAGAAGCTAAAGGCTCCCAAAATATAGTGTGAAAAGCAGTATCAAAGTTAAGCTAATCAAGAACAGCTTGCTGTATTTTAAATGTTTTTTTTTTCTTTTTGTGATGTAGAATTATTTTACAGATAAAAGTAGAAAAAGTTTTAAAGACTTGGGTGTTGATTCACAGAACGCATCTCATAAATGATTTCCCCTTACTATTAACTCATTATATTTCTCTGACTTAACTCATGATTTATCTTTTCATGGTCTCTCTAGTTAATTAACTTTTGTCATGCGTTTTCTCCCAGGACATATTTTTTAATCGTATTTGCAAAATAAAGTTTCAGCCCTAAGCAACTTAAAAAAGTAAAGAAAAAAGTAATATCAATGCAATTTAGAATATTTCCTTGCTTGCTGGGTCATAAACATGTTTTATTATTAATAGAATATGAAAGCATCACCCCCAGATAAAAAAAAAAAATTCTAACAGGGTGCATTTTTACACTATCTCAATAAAACGCATTTTTAAGCCCCCAGCAAGCAATAAAATACTCAAATCTTAATTTCTATTTTGCCACTTTACGGTACTTTTTCAGCCACCAGGTGCTGAAATATTATTTTGCCAGTAAGATTAAAAATTGCCTCCTGGGAGAAAACTCACAATAAAAAACCTCTGTTTATCCAATAAATTAACTTCCCTTATCAGTTTATCTCGTGAATTATTTCTCCTATTAGTTAAGAGGAAAAATAAGTAAGGTAAGATGATTAAAGAGAAAAGCCTTTTGACCCAACAATTGATTTAGTAAACTTTTCCAGAGTTTTTCTCACAGGAGGTATATGTGCACCTTAAAGAAACACTTACGTCAGAAAAAAATGAGTTTTACTCACCTGGGGCTTCTACCAGCCCCCTGCAGCAGTCCTGTGCCCTCGCAGCCACTCACTAATCCTCTGGTCCCCTGCTGCCAGCTAGTTTAGTTTTTAGTTTGTATTTTATTAATGAAAAATCTAATGTTGTAGAAACAAAAACATACTGATAAGTTAATTGGCTTCCCCCTAAATTGGCCCTAGACTAAGATACATACACTACACAATACATACATAAAAATATGGCTATGGCAGGGATTAGGCGTACGAGAGATAACAGCACTGGAGACTTGAGCGCAGGATTCAGCCGGTATATGGCTGATCCTGCTACCGCACAAGTCCCGGCCGTATTAAATACTATTCCCCCTCCAGGCCGCCATGGATAGTGGGGAATTAAATAATTTGGCTTCCAGCAATTGCTGGAGGCCGAATTATTGTGTTTTACAAGTAATTTAAAAGTAATTTCAGCGCCGGCTGCGCCCAAATCTCCTGCGCTGGTTTCAGCGTGTTCGGGAATTAGATTGTGACAGTTAGTGACAAGACAATATACTCTCTACTGCGCTGTGTAAGATGAAAGCGCTATATAAATACTGAAATAACTAATTGCTAAAAATAAAACAGCCTGTCAGCGCCGATCATTGGCTGGCAGGCTGATGACTGAGACCCGCACTGCACACTGACAGGAGCTTGTGCAATTTCCCGTCAAATCTCGCTCCTTGTGAGATGATGCATATTCACAACGCAGAGGAACAAGAGAGACGCGGACCCGCCGCCATTCTGCGTTAGGCGTTCCGCAAGAGGTTAAAGTACATAAAATTGATAAAAATTATTCCTTAAAAAAAAAAAAAAAGAATGATCAAACTATCAACAAGTACTTCCCATTCAAACTTGTCCTAGGATTTTATGCATGCTATCTTCCACATGCACCATTCTACATATGCGATTTTGTGATATTTTTCGTACAAACTTTTCTGCATGTTTTTTCAATTTTTACATGTGTTGAATGCAAGATTTCACATTGCAATTTTTGGTGAATACTAATGAAATTAATTTAATGAATATCCCATCTAATTAACTTCAAAAGTGCTTGCAAATTTTTGTGTAATTTTATGTGAATTTTCTGTAAATTTTCTTAACTCTAATTGACTTATACTGAAACCCTAATCCCACATCGCACATGAAAAAAAGCAGACCTGCCATCTGAATTAAAATGCAGAAAAAAAAGTAAATGTAAATTTGCATATGAATGCAATAAAGAATGCAATGCTATTGAAATACATTACAGGTGAAGTGATTGCATTTTTATAAAAATCATACTATTTCCCATATTGCAATTTTCCTGCATGGCTTCTATGTCGGGAACTGGTAGGTGGCGCTGTTGCTAAATAAAATTCAGCACAGCGCCATCTGTACAGATCAGAGTGTCAGTCAGACTATGTCCAATACTCTGATCTCCAATGACCATCAACCCCACCTCGGCATCCACCATTTCCTTGCTCCTCTGCCACATTTAGCTCCATCGTAGGGATGCTGCTGCTGGATTGAGTCTGGCACGGCGCCCCCCCCCCCCCCCCTACGACAAAAACTGACACTTTGATCCCCTTCTGAGGCACAGAGCGTCATGAAATAACAATATTACACTGGCGCTTGTGTAATGGGGTGGAGCTACAGCATGTGAGCTGGTGCTGGCACTATCCCCCGCCACTGATGCCAGCCCGCAGCCCCTCGCCACTGATGTCGGTAGGAGAGGCTTCGGACCACCAATGCCAGTCTTTTTTTCTGGACCCGGGATGTGGGAGATCTGGAAATATGATTGGAAATGGTTAAAGAGACTCTGAAGTCTCCTGAAAACGATCTTTTTATTTAAAAAATGTGCTTAACATCTTTGCCCTAACTAAACCTCCGCATTCCCGCCGCTGTACACTAACCAAATCCCCCCTAACTCGCCGGGGGCCAACCGGGCAGCGCTTCCGTGAGAGGCAGAGCTATGAGCCGCAGCTCAGCCCGGACCGCCGCCTCTCCCCCGCCCCTCTCAGTCTTCCTTCACTGAGAGGGGCGGGGGAGAGGCGGAGATCCGCCGCTGATAGACGGGGCATGGAGGCAGAGCTGCGGCTCATAGCTCCGCCTCCAACAGCAGCAAAAGCCACGACCAAGAAAGTTGTGGATTTTGCAGGGGAGATGGAGGGTGAGTTTGGGGGGATTTCAATAGATTTCAGTGGTGGGCATGCAGTGGTTTAGTTAGGGCAAAGATGTTAAGCCCATTTTTTAAATAAAAAGATCGTTTTCAGGAGACTTCAGAGTCTCTTTAACGTACTGTACATGCTCATGGTCATTATACTGCATTTATAGCAGCATAGGCCTGTATTGGATGCAAGCAGATTTCATAAACAGTAGCTTTGATTTTGTTGAAGCTAGCTCAGTTCTGAATCAGTCTGCTGTCTCTGGCTGCAGAGATCAGGATACACGGTGTGAAAATAATAATATTTGCTAGTTATTGATCTCAGTTGTGTTTCACCAGGAGAACAGCAGAGAAATTCTTATTAGTTTCTGTGTTCTGGAAAGTCAGCGAGATAGCAGGATCCTTCTGGGATTCTACTTTTACTGACTGAAGGAGATTATGGGACGGCATTATCATCCTTTGTGATGTTACTGTCTTTCTAATGATATATTAATAACAATTATTATGATTCCAGTTTTTGTATAGCACTGTTCTCCAGTCCAGCCACTAGAGTGCATACATTAGGCAGTAGCAGAGTTAAGGAGTCTTGCCCAATAACTCCTTACTGAATAGAGCAGTCTTTCTCCACCAGGGTTCCTTGAGTACTCTGCAGGGGTTCCTTGGCATTTTTCTTCATCAAGGGGGTTGGGGGAAGTATGATAGAGAGCACACTATAATAGGGGGTACTGTAAAAAGAAGCACTAAATTGGGGGTCAGAATAATGAGCACATTCATAAAAAGCATTAGAATTTGTAATAAAGGGCACTGTAATAGGGATAGTGGCATAAACAGCCGCATCAGCTTTAAAAGACCATGCCAGGAGTTCCTTGAGATCCAAAAATTACTTACAGGAGTTCCCTTGAGATCCAAAAAGTATTTGCAGGGTTCCTCCAGGGTTATTGATATAGAAAGAGCCTAACATCACAAGTAGCAGGTCATTCCTCCCCAATCCTCAGTCCAAACGTAACAAAGTCCATCAGTGCACCAAGTTATTAAAGAGACTCTGAAGCGAGTTAAAAACTCGCTTTTTAGCTTATAATCAACATGGGCATGCTTGCCCCAGCTAAAACGCTGCTATCCCGCGGCAGAACGAGGGGCCTTTACCCCCCAAATCCCCCCCTGCAAAATCCACAACCAACTTGGTCGTAGATGTTGCTGCTCATGGGGGCAGAGCTATGAGCTGTAGCTCTGCCTCCTCTCAGGAAGACTGAGAGGGGCGGACGGAGGCGGAGATACGCACTGATATACGCGCATGGAGGCAGGGCTGCGGCCATTAGGGGATTTGGGGGGATAGCGGCGTTTTAGCTGAGGCAAGCATACCCATGATGATTATAAGCTAAAAAGCGAGTTTTTAACTTGCTTCAGACTCTCTTTAATGGCAGTAGCACATTCTTTATGTAACATGTGATATGCCTTGTAAAAAGGAGACCCTGCAAACTTTTCTTGGCTCTTCTGTGGGTTTCGAGCACAATAAATAATGTTTTCCTACCATTAATTTGGTGTGCTGATGGACTTTTTTTACCTATGATTCTAAAGTGATATTGCCTATATCATATTCCAAGCACCCAACAACACTGACGGTGTGCCAACTCTGAACCCCAACAACACGCAATCCTCGGTTCACCAAAGGGAGAAAACTCATTAGATAAGACAGATAAGGGCCCTATTCAATTAACATTTTCATCTTGTCCACGAAATAACTTTTCAGCACCTGCCAATTGGAAAAGTATAAAAAGGTAGGCAAAGTTCAAGCACTTCAATGTCATCATGTAACACAATGACATTACTTTTCACTTAGTCTTTATTGCAAAAGGAAAAAAGATCAGAAACAAACAACAGAAGAGTGCAGGTAGATCAATAAAAGTTACATCTGACAGATCAATAATAAAGCATATAATAAGACCAAACACATAATCCAAAAAAGGACATGAAACAACATATTAGGAAGAAAACAATTATGTAAACCTTCACATGTAACTACAGTATTCCAACTCATGGTACAACAGCATAAATACTGTAAGATATCAAGAGTAGTGTTGGGCGAACACCTGGATGTTCGGGTTCGGGAAAGTTCGCCGAACATGGCCGCAATGTTCGGCATGTTCGGGCCGAACCCCGAACTCCCCGAACATCCCGCTTTTAGGGGCCCTATGGGGTCGCAGGCATAAGGGGGGAGCATGCCCCGATCGCGGGGGGGGTCGGAAATTCCCCCCACCCCCTCCGCTAGCGCTCCCCCCTCTGCCCGCTTCCCCATACAAAAATTTCAAGAAGTACCTGTGTCCGGTGGTAGTGGGTGGCTGGCAGTGGGCGGCACTATGAAGTGACTGACTGAGGAGGAGGAGTCCGGAGAGTGACGCTTTGAGGGAGGCCGGGCAGTGGGCGGATCAGCAGTAGTACGGTACTACTGCTGAACCGCCCGCTGCCCGGCCTCCCTCAACGCGTCACTCTCCGGACTCCTCCTCCTCAGTCAGTCACTTCATAGTGCCGCCCACTGCCAGCCAGGCAGCCACCCACTACCACCGGACACAGGTACTTCTTGAAATTTTTGTATGGGGAAGCGGGCAGAGGGGGGAGCGCTAGCGGAGGGGGTGGGGGGAATTTCCGACCCCCCCCCGCGATCGGGGCATGCTCCCCCCTTATGCCTGCGACCCCATAGGGGGGCAGTATTCGGCCGAACAGGGCCCTGTTCGGCCGAACAGGGGCCCTGTTCGGCCCTGTTCGGCGGCCATTAGAAGTTCGGGTCGAACCCGAACTTAAAAGGCCGAACACCATCAGGTGTTCGGCCGAACTCGAACATCACCCGAACAGGGTGATGTTCTGCAGAACCCGAACAGTGGCGAACACTGTTCGCCCAACACTAATCAAGAGCACCCAACCCATATCTTCCCAGGCCAATCAAAAACACATGAACGAGTTACTACACTACAAGATGCTAATGCAGGGGTGTAGCAATAGCCATAGCAACCAAAGCGGATGCTATGGGACCCTGGAGCAGAGGGGGCCCAGGTGGTACTTCATGTATTCACTATTAATTTTCTTTTGTTCCTCCACCCTCTGACTGCATAAGAATGTAAATTGCCAATGAACTCTTATCAATAGGGTAGGGGAAGGTGGCATTACTCAAGAGCGCCTACATCTGAGGGCTCCATGAAAGTTTTGCTATGGGACCTCATGCTCTCTAGTCACGCCACTGTGCTAATGCCAGACCAGTTCTCCCAGTTTGCTTTATATTGCAACAAGGTGTCGTGCAGGGTGTGATACAAGTAATCCATGTGGCATATCCCTTCCACCCTATGCAGAATTTGTGATGTAGAGAACCCCAGCAGTCTTCCAGTTTCTAGCTATGGCCCATTATACTGAGCATATAAACACATAGTACACCTGCTTCCAGCATTTAGGAACACTTTCATTAGGAGCTAACAGTAGACCAATGAAATTACTTTTCATGACAGAAATAATATGGAACCTATTTTGAGTATTTTCTTGCTTGCTAGGGAATTAAAGGACACCCGAGGTGAGATTGAAATGATGTGACAAACAGGCACTTGTCAAAAGAAGCAACCTTTATTGGAAGGACATATCCATAAACTGGCTGTTTATGTATACGTCCTTCCAATAAAGGTACATTTAGATAGCTAACATGTTTCGGACTATCTGTCCTTAATCATAGCTCATGATTAACCACTTTAGGATCCTTGGTACGCATATCCACGCCCCTTTAAACTTCACGTGCGGATCAGGGGCATAGATATGCGTACTGCTGCCTTACCGTCGCATTCACGATCCCCGCGCTGTTTTCCGCCGATCCACCGTCGCAGCCCCCTCAATCTGTGATCAGGATGTGAGAATCTTTTGATTCTCAATCCTGATCACCGTTCCCTTGTCTTTGCAGAGCTTGTTAAAGAGAATCTGTATTGGTAAAATTGCACAAAAGTAAACATACCAGTGCGTTAGGGGACATCTCCTATTACCCTCTGTCACAATTTCGCCGCTCCTCGCCGCATTAAAAGTGGTTAAAAACAGTTTTAAAAAGTTTGTTTATAAACAAACAAAATGGCCACCAAAACAGGAAGTAGATTGATGTACAGTATGTCCACACATAGAAAATACATTCATACACAAGCAGGCTGTATACACCCTTCCTTTTGAATCTCAAGAGATCATTTGTGTGTTTCTTTCCCCCTGCAGCTATCTTCCACTGAAGTGTCAGGCTGTTTCTTCCTGCAGAGTGCAGACAGCTCTGCCTGTATGTAATTCCTCAGTATGTGAAAGCCCAGCCAGCTCAGAGGAGGATTTATCCAGCTTGTAAAATATAAGAGAGAAGCTGTCCTAATCTAAATGTGCAGAGAGGGGCCTGGAGGGGGGAGATGCATCACAGAACCACAACACTGAAGAACTTGGCAGCCTTCCAGACACAGGCCGACAAGTCTGACAAGAGAGAGATAAGTTGATTTATTACAGAGATGGTGATAGTAGAACGTGCTGCAGTAAGCCAGAACACATTAGAATAGCTTTTGGAACTTGTAGGATGATAAAAAACAGGATGCAATTTTTGTTACGGAGTCTCTTTAATGTCGCATAAGCTCTGAGACCTGACACTTCCGTGTTCGGCTGTGTTCTATTAATAGAAACACGGTCTCAATAGCACCATCTTGTGGCCAAAAAGTAAAATACACCTATTTATGCCACTATACTGTTTTCCATAGCAAGTTTATTATTATTTTTTTATTTATTTTATTACTTTTAACCCCTTTTATCCCTGCCCCACAGTTACAGAAATAAAACCTGTTAAAAAAAAAATAAAAAAATTACATAATTTAATTTTTTTTACATAAATAGTTACCTTAGGGACTTTTGTAATACGGATGTCATGAGTATATTTTTTCAAAAAAAGTTCTTGTAATAAGTGAAAAAGTATTAAAAATCCCTAAATGGAAAAATGCTCCCTCATTTCCAGTTAAAATATTATCACCATACATTGTACTAGGGACACAATTTAAATGTTGTAATAAACCGGACAAATGGGCAAATAAGATGTGTGGGTTTTATGTACCAAAGCACATTTTATTTTAAAACTAATGGCTGAAAACTGAGAAATAATCATTTTTTTTCTTTTTTCCTTATTATTCCCTTTACAATGCATATAAAATAAAATAATTCAGAGCAAAAACTACCACCC
The DNA here is from genome assembly GCF_040937935.1 of Hyperolius riggenbachi. Lineage (NCBI taxonomy): Eukaryota > Metazoa > Chordata > Amphibia > Anura > Hyperoliidae > Hyperolius > Hyperolius riggenbachi. Next base: position 87,450,310 of record NC_090646.1, read on the forward strand.
AAAGAAAGCATAATTTATGGCGAAAAAAACAATATATAGATCATTTCAGTGTGATAAGTAACAATAAAGTTATCGCTGAATGAATGGGAGGAGCGCTGAAATGTGAAAGTTGTTTTGGTTTTTAAGGGGAAAAACCTGTGATCCTGAAGTAGTTAAGGACAGATAGTCCGAAACATGTTAGCTATCTAAATGTTGCCTTGGCTGTTTATGGATACGTCCTTCCAATAAAGGTTGCTTCTTTTGACAAGTGCGGGCCCTTCTTCTCCTTGATGTGACAAACAATTGCATCTATCCTCTTTCTTATACAAATGGCTTTTTAAGATATCCCACGGAATTATTTTATATTTAAATCTTTTTAAAGAGACACTGAAGCGAAAAAAAAATTATGATATTATGATTTATATGTGTAGTACAGCTAAGAAATAAAACATTAAGATCAGATACATCAGTCTAATTGTTTCCAGTACAGGAAGAGTTAAGAAACTCCAGTTGTTATCTCTATGCAAACAAGCCATTAACTCTCCGACTAAGTTTAGTCGTGGAGAGGGCTGTTATCTGACTTTTATTATCTCAACTGTTTTCTTTTTCTCTGCTAGAGGAGAGGTCATTAGTGCACAGACTGCTCTGAAAGAATCATTTTGAATGCTGAGTGTTGTGTAATCTGCACATATTATAGAATGATGCAATGTTAGAAAAAACACTATATACCTGAAAATAAAAATATGAGAATATTTTCTTTGCTGCTAATCTTCTAGTAATTATTCATAGTACACAACCAATTCACTATATAATATATTTTTTTCGCTTCAGTGTCTCTTTAAGTTTTTACTTTTTAATTGTTTCTGCTCAGTGACACATTCATTAAAGATTGCCAGAGCTAAAATCTATTAACTATTGGCCCCCCTTGTCTCTATTCTGCTCTTTGAAGCTTTTTCTGCTAGGAAAGTGCTTTATGGCTGCATTTCCTTATCAGTGAGGGTCACACTGTAGTCTGACCCTGTCCTGACAGAAACTGTCACTTGCATACCTGATGTTTAAACCTTTCAGACAGAGAAAGAAAAAAAACAACACAGTGCTAGGCACTGTACATACACATGTCTATCTCATCATGTCACATGTCACTTCGGGTATCCTTTAAAGGGTTTTTAATTGATAAGATGTGAAAACACCTCCTAGTGACTGACTTGCATAAAGTGTACCTGAAGGGAAGAAAGTGCCCCAAATAGGTACTTACCTGAGTAGAGGTAAACCTCTGGACAATTCAGAGGCTTCCCATGCTCCCCTCCTCCTTGCCATTCCAGCGCTCCAGCCATTCCAAGCAACGGCTCGTTGCCACTGTGCAGGTGTGAGCCGGCCTGCGCAGTGCGGCCGTGCTCGTTCATTATGGGAGGGCAACCACAAACCTCTTAGAGTTTCATCACCAGAGGACATGGCAAGTCTCTGGGCTTCCCTCTACTGAGGTACATATCTGCTTTTTGGTCAAAATAATCTCACAGGCTTGCTTTAACCTTTTCCATACCGCTGTAGGTAAATCCTATCACGCACTTGTGGCTGTCTAAGCCTAATGACTTTTCCGTTCCCGACATGATTGTGCGCACCCGACAGTGGAGATTAAGCTGTCATATGACAGCTGATATCTCCCCTCAGAGATCAGCAGCCATCACGATTGGCTCCTTCTCACGTGATCACTACGATCACCAGCGGATCGTAGTTATTATCACTATAGGCAGTGGCGCAGTAGGAGGGGAAGAAGAGAATCCACTCACCTTCCTGACGTTCCCCAGGCAATCGGCGCTCCCCTCCGCTTTGGCCAGCATCCCCGCTTGCTCTGCCGTCATCAAGCCGCGAGTAGGAACTTAGCGGCAGTAGGAGGGTTTCCCGGCCACAGCGGAGGGGTCCACGGCTGCTCATCACTGGAGCCTGGGAGGTGAGTAAAGGCTGCTGGCTACAGGGGAGGCACCTGGCTACAAAAGGGACACCATGCTCAGCTAGCTAGACGGGATCCAGCTGCCTGACCCCATGGGCCCCCTCCCCCAACCCACATGTAAAATAGCCTGGTCCTTAAAGCGGTATTGTCACCATAAAAATCAAATTTCAACAGCAACTGGTCTGAGTGTATTAAAGCGGACCCAAACCAAACATTTTTTTAATTAAAAATATTTAGTTGCACCACTCTGACACATACAAAGATAAATAAACACTCCTTCAAACCTATGAGCATTTCAGTGCATGCTTTTCACCCTTCTCTTTTCATAACTAGGATTATACTGGGGGCAGCCATTAGCAATTCCTCCATTGCCGGACACCATCTACTCCACCAGTTTGCCGGATAAATCCCGGCAATTTGAAAGGAAGGGAGGAGTTCCTCCAATAAATGTAAAATATTTTATATTAGTCATCATGCTGAAAAAAGGCTGCTATTTATTATTATAATTTAGAAAATAGATTTTATTTCTGAAATCTTGTATTTTTAATTTGGGTCCACTTTAAGTGATAAAGATGCTAATCCTGCATTAAAAACTTTTTTCTGCTGTTATGGTTTGGAGTTATCACATACTATAGGAGCACGGGCCCTAGTGCCAAACAGTGCCAAAAAGTTGAATGCTGGGAGTTCTATTGAATGCTGGGAGTTCTTTTTATCTATAATATATTCCTCCTCTTCCATTTATTTCCCTGCCTAGCTATCACTTGTGTTTACAAGCAAGGCTGAGGTCACTCAGTGATTGGATGTGTAAATTAAAAAAAAAGACTCTGGGAGGAGGACAGCTAATGAATACACAATGAGCAAGAGAAAGGAGGGGGAAAACAAGAGTCAAGGCCCGTTCTCACCTGAGCGGGAATCGAGCGATTCCCGCTCACGGCAAACCGCTAGCAGTTCTACAAGAACCGCTACACAATGTAGCGAGTGGCAGTGTTCTCACTGCCGCGGTTGCGGTTATCGCATGCAGAGGTTTGCCGGCGCCGAGCGTTCCGCGATTTGCGATCGTGATTAGCGTGCATAGCACGCTAATCGCGCTCGCTCCAAAACCGCCGCAGTGTCCAGTGATTTTTCCGCGCTAATCGCGGGAAAATCACTCCCCAGAAAACGCCGGCGGTAATCGCCGGCGTTCTGCGATTTTAAGTGTGAACAGGCCCTCAGGGATGATATGATGTCAGCATTAGCTTGGCAAGATGGCCACTGCCTAGAATAGGATTTTCTGCTTTTCTTTTTAAAATTCACAGGAATCATTACGTGGATAGCACAATACATCTGTTATGTAAGTAGAAGTCGTATTTATCTACTTATAGATCTGTTTTTTATTTCTAGGTTAGTATGTGTGTCGCTTGTTCTTTAAGGGGGGGTTAGGAAGCTGGTCCCCAAAGAGTTAAGCTAGTCGCACACTTATCAATTCTTGTGTTCAATCAACATCATCAACAACAACATCATTTCTGTCCATCGAGCAGATTGGAAATTTCTGATCGCTTGCACAGGAATTCAGCTGTCTTTTCGGCCACTTTTGATGAACTGAAGATCGACTTTACTGTTTCTGACCATGCACTTTATTGTTTTCACATTAATCTTAATCTCATACTGATCTTATAGCAACTGGAAACATATATTCGATTTACCCAATACCACTACCAGTGTCTGGTGCTTTGATCGATTTCTACTCCAATATATTTTTTTCATTGAAAAACAACGATTGTTCAATCCATCAATCGGAAAGCGATGAATATATGATAAGGGTCCAATAAACATCTTAAAGGGAACCCGAGGGGAGAGGGATATGGAGGCTGCCATATGTATTTCCTTGTAAACAATGCCAGTTGCCAAACCCCGGAACAAGCATGTGGCTAATCCAGTAAAACCTGTGTTAGCTGAGTCAGAGTACTTGATCTGCTGCATGCTTGTTCAGGGTCTGTGTGTAACGATCGGTGAGCACAGAGAGGATCTGATTACCGGTGATTTGCAGTATTACTGGGAATACAGATGTATACCAGATTATACGTGATCTGCAGTATCACCGATAATCCGATATACTAGCTAACCTCTGTTCACCTGAGTAGAGTGTAGTGTTTGGTGTAACAGTAACGTTTAGAGGACTAGGCCTCAGTGCAGCAAGGAGTACTGCACAGATTCCTTCCGCAGACCTGAGCTCTCGAAGACGGGAGGAGTCAGACTGACAGTAGGAAGGATGGTCTGAAAGTGACACTCAGGAGGAGGTGTCACTGACAGGACGGGGAACCGCCTCCAATAGTAAGGTCGGTTCTCGAGGTCGGACAAGCCAGGTAGTACACACACGGACAGATACAGTACAAGATCAGAAGACAAAGGCAGAGTCTAAATACAGGCGGGGTTCGGCAACGGGGTATCAGATATATCGAGGTACAGAATCAGGAGGCAGAAGCGGAGTCTAGGAACGAGCCGGGGTACGGCAACAGAGTATCAGAAGTATCGAGGTACAAGATCAGAGTTCAGGGGGATAGTCAAGGCAGGCAAAGGTCATAACAGATAATCACAATCAAACTAGTACTTTAGCTATCAACAGAATCTAGCTAAAGTGTAGGATTACAGCTCCAGCTGGTCCCGGCACACTTGCGGATCTGACTACGGATCTGGGTGCTTCCACGTATGTGATCGCAACGCCAGACAAAGAGCAAGTGAACAGCCAGCAGTATATATACACAAGGACCTTTCCAGGACCTCCCTAATTGCTGGACCAATGAGAGTTGTGGAAAATGTCAGCTGACCCTCCTGGTCAGCTGACTCACTTCTGGCTGTTATTTAAACTCAGCCTCTGTGCGCGCGCGCGTGTCACTCTGAATCTTGGTGGACTATCAGTCCCAGCCACACCAGTACTGTCTTGCAATATATCTTGTGAACCGCTTGCGGGGGCCGCCTCCAATGCGGATTCCGCCGTTCTCAATGCGGAATCCGCCGTTCCCAATGCGGATTCCGCCGCTCTGCCTAAGCGGCATGCGGCGGTTTTTCCGCGTTGTGACGCCCTGCTGGACGCGGAAACAGCCGCCTCACTATGAGAGACGGCGGCTTTTCCGCGTTTCCTCACACTGTGGCTAAAAGTATTAAAGAGAATCTGTATTGTTAAAATCGCACAAAAGTAAACATACCAGTGCGTTAGGGGACATCTCCTATTACCCTCTGTCACAATTTCGCCGCTCCTCGCCACATTAAAAGTGGTTAAAAACAGTTTTAAAAATTTTGATTGTAAACAAACAAAATGGCCACCAAAACAGGAAGTAGGTTGATGTACAGTATGTCCACACATAGAAAATACATCCATACACAAGCAGGCTGTATACACCCTTCCTTTTGAATCTCAAGAGATCATTTGTGTGTTTCTTTCCCCCTGCAGTTCTCATGCACTGAAGTTTCAGGCTGCTCGTTTCTTCCTGCAAACAGCTTTGCCTTTGTCTGTAATTCCTCAGTATGTGAAAGCCCAGCCAGCTCAGAGGACGATTTATCCAGCTTGTAAAAGATAAGAGAGAAGAGAGAAGCTGCCCTAATCTAAATAATACACAGGCAGTGTGCATAGAGGGGCCTGGAAGGGGGAGTTCATAGCAGAACCACAACACTGAAGAACTTGGCAGCCTTTCAGACACAGGCTGACAAGTCTGACAGGGAAAAGATACATTGATTTATTACAGAGACTGTGATAGTAGAAAGTGCTGCAGTAAGCCAGAACACATTAGAATAGCTTTTGGAACTTGTAGGATGATAAAAAACAGGATGCAATTTTTGTTACGGAGTCTCTTTAAGGCCCGTAACCACCACGCAATTTTCTCGGTGATTTTCCAGATGGCCGGCGATTCGAGCAATGAGCGGTCATTTTTTTTTATCTTGGGATGTGGGTACAGACGCACGATCACCCAAACAAAGCTTAGCGACGCACGTCAATAACAACCGCCACAGCAGATTGAATTTTTAAGATCCCTGAGAATTCCACGCAAAGTACTGTGATCACTTGACTTCCCATGCACGCCTGTCGTGTGCCGTCATGTGACATTGTGTGATGTCACGAGCAGGAAGAGGAATCGTTGAATGCTTGTCATTAAAAGGAACCTGAAGCAAGGAAAATTTCTTAAAATGAACACATGCCGTAGCTGCAAATGAATATTACATACTAACCTCACCGTCAGTTCCTCTCAGAAGCTCACCATTTTCTTCTTACAGTGCTTCCTTCCAGTTCTGAGAATATTTTGTCAGAACTGAAATGTACCAGTTGCTGTCAGGTATTTATCAGCAGCTGTCAGTTACAACTGAATGTGCAAGGTAATGTCCATGTTTCCCTATGGCTCAAGTGGGTGATATTACATTTTAACAGTGTGCTGACCAGGAAGCTGTTATAGGGTAATAGCCATTTTTAAAATGGAGGAAGGAGAAATCCATTGATCACGGTGGACAAATGGGACGCAGGAGAGGAGAAAGAGATTGATGAGTAGACTACACAGGAGGTAAGTATGACCTGTGTATGGTTATTTGACTATTTTCAGTTCAGGTTCTCTTTAAAGAGTAAAGGTCCGTACACACGCCGGACTTTAGGCAACGACGGGTCCGTCGTTGCCTCCCGCTGGGTGGGCGTGCCAGCGACAGTCTGGCGTGTGTACGCTCTGTCGTCAGACTGATACGGCTGTCTCTGAGCGATCCGCCCGGCGGATCGCTCAGGAACAGCCGTATCAGTCTGACGACAGAGCGTACACACGCCGGACTTTCGCTGGCACGCCCACCCAGCGGGAGGCAACGACGGACCCGTCGTTGCCTAAAGTCCGGCGTGTGTACGGACCTTTACTGTCAGGCTGCAGAAGTTAATTTAAACCTCTATTCTCCTGTGTTAAACAGTTTAGAAGGAAGCCCAAAAGCAATTAGTGAAGATAAAAATCTCAGTTACCTTTGATGTGTGCTTATCAGCAAGGCTGTTATTCTTAAGAAGACGCAAGCCGCATACCATACTGCAAAGCATTCTGGGGCTCTCCCCTCGGCTGCTAATGAGAGTTACAGCAGCTTGTAATCGCGTAGCACTGATAAATCTCGGGCAGAGTACACTGCAGGAGTCAGCTATTGTTCCTAGCCACATGGCTCATTAATATTCACTGCACAGTGTCTTGTTCAAGTAGGAGCTTATCTGTGATCAGGAAGCAGGCAGGACATGACGACACATTTGACAGAAAAACATGGAGCCTGCCATGAGCTGTCAGGAGCATCTATCTCTGCATATACTATATACAAATTCTGTGAAATCCAAACGTGGACAGTGAAATGCATATGTAATGTAAGTACAGCCAATCTTTAGCTACTGATATATGTGTTTATTTTCTCTGAGACCTTATACCTAACAGCTCCTCTTTAAGGTGACGTTGCCGGACCCATTGGGTGCTGACTGAGTATTCAGCTTTAGAGACACAGGATCAGCAGGACAGCCAGGCAACTGGAATTGTTTAAAAGGAAATAAATACGGCACCCTCTATATCCCTCTAACCTTGGGTTGCCTTTAACCCATTCATTGGATTGGAAGGGTTTCCTCAGTGGATTGATTGCCCATTTAGAGGCCATGATCAGCTTGATTCAAGGTCATATCCAGACTTGGATGCAGAGTTGGGACAAGGTCCTCCAGCACCCAAGGCTGAGACACCAAAGTGCGGCCCTCCATTCCTCCCACCCCAGCTGTCACACACTGATTGCTATTAGACTAAGAGGCTCCCCAGGCTCCCCAGGGCCCCCAATCCCCCCCCCCCCCCCCCCCACACACACACACACACACACCTTAATCTCTAGTTATCTGGCTTGCAGTCACTGCCATGTATCCCCTTTCCTTATTTCTCTTTGCTTGAAACACAATAGGGGAATAATAGCTGAGTGAGTTGTGCGTCCCCTCCTACACTGCACCCTGAGGCAGGAGCCCCTCTCGCCTCTGCCTCGGCCCGGCCTCTCCTACACTCCGCCTTGAGGCTGGAGCCCCTCTCGCCTCTGCCTCGGCCCGGCCTCTCCTACACTGCGCCTTGAGGCTGGAGCCCCTCTCGCCTCTGCCTCGGCCCGGCCTCTCCTACACTGCGCCTTGAGGCTGGAGCCTCTCTTGCCTTTGCCTCGGCCCGGCCCTCCTTGGATGAATTGTTCCACTCATCAGCAGGGATCAGATTCTCAAAGCGAACAACAAAGTTTCCTAAAATTCCTGTTATTAAACAAATACTTACATTTTAGAGGCACAGTGATTCACACGATTACATTTCTGTGAAATAATGAAATGGTATCGGTGCATATTAATGATGCATATTACATTTCACAGTAGTGTATTATGTGACAAGTAATTATCTTTGAAGAGTTAATTGGGATAGAGAATGCACAGTCATTACCAGTATTATGGTTTATATGCTCCTCTAATGCTGATGTGCATAATTAATGCATTTGTTAATAGAGTCATGTGTCTCATCGCAACAAACAAACAGTAGCGGGGGGAGCAGATCAAAGTAACACCGCCAGCTACATCTCTAATGACAATATTTAACGCAAGCTGCTCTGTCATGCATCACTATTTAACCTCAATTAACTCCTATTTTAAAGCAATGTACAGCTGGATAATTACATTCCAACAAAAGCACAACTACTGTATCTTGTCCATATCTATAAGCTTGAGCTACTGCAAAGTCCAGTGTGAGAGACATTTATAGAGTCCAGCCACAGTTCATACATTAACCACCTTAAGGACCACAGGCGTATACCTCCCCCCTCCCAGTGACCAGACTACTTTTCACAATTAAGGCCATTGCAGCTTTAGGGGCTTGTTGCAGGGCCGCACAACTCAGCACACAAGTACTTCCCCCCTTCCTTTTCTGCCCACCAACAGAGCTTTCTGTTGGTGGGCTGTGATGGCTCCCGGGATGTTTATTGATTTTTTAATAAATATGTCTTTTTTTAACAATACATATTGCTATTTTTTTTCTTTTTTTTTATGATCCCCTCTAGAGATGGCCCGAACGGTTCGCCGGCGAATGGGAACCGGCAAACTTCCGCGATTCGCGATCGCAAAAACCCCAAACTTTTTCGGAAGTTCGGTCCGCCCCTACACTGCATTATTTGGGTCAACTTTGACCCTCTACATCACAGTCAGCAGGCACATTGTAGCCAATCAGGATTCACTCCCTCCTGGAGCCCCACCCCCCTTCTAAAAGGTAGGCAGCGTCAGGCATTTCACTCACTCGTGTGCCTGCAGTAATTAGAGAAGGGAGAGCTGCTGCAGGGAGAGCTATAGGGAAAGCTTAGTTAGGCTCTTGTAGGCTTGTTAGCTTGCACCTTACTGATTCTTATTGCTAAAAAAGCACCCCTCAACAGCTCTTTTGAGAGCTAATCTTGTTCTTGTGATCTCTTTTTTTTTTTGTGGCCCACTTGCATTATATACAGCCCTGCCAGTCAGTTGCAGCTGGCCTTTGGCCCCTTGGTGGTAATTCCTACTGTGCCACTGCCAAGCCCAGCACATTTAGTGACTACCTGTGTGTGTGACAGGCAGCTGCACATTTGTAATCCCAATCACTGCACCTGTTCACTGCACCTACTTACCTACTTATGTGAGCGCACGCATTGTTAATACCCCCAGTCATTGCACCTGTTCAAGGTACCTGTGTGTGACAGCTGCACATTTGTAATACCAATCACTGCAGTGAATACCTGTAACCTGTTCAGTGCACCTACGTGAGCGCAAGCAGTGTAATATACCACCTATCACTGCACCTGTTCACGGTACCTGTGTGTGACAGCTGCACATTTGTAATACCAATCACTGCAGTGCATACCTGTAACCTGTTCAGTGCACCTACGTGAGCGCAAGCAGTGTAATATACCACCAGTCACTGCACCTGGTCACGGTTCCTGTGTGTGACAGCTGCACATTTTTAATACCAATCCCTGCATACCTGTTCACTGCACCTGTGTGACCGCACACTGTTTAGTATACCAGTCCGTGCATACCTGTTAACTGCACCTGTTTGACAGCTGCGCATTGTATTGTAATACCAGTCACTGCTACCTTTCACTGCACCTGTGTGAATGCACATTGTATTAGTCAAGTCAGTGCATTCCTTTCACTTCACCCCCCCTCCCCCCAATATTGACAAAACAACAGGCAGAGGCAGACCCAGAGGCAGGCCACCCAGCAGGTCTGTTCGAGGTCGTGCTGACGTGATTTTGTGTGGTCCTAGGCCAAAGTACAGTGCTCAGAAGAAGGCACGTCCTATCAACTCCCAAGATTGTCAGGACGTGGTTGACTATTTAACAAACACAGAACACCTCATCTTCCGCAGCCACCAGCACTACTCCAAGTACCACATCCGCTACATTTGACACTTCACAGGAGTTATTTGGTGGGGAAATAACTGATTCACAGTCATTATTGTTACAAAAAGATGAAGGCGCTACGCAAGTTACACCACCTCATATGTCTGAGTTAGGCGACACTATGGACGTAAGGTGTGAGGAGGAGGAGGATGAAGTACCTGCTGTTGGTGCAGTTTTGGAGTTGTTTGATACAAGCGAAGCTGGGGAGGATGATTATGATGATTATGATGATACGGATGCCACATGGGTTCCCAATAGAGGAGATGAACAGGGGACAGTTCAGAGGGGGAGTCAGAGTAGGAGGAGACGAGTTCCTGAAAGAAGCAGGGGGAGCTTTTTGTCAGAAACAGCTGGTGGCAGTGTCCGGCGCCATGTATCGCCACCTATGGACAGCCAGCCAACATGACCTTCAACGTCAGCTGCTGACGCCACCATAGTGCCCACACCCCAGGGTGGCTCAGCGGTGTGGAAATTTTTTAGTATGTATGCCACAGATCAGAGCAATTCCATCTGTACTCTCTGCCACCAAAAATTGAGCCGTTGAAAGGCCAACACCCACGTAGGGACAACTACCTTAGGAAGGCACATGCAAAAAAGGCACAAACTGCAATGGGAAGACCACCTGAGCAAAAGCAGCACACAAAAGCAAAGCCACCCTCCTTCTCCTCTTCCTCCTTCAGGTGCATCATTTTCAGCCGCTTTCTCCCTTGCACCTTCACAATCACAGCCAACCTCCTCCACTCCGCCTCTCACCTTGAATGGTTACTGCTCCTCTGCCCACAGCAGCAGCCTTGTGTCCGTGAGGGAAATCTTTGAGCGGAAGAAGCCAATGTCTGCCAGTCACCTCCTTGCCCGGTATCTGACAGGTGGCTTGGCGGAACTGTTAGCCCGCCAGCTGTTACCATACAAGCTGGTGGACTCTGAGTCCTTTCCGAAAATTTGTGGCCATTGGGACACCGCAGTGGAAGATACCAGGCTGCAATTATTTCTCAAAAAAAGCGATACCCAAACTGTAACGTGAAGTAGAAAGGCAAGTGGTGTCATCTCTGGCACACGGCGTTGGGTCAAGGGTGCATCTGACCACGGATGCCTGATCTGCCAAGCACGGTCAGGGCAGGTACATTACTTACACAGCCCATGGGGTCAACCTGGTGACCAATGGCAAGCAGGGAGTACGTGGCTGTGCGGCGGACCTAGTTGTGACACCTCCCCAGCTTGCAGGCAGGCCTGATGCCACCTACTCTCCTTCTCCTCCTGCTACATCCTCTTTGCTGTCGTCATCTTCCTCCTCCTTGGCTGAGTGGCAGCGCACCTTTACTGGTGCTGTGATCTCCTCTCCAGCTACACAGCCCCAGCTCCCTAGGGCCTATGCTGCATGTCAGGTAAGACGGTGTCACGCCATCTTAGACATATCTTGCCTCAAAGCGGAGAGTCACACTGGAGCAGCTCTCCTGGCTGCTCTGAACAAACAGGTGGATCAGTGGCTGACCCTGCACCAACTGGAGATTGGCAACGTGGTGTGTGACAATGGCAACAATCTCATTTCGGCTTTGAATTTGGGAAAGTTGACACATGTACACTGAATGGCACATGTGCTCAATCTCGTAATCCAGAGATTTGTGTCAAAGTACCCAGGCTTACAGGACGTCCTGAAGCAGGCCAGGAAGTTGTGTGGGCATTTCAGGCGGTCTTACACGGCCATGGCACACTTGGCCGATATTCAGCAGAGAAAAAACTTGCCGGTGAGGCGCTTGATTTGTGATAGCTCGACTCACTGGAATTCAACCCTCCTGATGTTCGACCGACTGCTACAACAGGAGAAAGCCGTCACCCAGTATCTCTACAACTACAGTAGAAGGACATGCTCTGGGGAGATGGGGATGTTCTGGCCGAAGAACTGGACACTCATGCGAAATGCCCACAGGCTCATGCGGCCTTTTGAGGAGGTGACAAACATGGTGAGTCGCAGTGAAGGCGTCATCAGTGACTTGATCCCGTATGCCTTCTTCCTGGAGCGTGCCGTGCGTAGAGTGGTGGATCAAGCTGTGGATGAGCGCAAACAGGAACAGTGGGGAGGAGGAGGAGGACGACAAAGAGTCGTGCGGGGAAGAGGAGTCAGATGATGAGGAAGGTGTTTTTTTTTTGAGGAGGAGGAGGCAGCAGAAGAACAACCGCAGCAGGAGTCGCAGGGGGCTTGTGCTGCTCAATGCTCCCATGGTATTGTTCGTGGCTGGGGGGAGGAGGAAGACTTACCTGACATCACTGAGGTAGAGCAAGAGGAGTTGGGTAGTACGTCTGGATCTAACTTTGTGCAGATGGCATTTTTCTTGTTGTTCAGCCTGTTGAGGGACCCCCCATATGAAAAAACTCAAGAGGAATGAGCTGTACTGCGTGGCCACACTACTAGACCCTTGGTATAGGCACAAAGTGGCGGACATGTTACCAACTCACCTGAAGGCAGAAAGGATACTGCACATGCAGAACAAGCTGGCAACTATGTTTTACAGTGTGTGTAAGGTTGATGTCACAGCACAACGGAGTAAAGGTACCACTGCCAGTAAACCTCCTCCCATATCCACGCAGGCAAGGACAGGACGCTCTAGCGATCTCATGGTGATGTCGAACATGCAGACATTCTTTAGTCCAATGCCTCAACTTAGCGCTTCCAGGTCCACCCTCCACCAATGCCTGGACCGGCAGGTAGCCGACTACCTGGCCTTAAGTGTGGATGTAGACACTGTGAGCAGCGATGAACCCTTGGACTACTGGTTGCGCAGGCTTGACCTGTGGCCAGAGCTGTCACAATTTGCCATCCAACTTCTGTCTTGCCCTGCCTCAAGCGTCCTCTCAGAAAGGACCTTCAGCGCAGCTAGTGGCATTGTCACTGAGAAGAGAAGTCGCCTAAGTCACAAAAGTGTTCAGTACCTCACCTTTATCAAAATGAACGAGGCATGGATCCCGGAGGGCTACTGCCTGCCCGAAGACTAAGTCAGTCCCCACACACAGCATCTCTGCCTGCATGCCTTGTGACTGGCAGCCTGCCCCAAGACTAAGGAAAAAAATAAAAACATATATCCAGGCACATCGCCTCTAGTTAGGACATTAAATAAGGTATTAAGTAAAGGGAGGTGTTGAAGGGGGTGTAGCTAGAAAATTAGCAAAAATCAGTAACCCTTCGCACTCTCGCATGCAAATGTTCTCTGCCTGCACACCGTGGGACTGGCTGCCTGCCGTAGAACTAAGTCAGTCCTCACGCATCATCTCTGCCTGCAGGCCACTTTACTGCTGCTTGCAGCGGCCGCTATAATAATTTTTCTGGTGCATGTACATGCCTGCCTAATTTTTCTGGCTGCACTGCGGCTGCAACAACAAAACAAAAGGCATGTACATGTGCCAATTCCCCTTCGTGATCATTACCTTGCCGTGGTGAAGGGGCTTGCATATCACAATGAAGCAATGACCGCCAGCTATATGAGGGGGGGGGGGGGGCACACCCAAGCTAATAAGGTTGTTGCTTCTTTGTGGACAGACCAAATTTGATCAGCTGGACAGTCACTGTTCTGTCATTCAGCTTCCTCAGCCCGGTGACCATATGGGCTTAAAAACCGCCACGGCCTGCACTCTGGCCACGGTGCGCACCAGTCCAGCACGGTCGTCACTACACAAACAGCTGTTTGCGGTGCGTTACACAGTGAGTTTGGTGTGTCAGTGTGTAGCAGAACTCTAATTACACTCCCTGATTGATGTATACACATGCAAGATGTTTAAAGCACTTTAGGCCTGCAATTTAGCATTCAATGGGCCTGATTCACAAAGCGGTGCTAACAGTTAGCACACTGGTGAAAAGCCCTTTATCACGCCTAAACTCAGTTTAGGCATGATAAGTTTAGGCATGATAAGTTTAGGTGTGATAAGTTTAGGCATGATAAGTTTAGGCGTGATAAGTTTAAGCACCAACTGGGTTAGCACCGCAGTGCACAGCTGATCAAAAGTTTTGCGCTAGCAAAGTCTGGTGCACTTCGCATATAGTTTAATGGGGCTGCTTTGCGTACGGGACTTTGCGCGCAATCTAAACTTATCTAAACTTATCATGCCTAAACTTAGCATGCCTAAACTTATCACGCCTAAACTGGCTTTTCACCAGCGTGGTGCAATGGTTATCATGCCTAAAGTCTCTAACTGGGTTAGCACCGCTTTGTGAATCGAGCCCAATGTGACTTCGGCCCTTAAAATGCTGCTTTGCGTCAAATCCAGATTTTTTCTGGGACTTTTGGCGTCTATCCCACTCCGCTATGCCCCCCTCCAGTTGTTAGACCCCTTGAAACATCTTTTCCATCACTTTTGTGGCCAGCATACATTTTTCTAGTTTTCCAAGTTCGCCTCCCCATTGAAGTCTAGTGCGGTTCGCGAAAGTTCGCACGAACTGAACTTTCGCAGGAAGTTCGCGAACCTAAAATCGGAGGTTCGGGTCATCTTTACTGAAGTGAGCGTAGCACGGTGGCGGCACGGTGGCGTAGTGGTTAGCTCTCTCGCCTTGCAGCGCTGGGTCCCCGGTTCGAATCCCAGTCAGGGCACTATCTGCAAAGAGTTTGTATGTTCTCTCCGTGTCTGCGTGGGTTTCCTCCGGGCACTCAGGTTTCCTCCCACATTCCAAAAACATACGAATAAGTTAATTGGCTCCCCCTAAAAAATTGGCCCTAGACTACAGTACTTACACTACATAATATAGACATATGGCAATGGTAGGGATTAGATTGTGAGCTCCTTTGAGGGACAGTTAGTGACAAGATATATATATATATATATATATACAGTCCAATGGGGTGCCTGTATAAACTTGTGACAAGCTCAAATAAAAGAGCAGTGTGCTGCAACTCTTCGTTGTTCTTTATATATATATATATATATATATATATATATATATATATATATATACTGTACAGCGCTGCGTAATATGTCGGTGCTATATAAATACTAAATAATAATAATAAAAAAAATAATAAAAGTGAGGCTGTACTGAGTGTATTGGTTGAGGGCTCTGCTTCTGACACAGGAGACCAGGGTTTGAATCTTGGCTCTTACTGTTCAGTAAGCCAGCACCTATTTAGTAGGAGACCTTGGGCAAGACTCCCTAACACTGCTATAGCCTATGGAGCACATCCTAGTGGCTGCAGCTCTGGTGCTTGAGTCCGCTAGGAGAAAAGCATGATATAAATGTCCTTTGTCTTGTCTTGGCATTTATATATATATATAATGAGCTTTTGTATAGATATTGACCGGTGTTCTGTAACAGGATATTTTTACACTGCACCGAATACAGTAGAGGTTCATTTTACATATCCTGCTCCTTTTTGTACTTTCAAAGTAAAAAAAGATAGTTTTTTGTGTTGCTAAGCAACAGCCAGTTAAAGGAACATTCCTCCCACGACACACACGGATTAGCTCTAATGGAGCTGCTTGAAAGGAGTGGGTCAAGAACTTGAAGCCTCTGGGGGACTTTTAGAGGAATACACCTCTTGCTTAGTAAACTCATTGATCTTCAAAGCCAGCTGTTGTGGTTGGGGAATCTTCTGTGGCCTCTTAGCTGAGCTGTGTAATGATACGAGGGCTTCTCCTCTCGTCTGTGGAGCACTGAGAGGCTTTGGGTGTAGAACTCTGATTATAACTTTACTCAGCTGCAGCAAAACAAATGAGAACTTTATTTTTTCTGCTCTCAGATCAGCACATAAAATACGGTAAAAAAAGAAAAACCTGACACAAAGCTTGTTCACACACCAGGGGCGAAACTACAAACCATGGGGCCCGCAGCAAAGCTTTGATGGAGCTCCATTAAGGTTCACAACCTTACCTCCCTTTGGTGACCCTCACAGCCTGGGGACCCATCTTACATGGGCCATAAAACAAGTGTGGCCATCAGGATAATAACACCCATAACATGTGTAGCCACAAAATACCTGATCTAGTGTATCGGAGTGAGGGAAGGTTATTGGTTCGGCCCACCTTTACCTCTGGGCCTACCTGCAGATGCAGGGGCTGCTCCTCCATAGTTACGCTCTGTCACACAGGCACCAAAAGGGGGCGTTTGATGAAGCCAAAAGAAAACCATACTTCCTGCTCAATGCACCAATCAAAACTTGCATATTCATAGGGAGAGAATGAGACACCATTTTGTGTCAAATCATTTTAGCTGTGAATACCACGGTTCCATTATTGTCAAAGTGGTGAATATCTGCATAACGAGTGGATTTTTTTTATTAAATTTGCCTCAGATCATTTTCAAAGCTGTTTGGCTTTGCAGGTTCAAGAACTCATTCCAAAGCCAAACAGAATACATGGTGGAAAAGTGTGGTGGTTTGTTTTGATCTCTAAAAAGTAACTAAAGCAGCCAAATGCACCAACTGGAATGGGAAGACTACTTAATTTCCAAAGAGCATTCTGCTGTTTAAAGTAATGGTCCAAGCTACTGATGACTTCAGAGGGACCACGTGACCTGCGTGGTGGAGCACAGAGGAAGCCGACCCAGAACCCAGCCTGGCGAGGTCGGCTGCGCAAGCAGAGAAGACCGGGAGCCACCGGAGCTGCGGCGAGGGCACAGGACGGCTGCCACAGGCTGGAGGAAACCCCAGGTAAGTGGATTTTATTTTTTGTAGCTTGGATGTTTCCTTTAAGGAACATGAAAAATATGTACACAAATGAGGGCAGTGCCTTTCTACACAGCTTTGAGGGCAAGAAGGCAAAGTCTCTAAGCTTCCTTTTTACAACTTTGTGGTCCCTAAGGGCTTTTTCACGTGGAAGGCTTGACTGCATGCTTGGCAATGATCTGACGGCCACAGAGTGCCTTTCGGCTGCTCATGTGCACAGGCATATCTAGAGGGGTGCAGGAATGGCACTTGCTATGGGCGCTATAGGACTATGCCTGCCCGCTCATCACTCATGCTGCATCGCCATACCAGGGGATGTCTCACTACCTATACTGGGGGGCTATTTATACTGGGGGACACCTCTCATTACCTTTACTGTGGGACACCTTTTACCACCTATACTGGGGGGCTTCTTATATTGGGGACAGCTTTCACTACCTAAACTATGAAGGCTACTAATACTAGGGGACATATATTACTACCGTCACTGGGGGACTAATTATACTGAGCGGAAACCTACTTATACTGAGGGATACTTCTCACCACGTATACTGGGGGGATACTTATACTGAGGGACATCTCATTACCTATACTTGGGGGGGGGGGGACTACTTGAATAACGTGAGGCAAGTGACTACTTAATAATTTTATCCGGATGCTTGTGACTACTTATTTATTTATTTATTTTTAATGGGGGGGGGGGGGGGGGGGCATGTTACTTGATGTAACAATTGGCGTAGCAACACAGATGTCTGATTATGTGTGAACTGCAGTATCACCAATAATACAAGTATAGCTGGTAAGCAACGAGGTATGTAGTGCTTGGTGCAACAGTAACAGAATAGTTTAGCTAGACCTCACCAGAGGAGCTGGTGGGTACTATTAGAACACAGTAACTGATAGTTTGGCTTCACCTCACCAGAGGAGCTGGTGGGTACTATCAGTAGAGCACATCACCAGTGACAAGGGCTCATTGGTGGTGAGTAGAGAGGTCAGACAGGCTATGATCAGTAACGACCGAGCAGGCACAGTACAGAATCAACAGGCAAGAGAATAGTAAGATATCAGACAGGGTTCAGCAACAGAGTCAGATGGGCAGATGTACAGGAACGATAAGCAAGAGCATAGTCAGAGGGTAGCAAGAGTCATACACAGAATATCAATAACAGTAAACAATAATCCTGTGTGAAATCCCTGGTTTCCTCCCAGATCAAAGCACACCGGATACTATCTAGGGTCTGAGCGCTAGCACATAAGTATTCACAACAGCAGACAAGTTGCGAGTGAACAGAGAAGGCTTATGAAGCAGAGGAGACCCCACCGCTACGCCAACAACAATCAACCAATCCAGAGCGCCGCGAGTCTTCTCTGACGTCAGCTGACCGGTCGGTCAGCTGACGCGCCTCCTCCCTGCATAAAGGTCCTGTCTCTGCGCGCGCCCGCACGATACGGCAACTCTATGTGCAAAAGACAACCCCGTCCTCGGCGTACTAGACGCCAGAGGCACGGGCAAAGTCCCTGAGCGGAAACGCAAGGCGGCTGCGGAGACACCCTGCGTGCCCGCAGCCGCCATTTCTACGGATGTTACACTTGATTCTTTGATCTGGTGGCATGGAACTATTTCATCCCTTTATTTGGAGGCATGTCACTTTATTTCTTTCATTTTGAGTTTCTTTCATTTTAAGTTATGGTACTTAATTCTAATATTAAGGGGCCGTGGGACCAATGTATTCATCTGGTGACATAAAAAATTCTGGTATTCGGGCAACCCAGCTTCTTAAATGTGGTACCTATGGACAACACAAGTAACTTCTGTAATATCCGTGCAGAAAACACAGACAATAATGAATATATAAAAGAAAAGAAGCTGTTATTATGGGGCAAGGAAGCCGCACCTGGGGGGCAGCAATTTCAGTAATTGCCATTGGCGCTTTATTACCCAGATATTCCCCTGCCAATGTTAAGAGAGGCCTTCATTCTGTACACATGCTAATATTATTATTATAATTATTTAGTATTTATATAGCGCTAACATCTTCTCCAGCACTGTACAGAATACACAGTCTTGTCACTAACTGTCCCTCAGAGGAGCTCACAATCTAATCACTGCCATAGTCATATGCCTCTGTATGTATCGTGTAGTGTATGTATTGTAGTCTAGGGCCAATTTAGGGGGAAGCCAATTAATTTATTTGCATGTTTTTGGGATGTGGATGGAAACTGTAGTGCCCGGAGGAAACAGACACATACACGGGGTGAACATACAAACTCCGTGTAGATAGTGCCTGACTGGGATAGGAACCCACGACCCAGAGATGCACGGCGAGAGCGCTAACCTCTACGCCACTGTGCTTTAAATCAGGAGGGGCTTTAAACCATTGAATTTCAACCATTTCAATAAATGGGCCTCTATGATTATATAACTAGAGCTGTGCTTTGTAGAAACGGTTTAGTCCTCTCATGAATTTCTCAAGCAGCCCTGTTACATAAACCAAGAATCGCCCTCCCTCCATCCTGGTGGTGCATAAAATTAGGGGGGGGGTCTTAGATGGTGACTCCTGTGATCAGCTTAACTAGCCTTTATTGTTGATACTGGAAACCACATGTTAGTTATTACATATCTTGTCTATTGTTGGCAGTGATTGATTAGACTCAAAACTTCTTTTCCCTACAATCTATTTAAAATACACTAAAACTGAATTATGGCCAACTGATCCCGTTATTACAAAACATAAATCACTTCTGAAGACAAACAACGTTCAGTATAGGACGGGACAAACTTGATTTATACATTGTACATCACGGCGGGGATTACACGGGAATGTACCCAAAGGACAAATATCAAACACGTTAAAAGCCAGAGAAAGCAAACACACAAATAATTTGATTGCAATATTACAATTTTAGGCTTTTGACTTTGAAAGTGGTAACTGCTAATAAGTTTCTGAGTGCAAATTGCAGAATGTTAGCGGTGTCTGGGGAAGATGATACCAGCATATGTTTTACAGTCACACGTTTGGTCGCCAGAAGGAATCAGCTGCGCTCCCGAGAGACGGGAAATCTTACGAGCTGAGACTGCAGATTTATGGGTATTCTGACTTTTTTAGGATGTCGGTAAAAATGCATCTAGTGAAAAGCATTGTAAAACGCAGAATATATATCTGCGCAGGTTCCAGTATATCTCCCAACAGAGCGAAGAAGTGGGCTTCCGTATGGGGGCTAGTGTGGGGAATAAGAGGTTTCCGGATACTTTGGAAATATCAGGCCACTTGGGTGTCATTGTCTTGCTTGAATACTTAAAGCAATTCTGAAGGGAAATTAAAAAAAAACAAAAAACAGATACTCACCTAAGGAAAGGGAAGGCTCTGGGTTCTACAGAGCCTTCCTGTTCTCCTCATGGTGTACTCGTTTCACCGCAGGCTCCTGCGTTGCACTGCGGGAGACTTCCTAAGTCTTCAGAAGCACTCGGGCTCCTGAAGATGGGCGGCTCTGTACTGTGCACTGCGGGAGACTTCCTAAGTCTTCAGAAGCACTCGGGCTCCTGAAGATGGGCGGCTCTGTACTGTGCACGCGCGAGTGCTCGAGAGAGGGTGCTCGCGCATGTGCAGTACGGAGAGGCCCGTCTTCTGAAGCCTGAGTGCTTCCAAAGTCTCCCCGAAGCCAGCCCAACGCAGAAGAGAGCGGTCTACAACCTATCAGCAGTAAACTGCTAATAGAGCAGCCTGCGGGGGAACGTGGGGACAGTGAAGAGAATGGGAAGGCTCTATAGGACCCAGAGTACCTGTTTGTTTGTTTTTTCACCTCAGACTCCCTTTAATTAAAGCCAAACTTTAAGCCCAAATTGTTTTTCTAGATATGTGTAGGCTTTCAGTGGCAGAACATACTTATATCTGTGTATAGGATGAGGATTTGAAAGAAGCTCCCATTAGTGTTGGGCGAACATCTAGATGTTCGGGTTCGGGCCGAACAGGCCGAACATGTCCGCGATGTTCGGGTGTTCGACCCGAACTCCGAACATAATGGAAGTCAATGGGGACCCGAACTTTTGTGCTTTGTAAAGCCTCCTTACATGCTACATACCCCAAATTTACAGGGTATGTGCACCTTGGGAGTGGGTACAAGAGGAAAAAAAAATTTAGCAAAAAGAGCTTATAGTTTTTGAGAAAATCGATTTTAAAGTTTCAAAGGGAAAACTGTCTTTTAAATGCGGGAAATGTCTGTTTTCTTTGCACAGGTAACATGCTTTTTGTCGGCATGCAGTCATAAATGTAATACATATAAGAGGTTCCAGGAAAAGGGACCGGTAATGCTAACCCAGCAGCAGCACACGTGATGGAACAGGAGGAGGGTGGCGCAGGAGGAGAAGGCCACGCTTTGAGACACAACAACCCAGGCCTTGCATGAGGACAAGAAGCGTGCGGATAGCATGCTTTGTACCACCATGCAGTCATAAATGTAATAAAGATAAGTGGTTCAATAAACAGGGACCACGCGGCAACGCTAACCCAGCAGCAGCACACGTGATGGAACAGGAGGAGGCGCAGGAGGAGAAGGCCACGCTTTGTGAGACACAACAACCCAGGCCTTGCATGAGGACAAAAAGCGTGCGGAGAGCATGCTTTGTACCGCCATGTAGTCATAAATGTAATAAAGATAAGAGGTTCAATAAACAGGGACCACGCGGCAACGCTAACCCAGCAGCAGCAGCAGCAGCAGCACACGTGATGGAACAGGAGGAGGCGCAGGAGGAGAAGGCCACGCTTTGTGAGACACAACAACCCAGGCCTTGCATGAGGACAAAAAGCGTGCGGATAGCATGCTTTGTACCGCCATGTAGTCATAAATGTAATAAAGATAAGAGGTTCCATAAACAGGGACCGGCAACGCTAACCCAGCAGCAGCAGCAGCAGCAGCAGCACACGTGATGGAACAGGAGGAGGCGCAGGAGGAGAAGGCCACGCTTTGTGAGACACAACAACCCAGGCCTTGCATGAGGACAAAAAGCGTGCGGATAGCATGCTTTGTACCGCCATGTAGTCATAAATGTAATAAAGATAAGAGGTTACATAAACAGGGACCACGCGGCAACGGTAACCCAGCAGCAGCAGCAGCAGCAGCAGCACACGTGATGGAACAGGAGGAGGCGCAGGAGGAGAAGGCCACGCTTTGTGAGACACAACAACCCAGGCCTTGCATGAGGACAAAAAGCGTGCGGATATAGCAGCAATGCTTTTTGCCGCCATGCAGTCATAAATGTAATACAGATGAGAGGTTCAATAAACAGGGACCGGAAACGCTAAACCATCCCAGATGTTCATCGGTCATGTTACTTGGTTGGGGTCCAGGAGTGTTGCGTAGTCGTTTCCAATCCAGGATTGATTCATTTTAATTTGAGTCAGACGGTCTGCATTTTCTGTGGAGAGGCGGATACGCCGATCTGTGATGATGCCTCCGGCAGCACTGAAACAGCGTTCCGACATAACGCTGGCTGCCGGGCAAGCCAGCACCTCTATTGCGTACATTGCCAGTTCGTGCCAGGTGTCTAGCTTCATGCCCGGTTTTAGGTCCAGCGGTGCCAGCCACAAATCCGTCTGTTCCTTTATTCCCCTCCAAATTTCCTCCCCTGTGTGCTGCTTATCCCCAAGGCAGATCAGCTTCAGCAACGCTTGCTGACGCATGCCAACAGCTGTGCTGCACTGCTTCCACGATCCTACTGCTGCTGGTGCTGGGTTAGCATTTCCGGATGAGGTACAGCTTTGAGATGCGTTGGAGGAGAAGGAGTCAGAGAGGTAGGTGCTGCTGTTGTTATCCAGCTGTTTGCGGCGTGGGCAACACCCGCGCCGTAGCAGGTGAGGAATCGCTGCCAGGCTCCACAAGGTTCACCCAGTGCGCGGTAAGGGAGATGTATCGACCCTGGCCGAACGCACTCGTCCAGGTGTCAGTGGTGAGGTGAACCTTGCAGGCAACGGCATTCTTCAAGCTTCGGGTTATTTAGCTGACCACGTGCTCATGCAACTCAGGCACTGCAGAGCGCGCAAAGTGGTAGCGGCTGGGAACAACGTAACGTGGGATGGCCACTGACATCATGCCCTTGAAGCTGTTTGTCTCCACCACTCGATATGGCAGCATTTCGCAGGCCAGAAGCTTGGCTATGCTGGCTGGCTGTTACTGCCACGGCCCGGGGGTCATTTGCTGGCAATTTCCTCTTGTGCTCAAACATCTCAGAGACAGACAACTCAACCGTAGCGCTGCACACCGAAGGGCTGTTGGTTGTTGTGTTTGATGAACACTGGGAGACCTCAAGAGCACTAGTCCGGAAAGTGACAGTGTCAGCATCGTCTGATGTTTGTGAATGTTGTGAACCACGCAATGGCTGGGCTACTGCTGCTGCTGAGGCGGGTCTGGTGGTGAGTCTGGTGAACCCAAGGGAGGCAGTGTTGCTGGTGGTACCCTGTCCTGCCGCGTTTGCCCACAGAGTGGGATGTTTGGATAGAATGTGGCGGCTCATGCTGGTGGTGGAGAGGTTGTTAATACTTTTCCCCCTGCTCAGGCGGGTCTTGCACACCTTGCAAATCGCCATGGTAACATCCTCAGTGCAGTCTTCAAAGAAAGCCCAGACTTTAACTGGCTGAGGACTCGGACCTCGTGCGTGATGTGCTGGTGCTGCTTAACCCACTGCTGGACGCTTGAGAGGTCATCCAAGTAATTATCTGGTCCTGTTCTTTTGGATCTGTGAGGGTTGTTGTCCTGGACAACATGGGCAGTATTGAGTGGGTTTTCTTGGGTGCTCCCCTGTGGCCTGTACGTGAACCGTCAGGGGAAACACCTCTTCCCTTGCCCCTCCCTCTTTCACCGGATTTCTTCCTCATTTCACTTATCCTTAAAGTACACGCTGACTGGCAGCAGTACAGTGGCAGTACAGAAATGCTATACAGTGGTGGGTGAGCGGTGTACCACTATTGTCAGCAGTGACACAGAGCACAATGCTATACAGTGGCGGGTGAGCGGTGTACTACTGTTCCCAGCAGACACAGAGTGGAAGTAAACACAATGCTATATAGTGTGGCTGAGCCGTGTACACAGAGTGGCATTAAACACAATGCTATATAGTCTGCTATATAGTCACCCCGAACAGGGTGATGTTCTGCAGAACCCGAACAGTGGCAAACACTGTTCGCCCAACACTACTGGGAGGGAACGCAGATTTTAGTACCTAAACACACGATACAACATGTTTTCCGGGGTCGGACTCTGAGGCACATACAGATGGTCCCGATCATCATCCTCATCATACAACTCTTCTCCTGAGTCTGACCCACCCACCACCTCTGCCACCCCAACATCCCCAGACACAGACCCCTCATCGTCCTCAACATTAACTTGGGATGCTGGCCTGAGCCAGACCTCCTCCTCCACATCAGGCCCCATCATCTCCTCAATGGCAGCCCTCATTAATCGCTCTGGCGACGGACTGATGGACACAACGTTCTCCTCCGGGGAGGGCTGCTGCTGACCACTGGCTGCTGGGGTGGATGTTATAGCTTGCGTGGGGCGTTGGCTGTTGCTGTTGTTGGGAGTGCTGCTCACAGCGGAGGTCTCTGGGGAACTCATGTTGAGCTCATATAGTGGTTGACGGTGAGTGGAGTATTACTGATCCCAGCAATATACACACTGACTGGCAGAGTACGCAATGCTATATAGTGTGGCTGAGCGGTGTACACAGAGTGGCAGTAAACACAATGCTATATAGTCTGGCTGAGCGAGCGGTGTACTACTGTTCCCAGCAGAATCAGAGTGGCAGTAAACAATGGTATATAGTCTGGCTGAGCGGTGTACACACAATGCTATATAGTCTGCTATATAGTGTCAGTAAACAATGGTATATAGTCTGGCTGAGCGAGCGGTGTACTACTGTTCCCAGCAGAATCAGAGTGGCAGTAAACAATGGTATATAGTCTGGCTGAGCGGTGTACACAGAGTGTCAGTAAACAATGGTATATAGTCTGGCTGAGCGAGCGGTGTACTACTGTTCCCAGCAGAATCAGAGTGGCAGTAAACAATGGTATATAGTCTGGCTGAGCGGTGTACACAGAGTGTCAGTAAACAATGGTATATAGTCTGGCTGAGCGAGCGGTGTACTACTGTTCCCAGCAGAATCAGAGTGGCAGTAAACAATGGTATATAGTCTGGCTGAGCGGTGTACACAGAGTGTCAGTAAACAATGGTATATAGTCTGGCTGAGCGGTGTACACACAATGCTATATAGTCTGCTATATAGTGTCAGTAAACAATGGTATATAGTCTGGCTGAGCGAGCGGTGTACTACTGTTCCCAGCAGAATCAGAGTGGCAGTAAACAATGGTATATAGTCTGGCTGAGCGGTGTACACAGAGTGTCAGTAAACAATGGTATATAGTCTGGCTGAGCGAGCGGTGTACTACTGTTCCCAGCAGAATCAGAGTGGCAGTAAACAATGGTATATAGTCTGGCTGAGCGGTGTACACAGAGTGTCAGTAAACAATGGTATATAGTCTGGCTGAGCGGTGTACACACAATGCTATATAGTCTGCTATATAGTGTCAGTAAACAATGGTATATAGTCTGGCTGAGCGAGCGGTGTACTACTGTTCCCAGCAGAATCAGAGTGGCAGTAAACAATGGTATATAGTCTGGCTGAGCGGTGTACACAGAGTTTCAGTAAACAATGGTATATAGTCTGGCTGAGCGGTGTACACAGAGTGTCAGTAAACAATGGTATATAGTCTGGCTGAGCGGTGTACACAGAGTGGCAGTAAACACAATGCTATATAGTCTGGCTGAGCGAGCGGTGTACTACTGTTCCCAGCAGAATCAGAGTGGCAGTAAACAATGGTATATAGTCTGGCTGAGCGGTGTACACAGAGTGTCAGTAAACAATGGTATATAGTCTGGCTGAGCGGTGTACACAGAGTGTCAGTAAACAATGGTATATAGTCTGGCTGAGCGGTGTACACAGAGTGGCAGTAAACACAATGCTATATACTCTGGCTGAGCGAGCGGTGTACTACTGTTCCCAGCAGACACAGAACAGTGAACAGAATGCTATATAGTGTGGCTGAGCGAGCGGTGTACCACTATTCCCAGCAGACACAGAACAGTGAACAGAATGCTATATAGTGTGGCTGAGCGGGCGGTGTACCACTATTCCCAGCAGACACAGAACAGTGAACAGAATGCTATATAGTGTGGATGAGCGAGCGGTGTACCACTATTCCCAGCAGACACAGAACAGTAAACAGAATGCTATATAGTGTGGCTGAGCGAGCGGTGTACCACTATTCCCAGCAGACACAGAACAGTGAACAGAATGCTATATAGTGTGGCTGAGCGAGCGGTGTACCACTATTCCCAGCAGACACAGAACAGTGCACAGAATGCTATATAGTGTGGCTGAGCGAGCGGTGTACCACTATTCCCAGCAGACACAGAACAGTAAACAGAATGCTATATAGTGTGGCTGAGCGAGCGGTGTACCACTATTCCCAGCAGACACAGAACAGTAAACAGAATGCTATATAGTGTGGCTGAGCGAGCGGTGTACCACTATTCCAAGCAGACACAGAACAGTGAACAGAATGCTATATAGTGTGGCTGAGCGAGCGGTGTACCACTATTCCCAGCAGACACAGAGTGGCAGTAAACAGAATGCTATATAGTGTGGCTGAGCGAGGTACACAGAGTGGCAGTAAACAGAATGCTATATAGTGTGGCTGAGCAAGCGGTGTACTACTATTCCCAGCAGACACAGAGTGGCAGTAAACAGAATGCTATATAGTGTGGCTGAGCGAGGTACACAGAGTGGCAGTAAACAGAATGCTATATAGTGTGGCTGAGCAAGCGGTGTACTACTGTTCCCAGCAGTGACACAATGACAGGGGGGACCCTGGCTAGCGTGGCTGGAGCGCGAACTACCCTGCCTGCCTACCCAAAGCTAAACCCACAGACAAATGGCGGAGATATGACGTGGTTCGGGTATTTATTTACCCGAACCACGTGACCGTTCGGCCAATCAGAGCGCGTTCGGGTCCGAACCACGTGACCCGTTCGGCCAATCACAGCGCTAGCCGAACGTTCGGGGAACGTTCGGCCATGCGCTCTTAGTTCGGCCATATGGCCGAACGGTTTGGCCGAGCACCGTCAGGTGTTCGGCCGAACTCGAACATCACCCGAACAGGGTGATGTTCTGCAGAACCCGAACAGTGGCGAACACTGTTCGCCCAACACTAGCTCCCATCAAGTTCAAAAAGGAGTTTCCAGTTGCAACTAACTAGAGCTCTGGGTGCTACTGTATACTGCTCTGTGCTTCTTACAGCCACCAATTGTGCTGCTGCATCCTCTGTAGGCTCCATGTGCATGTCACCTGACACACATCATGTCACATGACATGCATCAGGAGCATACGGAGAATTCAGGAGAACAGCCAGTGCCTGTGAAAAGCAGAGAGGAGGATAGTGCCCGGTACAGTGGTAAAATGCTTTAATGTTCGCATAGCTGGGGCGGAGACAGAGAAGCAAATGGGGGTCATGGCTAGCTGGAGGCGGCAGTCAGGGGCGTAGCAATAGGGGTTGCAGAGGTTGCGACCGCATCGGGCCCTTGGGTCAGAGGGGTCCCGAAGGGCCCTCCCTCAACTACAGTGTTAGCACTCTATTGGTCCTGTGCTCATAATAATCACTTCTATAGATACTTTTAGTAGTTGTAATAATTAACAAACTGTTCCCCATCGGCTTCTTGCACCTCAGACACTGTAGTTGCCATTGGCAGGTTTTGGTGCGCTGTATCAATTGCTATGTATAGAGTGTATAGAGTGGGGGGCCCCATTGTAAAACTTTCATCGGGGCCCACAACTCCTTAGCTATGCCACTGGCTGCAGTCTTCTCAGAGAGCTCTGTCTGTGCCCCACCTTCCATGTTATCTGCAGTGCATGACAATGTTGACTTGAAAAGCAGTAGTAGCAACCACACATAGCCTGCTGATAACTCCTTCAGTTGAGCTGCTTGCCAAATATTGAATGGTATATTTAGAATTCTGAGCTTGAGCTTTAATATCAAATAACATTAATTAATTAGAATAAAGGATAAGTTAATGTGAAGAGAATGAATTAACTTAAAGTGGCAAGGAACTGAGCTTCTCTTCTCTGCTCTAAAAATATTAATTACAGCATAAAACCTACTAGGAGAAAAAAATATGGGCCATATGCGATTCACTTTTTCACCTAGGTGATATTTCTCCTAGGTGATATTTGTAACTAAAATGCCTTTTAAACTGTCAGCAAGCAAAAAAATACTCAAAATAATTTTTACAGTATTGCTTCACCTACTTTTTGGTACTTTTTCAATTGCAAAGTGCTAAAAAGTTACTTTAAATCGAAGATGACAATTTATCTCCTAGGAGAAAACTTAGGTGAAAAAGTGAATTGCATATGGCCCCTGGAGAGCAAATTACAAATCACGGTCGCAATTGTGATTTTGCGGCACAAAATTTAGCAATTTTGCGTCAATTTGGGATTGTGATTCCTGTTCAAGAGAATGGGAATCTTATCTCAATTGCCCACAACATGCTGAGGAAGTGATTACATTGTCTTTGTTCATGTTTGCTTATCAGCCACAATTAGTAAGCATTTCTGGTAGTGCTTTATCGCAGCTGCATGCTTCATAGTAGCTGAGAAAGGAGAGAAGTGGTCACTTCATACTTTTTAATCTATAAATACGGCAACTAGGCAATAAATGCAATGGCAGCTTTCAGAGCAGATAAACTGTACTTTAGGAACTTGTAATTTGTAAACAGAGGAAATTACTTGCACAAAAGCAAATAAGATAACTGTATGGGTAATACAAAGTTTAATTGAATGTTATGTCAGAGTTTTATCCTGCTTTGATATAATCTGAAGGACTGTTAAGTCCCTGGGTTTACCTGGAATCTCAATAGAAAATGTTAGTGTTAAAATGTGCCACAACTGCCCACTTTCTAGAATATAGTCTAAGGTTACACCTCAACACACACTTGTTTCCCTAGCAGTCAGCAGGCCCGGATTTACATCACAGGCACAAATGTTCTGGACACCTTACACTTCGCCCTCGACGGACCCACCGTATCGCACTGCAAGTGTGCTGGCTGACCCAGCTTTCACCTCCTCCCTACTTCCCCTGCCTGGAGTCGGTAGTCACAGGTGCCCCTAAGAAGTACTCTCAATATTAAGTAGCTTTAGGTGCCCCTGGGTGAAGGGAGATCTTGTCAGTGGAATGCAGAGAGCCGGGTGAGTAGCCTGTCTTTTACGTTCTGCTCTGGACACGACACTATATAGGGAAGGAGGGAGGCATCAGGGGTGAAGCGTGCCTGTAGGCACTTGCCTACCATGCCTTACGGAAAATCCAGCTCTGGCAGCCTTGATGTGAAAACCCTCGGGACAAACGCACAGCAGAGCACTCAGTACCTACATTTTATGCATGTTTCAGCTTAGCCAGTTCTCCCTGCATTATAGGGGTATTAGGCAGCCTTTGTTTGTCCCCCTACACCCCCCCCCCCCCTTATACCCTTATATACCAGTTTGAGGGCACTCTCCCCATATAGCAGTACCATTCTTTCCCCACACCACTCATATAACACTATTAAGATAACAATCTCTCCATCTCCCATATAGCAGTATTAGGGCCCGTTTCCACTATCGCGAATCCGCATGCGGGCAACGCATGCGGATTCGCACAGTCAGTACAAGTGGATGGGACTGTTTCCACTTGTGCGTTTCCCCGCACGTTTTTCTGTGCAGAAAAAATCTGCAGGGTAGGGGCCTCAGAATTCGCCTGCGTGTGGAATGCAGGCGAATCGCACGCAATGTATTTAATAGGGAAATCGCATGCGTTTTCCCCATGCGTTTTTTGCCGCGATTTCGCATGCGATTTCGCATAGGTACCCATGTTAATTCACACAGGCAGTGACATGGTTAAAATCGCATACAGCCTTACCTATGCGAAATCGCATGCGAAATCGCGGCAAAAAACGCATGCGGAATCGCACCCGCATGCGATTTGCCTGCGGTGATTCGCCGGCGATTTCGTAACGCTATAGTGGAAACGGGCCCTTAGGGTAGCATTTGTAACCGCCCTCCAACCGCCCAACCCCCTTCCTGAAACTGGAGCTCAGCAAACTGTCAAACGGTAATATGCACTATTCGTGGGACAGGGTGCAGGGAGGCTACAGGGTGTCAGGAAAACTGTGAAATCTAAATGCCCCTAGACAACCAACAGTCCCTAGATATCTGCCTAGATTGCCCTGTGGATGATCCGGCTCTGCTTCCTCCCCCACCCCCTTGCACTGCATTCCTGGAGGGAAGATGCAATCATTGCACCCCCGTATACGGCTCCCACACACATGAACATGTACAGCATAATCTCATAGCTATGGATCTCTCTGGCATGGCAGCTCAGGCTACTGTGCATGCTTTTATTATCGTTAAATACACGTCCTCTACAAAAGGTTAAATCACCATATGCATAAAACAACAGCTTTCACTCTCAAAACAACTTAATAATATGTTACTTTCCATTATGACTAACAAAAGCCATTTTATCTAATCAGCAGCTGTAAAGTGTTATAATCAGGCGTCAATTAGGACTGCTTACAAATGAAGGGATATTTGTTTCTCTCCCTTGGGGGATGGAAATGATAAAATATAGATTTAATCTTAATTGTTGGCTGCTTTAATTCCCCATAAAGATATTAAGTGGAAAGGGTTCTTTGTAAACACTTTTACTTTCAGTCATGGACACAATGAAGACATTATGCCCCCGCAGTATGTTCACTGTTTTAATAAATAATTAGAGAATGCTAGCAAATCTATGCCTGCTGCGCACCGCGGCGAAAAGTGGGAAGGAGTGAGGAGCACGCAGCGGCGAAGACTGGGGGAGGGAAAAAATGGGCGTGGCCATGACATTGTATGGGCGGAGCTAACGTAATGATGTAACAGCGAGGCATAAGAAAGCAGTGTTTACGCCATGATGTGGACAAACGAGACTTTGTATCATGGGTGTGCAGAAACTGTGTGATGCTAATAGTATACCGTAACCACAAAGCAGCAAACATAGCCATCTATGACCATTAAATAATAAATGCAGTAACAGTTACCCCGGACACCAGAAAATAAACGCAATAGGCAACATGTCAGTATAAAATAAATGCAATGCGGGCAAACATGTCAGTACAAAATAAACGCAATGCGGGCAACATGTCAGTACAAAATAAACGCACTGCGGGCAAACATTTCACCAGAAAAGAAACGCACTGCGGCCAAACATTTCACCAGAAAAGAAACGCACTGCGGGCAAACATTTCACCAGAAAAGAAACGCACTGCGGCCAAACATTTCACCAGAAAAGAAACGCAATGCGGGCAAACATTTCGCCAGAAAAGAAACGCACTGCGGGCAAACATTTCACCAGAAAAGAAACGCACTGCGGCCAAACATTTCACCAGAAAAGAAACGCAATGCGGCAAACATTTCGCCAGAAAAGAAACGCACTGCGGGCAAACATTTCGCCAGAAAAGAAACGCACTGCAGGCAAACATTTCGCCAGAAAAGAAACAATGCGGGCAAACATTTCACCAGAAAAGAAACAATGCGGGCAAACATTTCACCTGGAAAAGAAACAATGCGGGCAAACATTTCACCTGGAAAAGAAACAATGCGGGCAAACATTTCACCTGGAAAAGAAACAATGCGGGCAAACATTTCACCTGGAAAAGAAACAATGCGGGCAAACATTTCACCTGGAAAAGAAACAATGCGGGCAAACATTTCACCTGGAAAAGAAACAATGCGGGCAAACATTTCACCTGGAAAAGAAACAATGCGGGCAAACATTTCACCTGGAAAAGAAAGCATTTACTCACCTGGCAGAAGTGTCCGGCCTCTGGCGCGCTGCTCCGTCCCGGGACCGTCTTCCTCCTCCTGCTCTTCTCTCCCGCGCTGACAGGGCTACGGCAAGATGGCGCCCGAAGCCCTGTACTAGTGACACAAATAGGTCTCCAGTACAGGGCTTCGGCAGCCATCTTGCCGTAGCCCTGCTCGCCTGCCGGTGTCGGAAACAGACACCGGAAGAGGAGGCTGGAGCGGGGCTGCGGGCAATGAACTGGCACGGCGTCTATAGACGCCGCTGCCAGTTCATTGAGGAGAGAGTGGCCAGAGTCCCGAGGCCGGGACGTCCCGCTGCTGAAAGCGGGACGTTTCCCGGGACCTCATTAAGCCTGGGACAGCGGACCCCGAATCCGGGACGTGTCCCGGGCAATCCGGGACGTCTGGTCACTCTAACTAAGATCATGTTGGAGATAATAAGGCAAGAGAAAACTTACCTCCACACAGTAAGAGAGTTATCTTATCTCTTTATTCCTTAAGTTACCTCCTCTGTTGTTAATTTACCTCCTCTGTAGTTAACCTCTGTAGTTATTTTCACATGCAGTTAATAAACAGCCTGTCTTTAACTGTGGAGTTATTTTAAGGATTAAAGAGTTAACTTAAAGACAGAAGAGTTAACTTTAGGTTTGCCTGAGGTAAAATGTTTCCTGAATACGACATGCCTCATCTCCATGGTGACCACTCTGTAAAAATCGTTATTAAAGACAGGAGGTAAGCTTAGTGAATTGAGGCCATTGTCTGCTTAACTACCTATCGACCGCGTCACACTGATGGGCGTGACCGTGGTGGCAGCCCCAGGACTGCCTAATGCCGATTGGCGTCATGTCCTGGAGATGCAATTTAGCAGGGAACGCGTGCAGATCACGGAGCTCCGCATCATGATCAACCAGCTGTTTCCAGCCAAAGGGGGAAAGAAATCCCCTTTGTTTACCTTTGTACAGAGCTGCGATCTCCTGCAGCGCAGTACGGGGGACACTTGGCTGTCCCTCAGAGTGGCTGGAGAATGAAGCCCTCTCATAGGCTGATGCCTATGAGAGGCGAGGAAGAGAGTCGATTGCCGTCTTATGGCGATTTAGGATGGCTAAAGGGAGAGGGAGGGAGAGGGAGAGGGAGGAAGGAGGGAGAGAAAAGCCTCCCTTTTTGTAATAAAAAAAATAAAGATCGCAGCAACGATCAGAGTCCTCCAAAAGAGTGTCCTATTAACAACAATAGATGGAGGAAAACTTCATTTGTGTGCTGAGTTGTAGGGCTGTGCAGCACACTGACAAAGCTGCACAGCCCTCTATTGTGAAAAATGGCCTGGTCACTAGGGGGGTGTAAGCCTGTGGTCCTGAAGTGGTTAAGCCTGGGTGCAGCAAAAACCCACCCAAAATTAACATGCGGCCCCCTCCTTGTATCCAAATGTTGAAGTGGGGAGGAGAAAGAGGAAAGAAGGAGTGGAGAGTGTGAGAAAGTAGAGAGTGAGAAAAGCAGAGCTGGAGGTGTAGGGAAGGTTAAGATTAAAAGAGAACAAAAAAGAGCAAAGGAAAAAGTAAGATAATAGGATAAAAAAAAAACCAAAGATGATTGCAAGAAAGATTATGTGCAGGAAGGTTAAAGAACAAGCGACACCCATGCTAACCTAGAAATAAAAAAACACACATGTAAGTAGATAAATACAAGTTACAACTTACATAACAGATGTATTGCACTGTCCACATTATGATTCCTGTGAATTTTATAAAGGAAAAGCAGAGAATCCTATTCTAGGCAGTTTCCATCTTGGTTACCTTTGCATTAAGCTAATCCTGACATAATTTCCACCCTTGCTCTTTTTTTCGCCTCTTGCTAATTGTGTATTCATTACCCGCCCTCCTCCCAGAGTCTTCAGACACTCCCACTGAGGTCTATACTAGGAAGTGCACTGTCTTATGTCATTAGAAGGAGGGGGAAATAAAGGGGAGAGGAGGAATATATTATAGATTAAAAGACCTCCCCGCATGCAACTGTTTTGCCAGCCAATGCAATGGCAATTAAAGGGCCAGTGCTCCTAAGGTATGTGATAACTCCAAACCACAATAGCAGAAAAAGTTTGGAAAGTTTGGAATGCAGGATTAGCATATTTATCACTTAATACACTCAGACCAGTTGCTGTTGAAATTTGATTTTTATGGTGACAATACCACTTTAAAGAGTACTTGAGGTAGAATTGTTTGTTTGTCAATGACAGGCTCTGAGGACAAAATAAGGGGGGGGGGGGGGGAGTTTGGCAGGTTAAATACATACCTCTCCCTTACCCCAGCAGGAGCACGGTAAGTACAAGGAACTTTCACAATTGAACTGTTCACTGTGATTTGTGTCCATTCATCCTATTTGTATACTTGCCACGTTCCATTAAAGCTACAGTGCCAGATTACCTTTTTTTTCTCCAGCTTGTTTGTTACTGTGTATATATATGATCTAGAGCATGTAGCCACTGCAGGGGGCGCACACCCAGCAGCCATACATGCATCTGTCAGCATCCACGTGATTTTACTGAGTGCCTGCCGCTTTCCTCTTGTGCTTGATAAATACATACCTTTCCTGAAATCTTCAGGGCGTAAGAGACGCACTTCCCCCCTCCTCAGTCCTCACCAGTGCTGCGGTGGCCATGTTTCCAGAAACTGCAGACACAGTTGGCCAGACTCGAGTGCGCTCTGCTATTTCTGCTGAGCGGGAAGCCACAACTCCGCCTGTGCGCATCCTGGGATCCAGCGCAGGATTGGGCTGGCCGGGGAGAACCTGGGAAGCCTCAATAGGATCAAGAGGTTTCCCCACCCGAGGTAAGTACCCCCAGGGGCATTTTTTTCCTTACAGGTATTCTTTAAGTGAGTTACACTGTTTGCCTCACTTGCCTAACTGGCTATGGAGATTGTGCAAACTCTGTAAACTTCACATGCGCTGTGTGCAGGGGCGTAACAATAGACCCTGCAAGGGATGCCTCCGCAGGGGGGGCCCAGTGATGTCTAGCTACGCCCCTGGCTGTCCGTCTTTTGTGAATATACCCCCAGGTCTGATATAACAGTTCGAAGAACAGGGATTGATTCAAGGAAGTTGGCGCATAAATTATCATGCTTTACTTACACATTAATTTCACTTAATAATGATTCTGAATGAGGCCTCTAGATGGCAGCCACAGCATTGCTGCTTCTACATTAAGCTCTTTGCATTGAACCTGACAACATCAGCTTTGTCAGAGGTGAAGCAGGATATAATGAGCTCCTCTGTGTACTCTGCCTACGCCTGGCACGCTTCATCATATATAAACTGGGGGAACTATGCCAGGCTGCAAGTACAGAGAGGCAAATTATTCTTCCTTCGGTTTAATTTTGATAAACTGTCTCAGTAACGATCAGTGTTATAATTAAGATAAACCAATATCAGCTAGCTCTTGTCACCTTGTGGATGATAGCCGGTCTCACCAGAGATACATGAGTTCCAGGTATTATAAAACATAATAACAGCCGGTGAGCTCATGGAATTTATGTAGTAAAAGTGTACATTTATGTGCTGGCTAAACTATTAGGATGTCTCTGAGGCATGGCACCCAACAGTCTTTCTTTCAGGACCAGGGGTGAGCTACGGATTAAAAATGGATGAAATCCGATTTCATCCTCCTAATTAGTGCACCGGAGCTGGTGTGTGCGTGGAGGAGGGGGGTGAAACTTACCCAGCAGGCGCAGGGCCGGATTTGTTCTCTTTACCACCCTAGGCCACTGTCACCAGCCGCCCCCCTTCAGTATAGGTAGCGAGATAACCCCTCACCTACCCTCCAGAATAAGTAGCCACATGACCCCTCCGCCTAATATAGGTAGCGAGATGACCCCCCCCCTCCTCTCCAGTATAGGTAGCCAGGTGACCCCTCCTCCATTTCCCTCCAGCATAGGTAGCCAGATGACTCTCTTAATCCCTTCCATTCCCACTCCCCCCTTCCACACTGCAGCAGCCATCTGTGTCACTTACTTCTCCACTCATCTCCAGTGCCAGTCCCTTTGTCTCCAATGCTGCCCACCACAACGCCAACGTGCACAGAGAACAAGGTGGCCGCAGTACAGGCAGCTGGCAGCAGAGTACCATGGCCAGGTACTCACCTGATCTCCCTGCATTGCAGGCAGCGTTTGCAAGCTTGCAAATGCTGCACCAGTTTAGCCTGCTGCTTTGGTGCCATTGCTCCTGTGGTGCCCTAGGCCATGGCCTAGGCGGCCTTGGCCGAAATCCGGCCCTGAGCAGGCGTCTTCTTTAACTCGTCCAACGACACGTCCCACTCTGCGTTCCAAGCCATGGTTATGTGACTACAAACACTTTCTCCTTCCGGGTTGAAGGAAGAAGTGTTTGTAGTCACGTGACGCAACTTGGAACGCAGCGTGGGATGAGTTAAAGAAGACGCCTGCTGGGTAAGTTTAAACACCAATACCACCCCCTCCCCCCCCCCAACCGCCCGGCATACACACCCACTCAGGTGCAAAAATTAGGGGAGGATGAAGTCCTAATGAAACCCATTCAGATTTCATCCGTTTTTAATCCATAGCTCATCCCTATTCAGGACTCATATACAGCTCTAAGCAAATATATGTATTTTGCTACTGAAAAATGTGTTTAATTGACACTAAACTTTATTCCCATCCGTTAAATGTATACGGTATATTTTTTATTTACAAATGTTAATATGAAGGAGAATGGACCAGGATAAAAAGGACCAGTGTAGTTTGAATTATAAAATAACATGTTTCTCTTATGAAGTCTTTATGGTGTGTGTGACTCGGGGTTAAGTGTGACTAGGGGTGTGCAGGGGGCATGGTTAGGGGTGTGGCTTGAGTGTCCGTTTTTCTCATCTCAAAAAGTTAGGAGGGAATTAAGTTCAGTTATAGATAAACCCCTTTATCTTGTCTTTTGTGACTCTCTTGCAACTGGCAGAGTCCCAGTGGATCGGCGTACAGCCCACGTTTTCCCATTATTTAAGAAGGGTAAAAAATCAGATCTAGGAAATTATAGACCTGTAAGCTTAACATCAGTTGTATGCAAATTATTTGAGGGGTTACTAAAAGATACTATACATGACTTCATAGTAGAAAATAATCTTATTTCTCAGCATCAACATGGGTTTACTAAAGACAGGTCCTGTTTGACTAACATGCTCAGCTTTTATGAGGTAGTGAATGCTAATATGGATATTGGGAATGCTGTAGATGTGATATACTTGGATTTTGCAAAGGCCTTCGACACTGTTCCCCACAGAAGTCTGGTGCAAAAGATGAGGATGCAAGGACTGGGGAAGAGTCTGTGTGCATGGATAGGGAACTGGCTAATGGACAGAAAACAAAGAGTTGTGGTCAATGGATCGTACTCAAAATGGGAGACTGTTAGCAGTGGGGTCCCACAGGGGTCTGTACTGGGTCCAGTGCTCTTTAATTTATTTATTAATGACCTAGTAGATGCAGTAGTGAGCAATGTTGCTATTTTTGCAGATGATACAAAATTGTGCAGAATCATCAACTCTCAGGAAGATAGTGTCATATTGCAACAGGATCTGGATAGGATGGCTATATGGGCACATAAATGGCAGATGAAATTCAATGTTGAAAAATGTAAAGTCATGCATTTTGGTCCTACCAATGGTCTAGCACCATACAAAATAAATGGGATACAGTTGGGGACATCAAACTTGGAGAAGGACTTAGGAATACTCATCGACAACAAGTTAAATAATCGTACTCAATGCCAAGCCGCTGCAGCTAAAGCTAACAAAATTTTGGGATGCATTAAAAGGGAAATAAAAACTTGAGATGCTAGCATAATATTGCTCCTGTTTAACTCTCTAGTAAGGCCACATCTGGAATATGGAATTCAGTTCTGGGCACCACATTACAAAAAAGATATTGCAGTTTTAGAGCAGGTGCAGAGACGAGCAACAAAATTGATACGTGGGATGGAAGGTCTCGCTTACCAAGAAAGGTTAGATAAACTGGGTTTATTTAGTCTAGAGAAAAGACGCCTTAGAGGAGATCTAATTAAGTAAGTAAGAGTGATTAAAATGTGGAATGCATTGCCACAGGAAGTCGTTATGGCAAACTCTATACCTGCATTCAAAGGGGGCTTAGATGCTTTCCTTGCGTTGAAAGACATCCATGGCTACAATTACTAGGTAATGCCTAATGATGTTGATCCAGGGATTTTTATCTGATTGCCATCTGGAGTCGGGAAGGAATTTTTCCCTTTTCGGGATAATTGGACCATGCCTTGTGGGGGGTTTTCGCCTTCCGCTGGATCAACAGGGATATGTGAGGGAGCAGCCTGGTGTTGTACTTTGTACTGGTTGAACTCGATGGACGTATGTCTTTTTTCAACCATAATAACTATGTAACTATGTAACTATGTATGTCTGAGGTGTCTTCCAACTGCATATTCCAGCTTCCATTTTCGCAAAGTGTTTTTTAACAAATGTATAAATGTATTTGTACTTTTTTCCATTCTGGTGTGCAGGTGATCTCATATTTGTATATGGGTTGTGAAGAGTGTCATTCTCTCCTTCCCCGTACACCTATTCAGGGCTGAGACATGACCTCCAAGTGCCCTAGGCAGGGAAGCCAAAGCCCCATCCTGCGCACACATTAGACCTAGCTAAGCAACTCCAAACTCTTCAATTCAAGGCTTATATTGAGAGCCTCTCCCAAGCCCTTCAACCCTCTTTCCATAACCAATCAGACCCTTGCTCACTTAGCTTGTTTGAGAAAGGTTCTCCCCAAACCTCCACCTGCCATGCATCCACAGGATCCCATGTCCACACACCAGTTCTGCTGCTTGTATTTTACAGTGGTCCTTCCAAAATGCGTTGTCTAGCGATATAGATACTCACTCATTCTGACCAGCCACGGTTGATGGAAGAGGGTCTGGGTTGTGTGGGGCATTGTGTTTAAAGTGGATCGGAGATACTGTAAACTTTTACTCTTTGCATAATTGTATTTCTTTCATATAGTTTATAGGGCATTCCTCAAGTCAAATAATGTTTTGTTTTGTTTTAATTCTCTAATTCCCTATAAACTAAACAAGCCTCACCCACAGCTTCTCCAGTGCCTAGGCACTCTGAAACCCATGTATCAAGGGCTTATGGGAGCTCAGTCTGGGCAGGAGGAGGGGGAGGTATTACTAGCCAGAGATTTCAGAGGCAGAGGGGAGGAGGGAGGAGGAGAGGGGAGTGGAGTTTCCACAGCCTGAGGGCTGGAAATGCAAATCAGCTTGCCTGTGTGTAATGTGACAAACAGAACATGGCTGCCCTCATTGTATCACAGGAATAAATTATCATAAACTGTTGAAGCTGTTTGCAGCTAGATTTGCTGTGTAAACCATCTAAACTTTAAATAAGATATATAGACAAGTTACTTGTTATACTTAGTTTTTCATCTCAGATCCGCTGTGCTTCCTAAGCTGTCAATGCCAGTACACCCAAGGCCAAGGGGGTGCTTCTTTCGTCTCTGTCTCGGCCCGGCCCTGCACCCATCTACAGGGCCATATTTCTGGAAAGGCCACAAGGGGCAAGGGGGCACCTGGACATGAAGGAGGAGTTGCTACATATAAATGAGGAGGCTGAAATGGGGAGCAACACATAGAAAGGGGAAACTGATGCCCAAAGGAGCTGCTCATGAAAGAGAGGTGCTACAGTACATGGATGATAGACATGGAGGAGGGGGCTGCTCAAGGAAGAAAGAGAGGGACTGGCTGCATACATGGATGATACACATGGAGGAAGAGGCTGCACATGGAATGGGAGGGGCTGGCTGCATACATGGATGATA
The DNA here is from genome assembly GCF_040937935.1 of Hyperolius riggenbachi. Classification (NCBI taxonomy): domain Eukaryota; kingdom Metazoa; phylum Chordata; class Amphibia; order Anura; family Hyperoliidae; genus Hyperolius; species Hyperolius riggenbachi. The sequence goes on from NC_090646.1 coordinate 87,490,024, forward strand.
CACATGGAGGAGGGGGCTGCACATGGAATGGGAGGGGCACTGCAGCACATGGATGATACACATGGAAGAGGGGGCAGCACATGGAATGGGAGGGGCACTGCTTCACAAGAAAGGGGAGTCACAACATACTTGGCCTAGAGGCACAACAAGTATACTGTAAATCCCGCCTTGCCCATGTACCTGTTCCATACACTCTGAATTCACCACACTTTCCCCAATCTGTTGCCTGTCTCTTTCAATTTTTAACAACCTTTCAACTACTTTTTTTTTTAGCATCTGTTATTACATATAATTTTAATGATGTGAAACCCCACATGCCTTAACAAGATAATGTAGTTATGCTTCCCCTGTTCCAAGACATACAGCAAAAACTTTAACAGCTGCAATTTATGGCTCAAGATTGATGTTTTATTGCCCGTATTGGAAATGATGATACTACAGAGAGATGATTAATCTTGGTTTAGCATTAGTAATGGCTTATGTCTTTATGCAAAGATTTTTATGCATAATATAAATATTTGTATAATGGAAGGGTCATATTATTTTACAGGTCTGTTTTATGTTTTTGATATTTAGACCTCCCCAGTCTTAGATGTCCACCAACATAAAAAATATTCAGGATACCTATTTTTACGTTCATTTTTACCTTAATATGTTGCTTTGCAAATGGATACGCAGCATGTTTGTATGGGGACAGGTCACCTAAACAATCACAAAAGATTGTTAAGGGTGACCAGTGTTGAAGGTCTGTACTGAAACTACTAGAACCTTAAAGAAGAACTTAAAGGACCTTAACCACTTAACGACCGCCTAACGTCGATAGGCGGGGCAGGTCGTAAGTGGTTTTACACTTCCGAGCGGCCGTTCTATGTCAGTTCACAGAGGGTGTCTACGTGAACAGCCTGCGAGCCTCCGATCGCGGCTCGCAGGCTAAATGTAAACACGCTGGGAAGAAATCCCCGGTGTTTACGTTGCACGGCGCTGTAAAGCAGATCGGCGATCCCAGGCCTCTGATTGGCCGGGGATCGCCGGCATCTGATAGGCTGAAGCCTATCAGAGGCGGTGCAGGACGGATCACCGTCCTGTGCCACCCATGGGAAGGAGGGGAGGGAGGGAAAGAGAGGGGGGAAATATCGCTGCGGAGGGGGGCTTTGAGGAGCCCCTCCCCACTACACACAGATAGCCGGTGGCGATCAGACCCCCCCAGCAGGACATCCCCCTAGTGGGGAAAAAAGGGGGGGAAGTCTGGTCGCCCTGGCTGCGACACGATCTGTGCTGGGGGCTGGAGAGCCCACGCAGCACACATCAAGGAAAACAAGCCCGGTCCTTATGTGGTTAAAGAGGAACTTAAATGCAAAATTGAATTTCATCCCCATTGGTTGCTGAGACCCTGTTTCCCATGAGAAATCTTTATTTTTTTCACTAATAGTTCATCAAGGATTTGTGTGTGGTTGATATTGAAGTGAACTCCCTACCACAATGTGATGTCATTGCCATGGCCATGACAGATTACTGACTGTGAACCCCATTGCATTGTAGGAAATTCCGGCTGTTTCCAACTGCAAAGCAAGCAGTATCTCTCTCTTTCTCTCTCTCTTTCTCTCTCTATAGGTAGTTGGTGCTGTCCATTTTTTCATGCCTACCAAAGTAAAGATTCTGACCTACGGGCTCACAGTGGATCAAACAACATGAACAAATTAGATGGCGAGTATCAGTCATCATTCTAGATCCCACTTCTCACTGCTACTATCTCTCAGTAGAGTTCCTCTTTAAAAAAAAAAAAACACAACTTATTGAGGTCAACTTTATTTAGAGTACCTATGTTACTCTCTCACATTAGCAGCATTATTTGGGTACATTTGCATCTCCTGAATTACAAAATGATACAAACTGAAACATGCGTCAGGCTTGGAATATTTCATCAGCAACCAGTATGACATCATGATTGCCATTCTCTTGTTCTCACTTAAGAAAACAGGACCCACATTATTTTTTTTAACCTTTACGGAAATAAGGACAGATTGCTTCCATCCTGTGCTATTTGTAGTCCCTGAGCAAGCAGTCAATTGCATCACGTAATAGTTGATAAGTGTATCATTTCCTAAAGCTATTTACTTGAACTGTATGCTAGAATTATATGTTAAAGATAGAAACCATAATATGGTTTATTTCAGTGTAGGATGACTCTGATTTACACCGAAACAGCAAATTAAATACAGAGCACAATAGACTGAGAGACTTGTAACCGCTTAATCTCCTAACACACTGCTCAGGGTCTTTTGTTTCTATTTATGCAAATGTCACATTAAAGAAAGGGCTCTATTACACTAAAAGAAAAGGAATGACAGTTAAAGGGGAATGATACCCAATATTAATCTGACCTCACAATAAAACCAGATGGCAGCAGTTGCAAAAATGACTAGGCCCCTGCTACAGAGGGGCTCACAGTGCCCGCCTTTGGGGCGGTACGGTTAAATAGTTTTGATTCAAAACTTTTGAACCCATGTTTATTCTTGTAATAAAATAATTCTTCAATTGAAAGTAGAGGACAGGAGTATTATAGAAAAAACACACAAAAACAAAAAAAAACCTTTTTGTCGATTTATAAGGATATGTGTAAAATGCAGGTACCAGCACTGGTAAGCAAAAAAATCACAATGGCCTCAATTCACTAAGCTTTACAAAAAAAAACACTTTATCGAACGTTTGATAATTTACCTCATGGGTAAAATCTAATTTTGAATTCACTAAGGTGTTATAGATTTATTAAATGTTTTATCGATAAAACTTTCGATAAATATATAACACCTTAGTGAATTCAAAATTAGATTTTACCTTTAAGGTAAATTATCAAATGTTTGATAAAGTGTTTGATAACGCTTAGTGAATTGAGGCCAATGTGTAGAAAACCACACCAAAACCAGTACTGTATTTTTCGGACCATAAGACGCACTTTTTCTCCCCCAAAAGTGGGGGAAAAAGTCAGTGCGTCTCATGGTTCGAAGGTACTGTCTTCCTCCCCCTTTTCACCGCGGCAACTGCTGGTTTCTGAAGCCCGGGGACCAAGGCTTTCTGACTTTACAGTCAGCTCCCTGTGTGGTCTACCTGTGATCATCAGAACAGCTGGGAACAGCCGATAACCTGGATCCGATGTGCTGCGGCTGTGAGGCTGGATCATTCTGCGGACTGTCAGCGGCACGCAATCCAGCAATGCTTCACGCCGATCCAGCATTGCTTCACACCGATCCAGCATTGCTTCACGCCGATCCAGCATTGCTTCACACCAATCCTGCATTGCTTCTTCACCTAAATCTGATGCTGCTGCTAATCAAGCTAATGCCTGCCACTGACAGTCCACAGAATGATCCAGCCTCAAAGCTGCAGCACATCGGATCCAGGTTATCGGCTGTTCCCAGCTGTACTGCTCATCACAGGTTAGACCACACAGGGAGCTGACTGTAAAGCCGGAAAGCCTTGGTCCCCGGGCTGCACATAGTGGGACAAATGTAATAGCAGTAAACTTTCTGTTTCCCCTTTTATGCTTAAAAAAAAGATTGTTCATCAAGTGGCAACTGCATCCTCCGGGCAGCTTCTCATTCAAGCAAGCTGTTTGCCAGTATGCGCCTATGGTGAGTGCTTCTATTTTCAAAGATTACCTGCTTGCATGAGAAGCTGCCTGGAGGATGCAGTTCCTACTTGATCAACAATCCTTTCTTCTGAACACAAAAAGGGAAACAGAAGGTTTACTGCTGTGAATGGGAACAAAGCTCCATAAGATTCTCCTGGACCTGGACGCAGCTGGTTTATTATATTTTTTTCCCCCCAGGTTTTTGACCTCTAAACCTAGGTGCGTCTTATGGTCCAGAGCGTCTTATGGTCCGTAAAATATGGTAAATGCTGCTCAACTGCGTATTTTAATTAGCGCAATTGCAGTACACATATTAGTAGTGTTCAATGTCTGACAATGCAAGCATATGCATATGCATATGCTTGCATTGTCAGACATTGTACAATACTAATATGTGTACTGCAATAATGCTAATTAAAATACGCAATTGAGTAGCATTTACTGGTTTTGGTGTGGTTTTCTACACAGAGGAAAGGAGTACCTGACACTGTCGAATGATTGATGAATATATATTTGACCATGTAGATGAATCCACAAACAAGTGAAGTAGGGAAAATTACATACCAAGTTTCGGTGATTGGTCAGGTTCGTTGGTTGCAGATACAAGGAGCCTGACAACTATTTCACGCCAACCAGCTCTTGACACAGTTGGTGCGAAATGGGAGTCAGGCTCCTTGTGCCTGCACCCACTGACCTGACCAATCACCGGATTTTTCCTACTTCAATTGTTTATGGATTTATCTTCATGGTCAAATAAATATTAAACATGCAACAGTGCCTGGTACTCCTTTTCTCTACTTTCAATTAGCATATACTTTGCATCTTTGGATCTAGAGCATGCCACAGCTCCCTACAGCATACCAAGTTACATTATAGCCTCCCACCATACATGCTGGACTTTGTAGTGCCAACCCCCCTCTTTATTTTATAAAATCCTTCTTCAGCTACAACTGTGTTAGCCTGTGAGCACAAGGTAGCACCGTCTGCTCACCGTCTGCTCACAAGTAAGAGGCCTTATTTCCACTAGGCGTCTCCGGTTCGGCCCCGGCAACCCATGCTGCTTCGAAACTGCATCCCAAATCACTTGATTGTGCCATGCACGGCTATAAGGATTTGGGTGTGTACTGCAGGAAACTGCAGCATGCGGCCCAGAATCGCACTAGATTAGGATTCGGAGGGCAAGCCATAGCAGGAATAGGCTGCATTTCCCCACTCAACTCACCTGCAGGTCCGAGTCACATTCAGCCCTAGTGGAAAAGGGCCCTTGGGGCTCGTTCACACTAAGGGCGTTTTTGCCCTTTTTTCAAGCGCAGGCCATTTTAAAAATCACCCTAAAAAAGCTTGTGCAATGATTCCCTATGAGAGAGTTCACATCTGAGCGGTTCGTTTCCGATCAGCAAAGCGATGCCTGTACCATTTTTGAGGCGATTTTGCCTCAATGGAAGGTATAGGAAAAACGCAAGTGCTCTCAAAATCGCTTTGTGCAGCCATTGCGTTCGCATTTTTATATTTTATACAATGTATTTATTCTTTCCCGGGTCAAAGTGTTCACTTCCTGACTTGCGTCAGGGAGCGAATTTAAAAACCACTGAAAAAGTGCTTAGAAAAGCGCTTTTACCAAAAAGGCAGTGCACAGTGGAGCACAGGGGGGGGGGATGAGGAGACCCGCTGCATAAAATTTAAAAAAGCTTGCGTTTGCGATTACAATTTTAGATGTGAACGAGCTCTTACTGTTTTCTCATGTTGGAAGTTGTTGTAATAAAGTGTAATATATTCCCCGATTGCCAAGAACAGAAAGTGAGCAGTGATGTGAAGATTAGGATTATGATGTCTGCACTTGTTTTATGACCCTTGTGAGATGGACCTCCAGGCTGTGAGGGTCTTCAGGGGAGGCAAGGGAAGAGGTGTAAACATTAGGGGACCCCATCAAAGTTTTGCTGGGGGTCTCCATGAATTATAGTTACCTTCCTGCTTTTATCCTTGTGACCTCTGCAGGTTATGTTCCATCAGTCGTGGCCGTCCTGTGAAAACAACTTACTGGGTAGGAATTTTTTCCCTCTTTTGTTCTTTGCAAATGGAAAACAATTATACCAGCCCGTGATTTACCATTCAAATAAGAACTATTTATGTTCCAATTTGACTGGGCTCATTCAGCAGCGCTCTGCACAAGCCACTAGCTTATTCATGAGACTTGGAATGATTGGTTATGCTTGAAGGGCAAGGCTTGTAGTATTATTATTGGCGGATGCATTTTTAATTAAGCCTTTTATGCAGCGGTGCACTCTGAAATATTAAATTAAGCAATAGACAATGGGAATGAATTCATGGATTTCCTCTCCGGGGAGGCATCATGTTGTGGAAGGAAACGCTCTGGCAGCCTCTCCTGGAACACAAGAGGTGTATACAGACACAGGTGCGCAGTGCAAAGCCAAGACTCACATACATAACTACAGGGGCGTAACAACAGCCCATAAGCACCCCTGCAAAATTGTCATGGGGCCCCCTGGAATCCAAACTTCTCCCCACCATACCTGAATAGAGATGGCCCGAACAGCTGATTTTCGGTACACGAACTGGGTTCGCGAACTTCCGCAAAAAGTTCGGTTCGCGTGAACTTTTGCGAACCGCAATTGACTTCAATGGGGAGGCGAACTTTGAAAACTAGAGACACTTATGCTGGCCAGAAAACTGATGGAAAAGATGTTTCAAGGGGTCTAACACCTGGAGGGGGGCATGGCGGAGTGGGATAGATGCCAAAAGTCCCGGGGAAAAATCTGGATTTGATGCAAAGCAGCCTCCGTAGAAGCGCATTGACAGCGCGAAACGGCCATAAGGCTATTCTGTGCCCTGCACCCACCACCAGCTCACAGCCTCCAGCAACATGGTATGTTTAACTTTTGTTCTGTATGAACTTTATTGATGTGTGCCACCTATTGAAGATTAAACACAGCTGCCAGCAGTGCCGACTTTGTGTATCTCCTTACTCCCTTTCCACGGAGTGGGATAGATGCCAAAAGTCCCGGGGAAAAATCTGGATTTGACGCAAAGCAGCGTTTTAAGGGCAGAAATCACATTGAATGCTAAATTGCAGGCCTAAAGTGCTTTAAAACATGTGTATACATCAATCAGGGAGTGTAATTGGAGTACTGCTTCACACTGACACCAAACTCACTGTGTAACGCACCGCAAACAGCTGATTGCGTAGCGACGGCCGTGCTGGACTGGTGCGCACCATGGTGAGATTTCTCTTCCGCAGGGATATCAGGTAATGTCTGACTGCCTTATCAACTTTCAATGGTTCTTTCTCTACCATTGTTAAAGCTTACATCTATTTTTGTAAATACTTGTTCTGCTTGCTGTTCAGTACCTGCAACGAGAATCTGCCATTGCGAGTGACCACGGGTAATGGCTGGGGAATCAGGGTTCGATTCCGGCTAAGAAACGGCTACCACTACCACACATCAAAGGAAGGCAGCAGGCACGCTGTGGGCAAAGGAGCAGGAACGGCTACCACACATCCAAGGAAGGCAGCAGATATGGCATGCATGTCCCGAGGTAGTGACCAAAAATACCAATACAGGAGGACTTTCGAAACCCTGCTGTATATGACACTGATCGACTTTACTACCTGTAACGAGAATCTGTTATGGAGGGCAAGTCTGTCATCCATTCAAGTGAAAGGTACTGTATGCACTGACTGCCAGGTATAATACAATGTGCAGTCACAGATGCAGTAAAAGGTATGCAGTGACTGCAAACAGCTGTGTGTGTAGTGACGGCCGTGCTGGACTGGTGCGCACCATGACCAAAGTGCAGGTGATGGCGGCTTTCCAGCTCATATGGTCGCCGGGCTGAGGTAGCTGAATGAGAGAACAGCGACTGTCCGTCTGATCAAATTTGGTCTGTCCATAATGAAGCAACGACCTTATTATCATGGGTGTGCTTCCCCCAAGAAACTCATATAGCGGGTGGTCATTGCTTCATTGTGATACGCAAGCCCCTTCACTGCGGCAAGGTAATGATCATGAAGGGGAATTGGCAAATGTACATGCCTTTTGTTTTGTTGTTGGACCCGAAGTGCAGGCAGAAAAATTAGGCAGGAATGTACACGCACCAGAAAAATTATTATAGCGGCCACTGCTAGCCGCAGCCTTAAAAATTCAGGAATCCACCTGGAGTCCTGGACCCTGTTGGTGGTGGCGGAAGAAGGCAGTCAAGCGGCCTGCGGGCAGAGGTGATGTGTGGGGAGCAACTTAGTCTTGGGCCAGGCAGGCACACGGCGTGCAGGCAGAGGTGCTGTGTGTGGGGACGGACTTAGTCTTGGGGCGGGCAGTAGGCCTCCGGGATCCATGCCTCATTCATTTTGATAAAGGTGAGGTACTGAACACTTTTGTGACTTAGGCAATTTCTCTTCTTAGTGACAATGCCTCCAGCTGCGCTGAAGGTCCTTTCTGATAGGACGCTTGAGGCAGGGTAAGACAGAAGTTGGATGGCAAACAGCTCTGGCCACAGGTCAAGCCTGCGCACCCAGTAGTCCAAGGGTTCATCGCTGCTCACAGTGTCTACATCCACACTTAAGGCCAGGTAGTCATCTACCTGCCGGTCCAGGCATTGGTGGAGGGTGGATCCGACATCACCCTTAAACGCATTGTAAAGCATAGTTGCCAGCTTGTTCTGAAAGTCCTGCATCCTTTTTGCCTTCAGGTGAGTTGGTAACATGTCCACCACTTTGTGCCTATACCGAGGGTCTAGTAGCGTGGCTGCCCAGTATAGCTCATTCCCCTTGAGTATTTTTATATGGGGATCCCTCATCAGGCTGGACAGCACGAAAGACGCCATCTGCACAAAGTTGGATCCAGACGTACTATCCATCTCCTCCTGTTCTTCCTCAGTGAAGTCAGGTAAGTCCTCCTCCTCCCCCCAGCCACGAACAAAACCACGGCAATGTTGAGCAGCACAAGCCCCCTGCGACGCCTGCTGTGGTTGTTCTTCTGCCACCGCCGCCTCCTCCTCCTCCAAAGAAATACCTTCCTCATCATCCGAGTCTGACTCCTCTTCCCCGCACGACTCTTCCTCCTCCTTCTCCTCCTCCCCTCTCTGTGCTGCCGCAGGTGTTAAGGAAACATCTGGTTCTGATGAGAATTTATTCCACAACGCTTCCTCCCGTAACTGTTCCTCTTCACACTCCTCCACAGCTTGATCCACCACTCTACACATGGCACGCTCCAGGAAGTAAGCGTACAGGATCAAGTCGCTGATGGTGCCTTCACTGCGAGTCACCAGGTTGGTCACCTCCTCAAACAGCCGCATGTATTTCGCATCAGTGTCCAGTTGTTGGGCCACAACATCCCCATCTCCCCAGATTGTGTCCTTCTACTGAAATTGTAGAGGTACTGGGTGATGGCTTTCTCCTGTTCTAGCAGGCGAGAGAACATAAGGAGGGTCAAATTCCAGCGAGTCGGGCTATCGCATCTCACCGGCAACTTGTTTCTCCGCTGAATCTCGGCAAAGTGTGCCATGGCCGTGTAAGACCGCCTGAAATTCTCACACAACTTCCTGGTCTGCTTCAGGACATCCTCTAAGCCTGGGTACTTTGACACAAATCTTCCAATGAGTAGATTCAGCACATGTGCCATGCAGGGTACATGTGTCAGTTTTTATCAAATTTAATGCGGAAATGAGATTGCTGTCATTGTCGCACACCACGTTTGGCGATCTCCAGCTGGTGCAGGTATGTCCCCCTGTTCATCTCCTCTATTGGGAACATACGTGGGATCCGTTTCATCGTCATCATCATAATCATCCTGCCCAGCTTCGTTTGCCTCAGACACCTCCAAAACTGCACCAACAGAAGGTACTTCATCATCCCCCTCCGCACACGTTACGTCCATAGTGTCGCCTAACTCAGACATATGAGGTGGTGTAACTTGCTTAGCGCCTTAATCTGGTTATAACAATAATGGCTGTACATCAGTGATTTCCCCACCAAATAACTCCTACGAACTGTCAAATGTAGCGGATGTGGTACTTGGCGTAGCGCTGGTGGCTGCAGAAGATGAGTTGTTCTGTGTTAAATAGTCAACCACGTCCTGACAATCTTGGGAGTTGATGGGGCGTGCCTTCTTCTGAGCACTGTACTTTGGTCCAGGGCCGCACGAAATCACATCACCACGACCTTGCACAGACTTGCCGGGTGGCCTTCCTCTGGGTGTGCCTCTACCTCTGCCTCTACCTGTTTTGTCTGTTTTGTCCATATCGGGGGGTATGAAGTGAAAGGTATGCACTGACTTGAGTAATACAATGTGCAGTCACACAAATGCAGTTTACAGGTATGCACGGAGTGGTATATCACACTGTGTGCGCTCACGTAGGTAGGTGGGTGCACTGAAGTGAACAACAGGTAGTAGTAGGTATATGCATTGATGGGTACTACAACGTGCACCTGTCACACACGGGCAGGTACCGGAAAGGCAAAGTGGAACTGCGTGCGCTCACGTAGGTGGGTGGGTGCACAGTGAACAACAGGTAGGTATATGCAGTGGGTATTACAATGTGCATCTGTCACACACAGACAGGTACTGGACAGGGACAGTGATACTGCGTGTGCTCACGTAGGTGGGTGGGTGCACTGAAGTGAACAACAGGTTGTAGTAGGTATATGCAGTGATGGGTATTACAACGTGCACCTGTCGCACACAGGCAGGTACCGGAAAGGCACAGTGACACTGCGTGCGCTCACATAGGTGGGTGGGTGCACAGTGAACAACAGGTAGGGGTATGCAGTGGGTATTACAATGTGCACCTCTGCCCGCAGGCCGCGTGACTATGGGCGTGGGCGGCATTGCAGGAAGTAGAGAGTAAGATTGAGAGGAGATTGATACCCATTCAGAGGGAGGTCAAGGAGAGAAAACTCAACAAATATCTTCGAGACCAGGAAGATTTCAAAACGGGTCACATTTTTGATTGGGCACGCTCTGAGCCCAAACCTAAAGGTACCTATAAAAGGAGAAAGCCACGTAGACCAAAGAAAAAAGGCTACTGGACCTCCGACTCTGGATCAGAGTCCGAGGTTGAGAGAAAAGGGAAGAAACCTAAGGTATCCCCTTTGGGAAGAAAAAAACAAGGAGAGGGAGGAGAAGAAAACGAGGAGTCATGTGCAAAGAAAGTGTCCTGGAAGGGAATGCCTCAGGAGGGATTTGCTTAGAGCAAACCCCAGAGTTAAACCAACTACAGGTGTTGAATCTATCGGGAGTAAAGTTGTCAGACCCATGTATAAAGGTCTTACAAAAGGGACTGAACTTTGCCACTACTACAGCCTTTGATTTTACAAAGTTTGAAATAGACCTCTACAAAAACGTCAGGAAGATCAACCTGTACAGAATGTTTGGAGGGAATCCCATGGAACCAACTCAATCTAAGATAGGACCGTTGGGTTTTTTACCAAGTCTATCCTTTCAAGATAGTATTGCTATAAGTGAATTACAATCCCTGCTAGCTGAAAATGATAATCCTGTGGATGACTCCACTGATGCCAATTTCAAACGGGCCAAATTGAAAGCATGTAGATCAGTTAACCCATTTCCTCCCCTATCGGGCTCTGCTTTAGATATATTCCAGAAACAAGTCCTTAAAGAATCTAGGGCTTTAATCTATCCCCAGGTAGAGAGAAACCTCTCACCGAGTGAATGGAAAGCCATAAAATGGTTAAAATCCCGTCCAGACCTTACAGTAAAAAAGGCCGACAAGGGAGGGAATATAGTGGTACTGTCAACTCAACACTATATTAGGGAAGCCATGAGACAGTTAGAGGATTCCACCACCTATGTCAAACTATCTGCAGACCCTACCTCCACCTTTCAGAAAAAATTAAGGAATTTGTTAAGAGGAGGAGTGAGGAGGAGTGATGTCAGGCTTCCTGGATAAGAAACTGGGGGACTGGGGGACGATTTGTTCCCTGAATATCCTAGGAGGCCTGTAATTTACTTCCTGCCTAAGGTCCATAAGTCCCTGGTGGATCCCCCGGGCCGGCCCATTGTCTCCGGGAGGGGCTCTGTAACTGAGCCCCTCTCAAAATACCTGGACCATGCCCTTAGACCGCTGCTGTCCTTTGTTCCATCGTATCTAAAGGACACAACGCATGTCCTTAGAATGGTCGAACAAGTTAAATGGAGCAAAGGGGACAGCCTTGCAACCATTGATGTGGTTAACCTGTATAACAGGATACCACAAGAAATGGGAGTCCGGTTGGTCCAAGAGATGTTATTGGCCACCAAGTTGGTGGATCAATCGGAAAGTGCATTTTTGGCGGAATGCCTTAAGTTTGTTCTGGGGCACAATGCGTTTAAATTTGGAGATGTCTGGTACAGACAAATATCGGGGACGGCAATGGGGACAGCGGTGGCCCCCACATTTGCCAACATTTTTTTGGCTAAGTGGGAGGAAAAATACATCTATGGGGACAGCAATCCCTATAGATGTGATCTGAGAGCATGGTCCAGGTATGTTGACAATGTGCTGGTCATTTGGGGTTCCACCAGGGACCGTTTCAATTCCTTTATGGAATATTTGGACAAAAATGACAGAAATATGTTATTTACAGGTGAGTGGGGTGGAGATAGGGTCAACTTTCTTGACCTCACCTTGGAGGTACACGAGGGTGAGTTAATCTCTCGGGGACATAGGAAGGCGACAGCCACAAACTCGGTTCTACATCACCAGAGTTACCATCCCTCCCATGTTAAAGCGGCGATCCCGTATAGCCAATATCTCAGATTGAGAAGGAACAACTCTAGGGATAGGGATTTTGAGTCTCAGGCAGTGGAGATGACCAACAGATTTGTTGAGAGAGGTTACAATACACTAGAATTGGAGTCAGCTCTAGACAGGGCTAGAGGATTGGATAGAGATAGTCTTTTAAAAGAAAAAATAGCAGAGCCAGAGGATAGGTTTGTGATGACATTTGATTTCACACCCATGGCTGATAGGGTGAAGGAAATCATAAATAAAAATTGGTACATATTGCAGCAGGATAGTGGATTCGGTTCTAGAATCCTCAATCCTCCAATGTTAGCCTACAGGAGGGGCCCTACTTTGGGGTCCTTTGTAACCAGAAGTGAGTTTGTAAAACCACAGCCAAAAACCTGGTTAGACACAAAAAAGATGCAGGGTTGTTTTCCATGTGGACATTGTCCCACGTGTGAACACATTGATAAAACAAAGAATGTGAAATTGGGTCACATAAATTTTCAAATTAAGGATTTTATAACCTGTAGAACCGAGTTTGTGGTATACGCCCTCCTATGTCCCTGTTTATTTTTCTACATAGGTAAAACTACCCGCCCAATGAGGGAACGGTTGGTAGAACACATCAGGTTCATTAGAAAGGGCAAAGGTGGAGTCCCAAGACTTGTGGAACATTTTAAAGAGGTGCATCAAAGTGACCCCGCATATCTGAGGATGGTGGGACTGTTCTCTGTAGTAACCCCGAGAAGAGGGGGAGATAGAGAGAAACTGCTTTCTCAGAAGGAATCGACTTGGATCTCGAGGACTGAAGCAATGGGCCCATTGGGGTTCAATGATAGAAATGAATTTAGCGTTTTCTTGCAAAAATATTAAGAGTTTAGTTGTGTAGCTTGCTCTCTCCTTGCCTTCACCTGTCAATGGGGTGCCACTCTCTGGTGTATCTCTCTCTCTCTCTAGTCCTTTAGAAATACAATTAACCCTAATAAGTATGCGTAACTTTCCTTACCTTGGTTATGGGAACTTTCCCTTTAAGTGATGCATTAATGTCGTTCATTCAAGGTTCCCCCTGACCATCCTGCTCAATGCGGCCTGGATACTCGCGTACACTCCCTTGGCAGTGTTGAGCCATTGCATGGTACACAATGACTGCGTCCGACGGGGGCGGTCTCTGACTTGCTTCCGGGTGGACGCAGCGCAACTAGTAAACTAGTAACGTTACCATGACTGCGACGCTTGAAGAGCGCCGCGGAGCGTGGTGACGTGACCATGATTGCCACCAGCGTGAGGCTGCGCTCAGCAATGACGCGCGCCCGCTCTGGAGGACTTGGGCTTACCATAGGCCTGAGGTGAGGAAGTGGGCGTGCGCAGTATTGCGTACTTGAAGCGCCCACTTTGTCTGCGGCGTTTGAGCCTTATCCCCGCCGCGGAGAGCAGCGGTCCACGAGGAAGCTACTTTAGCGAAACAATTGTCGACCCGACAGGTCTCTGTGGGTGGTACGATCCGTTGGAATGGTGATGTATTGCTGATACATTTACTGCACTATGTTGTCTCTTGAATGCGAAGCTTGCTATTAAACATGGCAGTTAAACTCCAGCTGGTGCCCATGTGAGGACATTGTTTTTGATGACATTGCAGGAAGTGACGTCAGTGGATCGCTCGCTGGAACGCGGAAAAGGTGAGTGATCCCCGCCCGTTGCCTCTTATCTATACGCTGGAACTATTTTCAGCTAAGGGGAGCACAGATCGGGGGACCCAGGCGAGGGTCCGACCCCCTCCCCACCGCTAGGCCCAATACCCCCTTTCTGCCCGCTACCCCTCCAACTCGGCGGGCGGCCCCCCACCCACGGACGCCCCCCCCCCCAGATGTGCCGCCTGAGGCAAATGTTTCACCCCGCCTCATGAGCAGGCCGGCCCTGAGGAGGATGGTGATGGAGCGATCAGGCTGAAGGGAGCTGGAGGAAGCCCCAGGTATGTATGAATTTTTACTTTGGATTCATCTCAGGTACACTACAGTTTACTACTTTATAAATATAATTTCTCCCCAAGTAAAATCCCCATATGATGCCACTTATAAGAAATATTGATTGAAAGCCTCACGTCTCCCTCATCGGAGCTGCTGCAAAAAGTCCTTTACTATTTTCTCTCACATAAATAACCCACAGAGGAGGACCTTTCACTGGCTCTGATTTATTGTCCGCAGCAGACATGACACAAGGCGCAGGCATGTAAAGGGACAAGAGAGGCTCTTACAGATGATGCTTTATGATTAAACGCCACATCTTCGCTCATATCTGTTATACAGCTCACACGGTGGAGAAGGACAATCTTATAAAACGCCGCTATTAAAAACTCTGTAATGTTTGTCCTTTTCGACAGCGTCCTTTGTGAGGTTACAGAAAATTCACGAAGCTGCCTTGTTCATAAACAGATGCCTGGTATGGAAACAAAAGGCATAGAATGTACAGAACTAACATTAAATGAAATCATTGCATAACCTTGTAGATTAATTCTCCTTGCAGAACGCTGTTTGTTTTTTTCCTCTTTGCATGCTTTGTATAATTATGATGTACTTTTTGTTGCACGGATATTTTGTGCTGCACTTTACAGAGTACATATTCATTTTACTGACTGTTCTCAGAGGAACTCACGATCTAATCCCTACCATATTATTATGATGTATTTTTATAGCACCGACATCTGCAGTAGCACTTTACAGAGTCTGTGGTTATGTCACTTTCATGGCCTGGTTTCTGGGAAGGCACCATTGACCCGGACCTAGGGCGGAAGAATGCAAGAGCAGGTGGGGAGCTGTCCATGCCATTTTTTGCAAACAGTACCACACAGCTCACATAAACAGTGACAGGAACATAATCTAAGTTTTGTGATAAACAGTAGAAATAGCCAAACAAAATTTGTGTTTTCTTATCTACAATAGCGCGTTTTATTTTTAAACTGGAATTGGTAACTGTGAAGGATCGCGGAATGGCCGCCGCATGCTCGGACGGAGTGGCGGCTAGTTCCGCGTCCAGCCCGGCGGTTTACGTGCGGCGACATGTGTCTGATGTGATACAGCCTTCCTGTGCACATAGGCTGAGGAATACACGTGTGCGCGCGCGCGGAGAGACAGAAGCTTTATGGGAAACAGAGAGGGATCAGCTGACTCCCTTGGTCAGCTGATCCCAGGATGTATGCGGATTGGCTGGAGGGGCTGGGGCGGCGCTGATCAGCGCTACACTATATAACCACTCACCTCTCAGTCTCATGTTGTCTGCCGTTGCAAATGCTTTATGTGTTAGCACACAGACCTCAGTCAGATCCTACAGTGTGTTAGAACCAGGAGGACCTGGGAATTCACACTGAGCTAGATTACTCTCGCATGCTGTGGCAATGCTATGTTATGCTATAGACTAGTTCCAGGGTGTTGTGACTACGGACCTCACACCCAAGCCTAGGAAACTGTGTCAATGCTATGTTATGCTATAGACTAGTTCCAGGGTGTTGTGACTACGGACCTCACACCCAAGCCTAGGAAACTGTGTCAATGCTATGTTATGCTATAGACTAGTTCCAGGGTGTTGTGACTACGGACCTCACACCCAAGCCTAGGATACTGTGTCAATGCTATGTTATGCTACAGGCTAGTTCCAGGGTGTGGTGACTACGGATTGCACACCCAAGACTAGCATTGTGTACTTGTATTTCATTAGCCCGGTTCCAGGGTGTAGAGAGCTAGGATCTCACACCCAGTTAGGGCAAGACTGTTCTCCTTAGCAGCAGGGCATCCTGCAACCTAGCCTAGGTCCCTCTCCTAGGGAGCTTTGGCTACAGGGATTCACCCACAGTCTAGGGTGAATTCCCTTCATTTCTACCTCCAGCCCCTCTGGTGGTTCTTACTCAAAGTGGTACTGTTACATCATACTCTCATATCTCAGGTGTCCAGAGGTTAGACATACCTGGATTATTGGTGATGCTGCAGATCATCCATAATCTTGTGTATATCTGTATTACTGGTGATTCTGCAGATCGCCAATAATCGGATTCTCTCTGCGTGTTGACACCAATCGTTACAGTAACATTGAGAAATAATGTGGGGTTTTTTTCAATTTTTTTCCTCTTTTTCCCAGTAAAAGGCATGGAAAACAAAATTGTTTGAGGGAATAAATGACAAACATGAAAGCCTTGTTTATCCTGAAAAAAAAATTATATATATATATATATATATATATATATATATATATATATATATATATATATAATTTCATTTAGGTGTCATAAGTAGGGATAAAGTTATTGCTGATTATATAGGGACCTAGCTAAAATGTCAAAACTGCTCTGGTCCATAAGGGGAAACAAGGTCTAGATGCACAGTAGTTAAATAAAACCACAACAACCAAAAATAGGCCTTTAATAGTCTTAATTAACCATGAATACTTACGCTTAATTAACGTTTACTTGCTAATATCTCTTGAAAGGCCCCACACGTATATCCTCTGGATCAGTGCAGTTTCTAGGCTAAAATGCACCCAGGGCGAGGGTGTAAAAATTGCGCCCCCCCTTCCCCGGAGCAAGGTATGGGTGCCCACAGTGTAGGTTAGCCAGGTCTAGTTGCACTTAGTATAGGTCCCCCCAGTATAGGTAGCCAAGAATAGGTACCCAAGTATGGGTAGCCAGCTATAGGTCCCCCCAGTATAGGTAGCCAGGCATAGGTGAGCCAGTATAGTTGCCCCCGCCATAGGTTAGCCAGGTAGGTGCCTCCAGTATAGGTAGCCAGTATAGTTGCCCCAGTATAGGTTAGATAGGCAGGGGCCCCCGGTATAAGTAAGATAGGTAGGTGCCCCAGTACAGGTTAGCTAGGTGGCTGCCTCTAACATAGGTAGCCAGACTAGTTGCCCCCAGCATAGGTTAGATAGGTAGGTGCCCCCAGTATAGGTTATTTAGGTAGGTGTCTCCAATATAGGTAGCCAGTATAGTTGCCACCTCTATAGGCTAGCTAGGTAGGTAGGTGCCCCCAATACAGGTTAGATAAGTGCCCCCAGTATAGGTTAGATAGGTAGCTGCCCCCCCAGTATAGGTTAGATAGGTAGCTGCCCCCCAGTATAGGTTAGATAGGTAGGTGCCCCTCAGTATAGGTTAGATAGGTAGGTGCCCCCCAGTAAAGGTTAGATTAGGTAGCTGCCCCCCAGTATAGGCTAGATTAGACAGGTGTCCCCCAGTATAGGTTAGATTAGGTAGCTGCCCCCCCCCCCAGTATAGGTTACATAAGTAGGTGCCCCCAGTATGGGTTAGATTAGGTAGCTGCCCCCCCCCCCCCCCAGTATAGGTTAGGTAGGTGCCCCCCAGTATAGGTTAGTGTGAAGAAACGCGGAAAAGCCGCCGCCTTGAGTCAGCGGGAGGCGGCTCTTTCCGCGCATGGCAAGGCGGAACGCGGAAAAACCGCCGCGTCGGACGTGGCGGTTAGCGCGCCTGAGCCTGGTTCTAGAAGTCTGACCCAGCGCGGGGGGGGGCTGCCGCCGGGGCTGATGGCGGTGCGACAAACCCCGCGCACGAGTCAGCAAGCATATTGCAAGACAGTACTGGTGTGGCTGGGAGTGATAGTCCACCAAGATTTAGAATGGCGCGCGTGCGCGCAGAGAGACAAAGCTTATATGGCAGCCAGAAGTAGGTCAGCTGACCAGGCTGGTCAGCTGACAATTCTGTGTCCTCTCATTGGTCCAGCACTTAGGGAGGTGCTGGAAAGTAGCTGTGTATATATACTGCTGGCTGTTCAGTTGCTGGTTGTCTGGCGTTGCGAACACAACGTGGTAGCACTCAGACCTGTCTGTATCTGTGTTCTAGCATAGTTTCCAAAGGTGTTGACGGCCACGGATCTCACACCTTAGCATTAGGAAATTATACTGTATTATCTGTTATGACCTTCTGCTTGCCTGACTATTCTTCTGAACTCTGATCCTGTACCTTGCTATTCCGATACTCTGTTGACGAACCCCGGCTCGCCCTAAGACTCTGCATCTGCCTCCTGATTCAGTACCTCGATATTTCTGATACCCTGTTGCCAAACCCTGCTTGTTTATTAGACCCCACATCTGCCTTCTGAATCTGTATTGTATCTGTCTGTGTGGTTACGACCTGGTTTGTCCGACCTCGAGAACCGACCTTACTGTCAGAGGCAGTTCCCAGTCCTGATAGTGACACTCCCTCCTGAGTGTCACTCTAGGTTGTCCTTCCTACTCTCAGCCTGACTCCTCCCTCCGGGAGAGTTCAGGTCTCCGGAAGGAATTTGTGCAGTACTCCTTACTGCCCTGAGGCCTAGTCCTCTAAGTATTACTGTTGCACCAAACACTACTACTCTACTCAGGTGTCCAGAGGTTAGCCTATATCTCTGATTATCGGTGATACTGCAGATCATCATCAATAATCTGGTATATATCTGTATTCCCGGTGATACTGCAGATCACCGGTAATCAGATCCTCTCTGTGTTACACCGATCGTTACAGAACGCCAGACCAAAAAACAAGATGGACGCACGCACTGATCCTCTGGGTGTACTTGCCACTTCGGTGGATAACATCAATCAAGTACTGGGTAGTCATAGAGCCTTAATTGACGCCCTATCAGGGTCGGTACAAACCCTCCAGACGTCAGTGGATGAGGTGCGATCTCCTCCTAGCATAGACATTCGCATGCCTGTTCCTGAACGATTTTCTGGCCACAGATCTGACTTCCATAATTTTAGGATTAGAGTGTTAGCTTATTTTGAGTTGAGACCCCGATCCTCAGGTACTGAGGCCCAAAGGGTCACATTTATTAAAACTTTGTTATCTGGCGACTCTCAGACATGGGCGTACAGTTTGCCCACCGGAGATTCAGCTGTAACCAATGTGGAAGAATTCTTTAAAGCCATGGCAGTAATCTACGACGACCCAGATCTTGCCTCGACCGCTGAGCGTAAGATCAAACTTTTGCGTCAAGGCAAGGGTCCGGTCGAAGATTACGCAGCAGAATTTAGGAGGTGGTCAGTTTCAGCCAGGTGGGACACCTATGCCCTCTTAGATTGTTTTTTGTCAGGCTTGTCTGATGAGGTTTCCGATCTGATGTTGAGTCAGCCCGAGCCCAAAACTGTCGACGAGGCCATTTCATCGGCCATCCGTATCGACCGGAGGCTACGCCATCAGAAACTGACCAGGGGCAGTCATCGTGGCAGGGTTGCATCTTATGCTGCATCTCCCGCAGCACCCCTAGTGACACCATCTCCTCCCGTTTCATCTTCTCCGGTCCTACCTCCACCTGAGCCGATGCAGATTGGTCGGTCAAAACTGACCCAGGTGGAAAGAAGACAGAGAATGACGGAACAACTGTGTCTGTATTGCGCTGAAGGGGGGCATAGAGTGAGAAACTGTCCCAATAAGCCGGGAAACGCTACCGCCTAGGAGTTGTAGGGGGTAACACCCTAGGCACCCGACTCGTACCCCTAGAAGAGAAGCGGTTGCTTTTTCCCTGTACTTTTACATGGGAGGATAAGACCGAGGCCACGGAAGCCTTTGTTGATTCAGGTTCCGCGGCTAATTTTATGGATTTTGAGTTCGCTAAAAGATTGGGTATTCCACTCATTGCGGTGGAACCACCCATTCAGGTCACGGCAGTGGACGATTCTCCTCTGCAGAAGAATCGTCCACTGTCCCAGACACCAGAGGTGGGAATCACTGTGGGGGTTCTACATTGGGAGAAGTTACAGTTTTTTATTTTACACATGACTACGTCCACTATTATACTTGGCATGCCATGGCTACGCCTTCATTCGCCTCACATTAATTGGGCCACCGGTCAATTAATTTCCTGGTCAGATCATTGTTTTCAGCAATGTTTAGAAAAGGTGACTTTGGGTCAAACCAGGATTCAGGTGGAGGGGGTTCCTGAACAGTATGTGGAATATTCTGATGTATTTTGTCCCAAGGCCGCAGACAAGTTACCCCCACATCGCCCTTTTGACTGTCCCATCGATCTCCGTTCAGGTTGTATGCCCCCCTCCCCCCCATGTATGCCATTTGTACAATTTATCTGGGCCCGAAAAATTGGCCATGCAAGAATACATCCGTGAAAATCTGGCCAAGGGTTTCATTCGCCCGTCCCGGTCGCCTGCTGGGGCAGGTTTCTTTTTTGTTAAGAAAAAAGATGGAGGCCTGCGGCCCTTCATTGATTACAGGGGCCTGAATAAAATGACGGTGAAGAATCGCTATCCGCTGCCTCTGATAGACGATTTATTCACACAGGTCACCAACGCTAAGATCTTTTCGAAGTTAGACTTACGGGGCACGTACAACCTGATACATATAAGAAAGGGCGATGAGTGGAAAACGGCCTTTAACGCGCCCGACGGGCATTACGAATACTTAGTGATGCCCTTCGGGTTGTGTAATGCCCCAGCCGTTTTCCAGGAACTCATCAATGAAGTCTTCAGGGAGATGTTGGGGAGATTCGTTCTAGTATATCTAGATGATATACTTATTTTCTCCAACACCTTCGCCGAGCATAGGACCCATGTAAGATTTGTGTTGGACAAACTGAGGAGAAACTCACTTTACGCCAAACTGGAGAAATGTATCTTCGAAGTAACATCTGTCACCTTTCTGGGATACATTATCTCCACCTCAGGCCTGTCTATGGACCCTGCCAAAGTTTCCGCGGTTCTGGAATGGCCTCAGCCGGTTGGGTTGAAGTCTCTTCAGCGGTTTCTAGGCTTCGCAAACTACTATAGAAGGTTCATTAAAGGGTATTCCACAGTCATTGCTCCCCTCACCAGTCTCACCAAAAAAGGGGCAGATACCACCCATTGGTCTCCTGAAGCCCTACAAGCTTTCTCCACCCTGAAAGATCTACTTTGTTCTGCACCCATCCTTAGACACGTGGACACTTCATTCCCCTTTATTGTTGAAGTGGACGCCTCAGAGGTCGGGGTGGGGGCTGTGCTGTCTCAGCGGTCAGGCTTGCAGGGTCGTATGCATCCGTGTGCCTACTTCTCTCGTAGGTTCTCCCCAGCAGAGAGAAAGTACGATATAGGCAATCGAGAGCTCCTGGCCATTAAATTGGCTTTCGAGGAGTGGCGACATTGGTTAGAGGGGGCAGAACATATGATCACGGTTTACACTGATCACAAGAACCTGGAATACATCGAGGGGGCTAAGAGGTTGAGCCCCCGTCAGCCTCGATGGTCGTTATTTTTCTCCCGATTCCGATTTATAATTATGTACACTCCAGGTAGCAAGAATGTTAAAGCAGATGCATTGTCCAGGTGTTTTGAGCCAGAGACAGCACAGCCCTCTGTCCCCGAGGCCATTATTCCGCAGAAATTGGTGCTGGCTGCAACTGATACTTGGGAAGACTGGAAAGAGACTTTAAACCCCTTTCAGCAGGACATTCCGGAAGGGAAGCCTGAAGGGGTTCTTTTCATTCCTTTGCCTTTCTGTCTCCAGATCTTAGAGATGTTCCATGCGCACAAGAATGCTGGACATCCGGGAGCAGCCAGGACACAAGATCTGGTGGCCAGGTGTGCCTGGTGGCCTTCCTTGTCAGCAGATTGCAAGGAGTTTGTTAGGGAGTGTGCAATATGTGCAAAAAGTAAGCCCTCCCGGCTGGCACCTGTCGGTACCTTGCAGCCTTTGCCCGCCCCGAGTGAACCATGGACCCACTTTTCCATGGATTTTGTGGGTGAGCTTCCCAGGTCTGAAGGCATGTCGGTCATTTGGGTGGTAGTCGACCGCTTCAGCAAGATGGCCCATTTTGTGGCCTTGAAGGGACTCCCCTCGGCCCAGGAATTGGCCGATTTGTTCATCGTCCATGTATTCCGGCTGCATGGCATTCCGGAAAACATAGTGTCGGATCGGGGAGTCCAATTCATCTCTAGATTCTGGAGGGCATTTTGTCACCAAATGGGCATGAAGCTGACATTCTCGTCAGGCTACCACCCACAGACAAATGGGCAGTCGGAACGGATCAATCAGTCATTGGAGCAGTTCTTAAGATGTTACGTTGCGGAGGCACAGAATGACTGCGAAGTTTCTGCCCTTCGCGGAACTTGCGCAGATTAATTTGAAGAGTTCTTCTTCTGGTTTTTCTCCGTTCCAGGTAGTGACAGGGAGATCGCCCAAATTCTCCCCTTTGTCATTGGCCTCCACTCCGTTTCCGACTCTGGAGGCCTGGCAGAGGGCATTTAAAGACATCTGGTGGAAGGTGAAAGATAATTTGGAGAAAGCATTTCAGAGTCAAAAGGGTCAAGCTGACAAGAGACGCTCGTTAGAGTGGAGGTTCCAGCCAGGAGACTTGGTGTGGGTGTCCACGCGTCACTTGACCCTGAGACAACCCTCAGACAAGCTCGGCCCCAGGTTTGTAGGTCCATTCCCGGTAGCCAAGAAGATTAACAACGTTACTTATACTGTTGATCTTCCTGCCAGCATGCGTGGGGTAAGATCCTTTCACGTGTCCCTGCTCAAAGCAGCGGTTCATGTGGGTCCCACTCCTCCTCCCCCTGTGATGGTGGATAGCCAACCTGAGTATGAAGTAGAGAAAATTTTGGACTCACGTATAGTACAGAACGCAGTACAATATCTAGTGCACTGGAAGGGGTATGGTATTGAGGAAAGAATGTGGGTACCTGAGGGCCCCATGCATGCTGATAAATTGAAGAAGGAGTTCCACTCTTTACATCCAGAAAAGCCTGGAAGGAGCTGTCCGGAGTCCACTCCTCGGGGGGGGGGGGTACTGTAAAGAAACGCGGAAAAGCCGCCGCCTTGAGTCAGCAGGAGGCAGCTCTTTCCGCGCATGGCAAGGCGGAAGCGCGCCTGGGCCTGGTTCTAGTAGTCTGACCCAGCGCGACCAACCCCGCGCATGAGTCAGCAAGCATATTGCAAGACAGTACTGGTGTGGCTGGGAGTGATAGTCCACCAAGATTTAGAATGACGCGCGTGCGCGCAGAGAGACAAAGCTTATATGGCAGCCAGAAGTAGGTCAGCTGACCAGGCTGGTCAGCTGACAATTCTGTGTCCTCTCATTGGTCCAGCACTTAGGGAGGTGCTGGAAAGTAGCTGTGTATATATACTGCTGGCTGTTCAGTTGCTGGTTGTCTGGCGTTGCGAACACAACGTGGTAGCACTCAGACCTGTCTGTATCTGTGTTCTAGCATAGTTTCCAAAGGTGTTGACGACCACGGATCTCACACCTTAGCGTTAGGAAATTATACTGTATTATCTGTTATGACCTTCTGCTTGCCTGACTATTCTTCTGAACTCTGATCCTGTACCTTGCTATTCTGATACTCTGAAGACTCTGCATCTGCCTCCTGATTCTGTACCTCGATATTTCTGATACCCTGTTGCCAAACCCTGCTTGTTTATTAGACCCCACATCTGCCTTCTGAATCTGTACTGTATCTGTCTGTGTGGTTACGACCTGGTTTGTCCGACCTCGAGAACCGACCTTACTTTCAGAGGCGGTTCCCAGTCCTGGTAGTGACACTCCCTCCTGAGTGTCACTCTAGGTTGTCCTTCCTACTCTCAGCCTGACTCCTCCCTCCGGGAGAGTTCAGGTCTCCGGAAGGAATTTGTGCAGTACTCCTTACTGCCCTGAGGCCTAGTCCTCTAAGTATTACTGTTGCACCAAACACTACTACTCTACTCAGGTGTCCAGAGGTTAGCCTATATCTCTGATTATCGGTGACACTGCAGATCATCATCAATAATCTGGTATATATCTGTATTCCCGGTGATACTGCAGATCACCGGTAATCAGATCCTCTCTGTGTTACACCGATCGGTACAGTTAGATAGGCAGCTGCCCCCAAGTATAGGTTAGATTAGGTAGCTGCCCCCCAGTATAGGTTAGATAGGTAGCTGCCCCCCAGTGTAGGTTAGATAGATAGCTGCCCCCAGTGTAGGTTAGATTAGGTAGGTGCCCCCCAGTATAGGTTAGATAGGTAGCTGCCCCCCAGTGTAGGTTAGATAGGTAGCTGCCCCCCAGTGTAGGTTAGATTAGGTAGGTGCCCCCCAGTATAGGTTAGATAGGTAGCTGCCCCCGAGCGTAGGTTAGATTAGGTAGCAGTCCCCCAGTATAGGTTAGATAGGTAGCTGCCCCCCAGTGTAGGTTAGATAGGTAGCTGCCCCCCAGTGTAGGTTAGATTAGGTAGGTGCCCCCCAGTATAGGTTAGATTAGGTAGCTGCCCCCCAGCGTAGGTTAGATTAGGTAGGTGCCCCCCAGTATAGGTTAGATAGGTAGCTGTCCCCCATAATGGAGGGGGGAGCTGGAGCCGCGGGGAGGGCAGCCCCACCTCTCCCTCCCTCTCCCAGGCCGCCCTCCGTGCTCCCCCCTCAGATGCATAATGAGCACTAGCAGGAACCGCGGTTTACAACTCACCTCCCTGGCTCCAAGCGCTGCTCTCTCGCCGCCGGTCTTTTCCTCTCTGCCTACACGCTGATACACACGCTGCTTCCGGCTACAGGAAGCAGCGTGTGTATCAGCGTGTATACAGAGAGGAGACCGGCGGCGAGAGAGCAGCGCTTGGAGCCAGGGAGGTGAGTTGTAAACAGCGCTTCCTGCTAGTGCTCATTATGCATCTGAGGGGGGAGCACGGGAGAGGGAGGGAGAGGGAGGGCTGCCCTCCCCGCGGCTCCGGCTCCCCCCTCCATTACAGCTCCCCCCTCCCAACAGCGCCCAGGGCGGCGGCACGCCCCATGCGGCCCTAGAAACGGGCATGCTCTGGATACCTTGATTAACAATCCCTTACAAACAACGCTGTACATGTTGCTTCCAAGGACAAAGTGTTTGAAGAGAATGAACTGAGACTTGTGTGCAGTGTTAAGCAGAATTAAATGTATCTCTTATCTGCTTCATTCATAAACATTTTTTTTCTTTACATATTTTATGAACAATAAAAAAACATACAACACACAGGGGCTTACCTAATTCACGTTTTCTCTTAGGAGATCATTCTTCGTTTTCTTTTAAACTAAATTTTTAGCACTCTGCAATTGAAAAAGTACCAAAAAGTAAATGAAATGTACTGTCAAAACCATTATTTTAAAAAGTATTTTCTTGCTTGCTGGTGGCATTTTATTGATAAGATGTGAAAATATCACCTACTGTAGGAGTAAACTAAGGAGAAAAAGTGAATTGGACTGGCCCCTTTTTTGTCAAGAATGCTCAATCTCAATCCTACTAATATAATAAATGGGAAAGTTCGGATGTTTGGATGTTTGGATGTTTGTTACTCGATCACGCAAAAACGGCTGAACGGATTTGAATGAAATTTGGCACACACATAGTACATTACCTGGAATAAAGTATAGGATACTTTTTATTCCCATAACCAAAAAGAGAGAAATACAAATTTCACTGGAAAATGTAAACTGCAGCCATACACTGTTACACTGGAGGTGTGTTTAGCTTCTAAGCGTAGAATGGTTAATTTGCATATATTCAGCAGTGATGCACTGGGAGACATCTCAAGCTCACTCCAACCTGAATTATTGCAAATTCTTACTGTTTTAAGAAAGCAAACGTTTGTTTTTCTTAACATCTTAGTAAGGGGGCTTTTAGGACCATTGTAGTCCCTTACACACTCCAATGAGTTCTGGGTCACCATTTGCTGGGTAGCATGTCCCTCTCGGTGTTACAAGCCCTACTGCATAGAGCCAAATTAATCCATGCCATGCACTGATGAGGATCAGACAATTCAAAACAGTCTGTATGCGTGTTGGATTATTATGGCTCTGTACAATTTAACAAGCTGACACATCATTGCATTCCAGCGGTTCTGGAGGCATGTTTAGCTTCTAAGGGTAACAATGGTTAATTAGCATATTTTCAGCAGTGATGCACTGGGAGACATCTCAAGCTCACTCCAACCTGAATTATCGCAAATTCTTTCTGTTTTAAGAAAGCAAACTTTTGTTTTTCTTACACTGTTAATGGTAGGGTTCTCAAACTTTGCACAGTTGGTCGTTGGGTGACTAGGGTTATTATTCAGAAAAGTGGTTGGAGCCTATAAAAGCCAATCAAAATTCACCTAATGATTTTCAAGGGGAATATTTACATTTCTGCCATTCTTGCACTGTTAATGGCACAAGTCTCAAACCTGGTATAGTTGATCATTGGGTGACTGGGGTTCAATTTCAGAAAGGGGGTGGAGCCACAAATAATTATTGTTGCCAAACACCGCAAAGCTCACAAACTTGGTAATTGAGTAATTGAGTAATTGATTAATTGTGTGTTAGGGTTAGGGAAAGTGGGCACAGCCAACACCAGCCAAATACATAAGCGGACAACGCCGGGTCATAAGTGGGCGGAGACAAATACAAATTTTACTGGGAAAATGTAAACAGCAGCCATTCTTACACTGTTAATGGTAGGGTTCTCAAACTTTGCACAGTTGGTTACTGGGTGACTGGGGTTAATATTCAGAAAAGTGGGTGGAGCCTACAAAAAACAATCAAAAATTACCTATTGATTTTTCAGGGGAATATTTCATTGCTGCCATTCTTGCACTGTTAATGGCACAAGCCTCAAACCTGGTACAGTTGATCATTGCGTGACTGGGGTTTAAATTTATATAAGGGGGTGGAGCCTCAAACAGCCAATCTGATTTGTTTCATTTTAATGCAGGTTATTGATGCCAAAGACCGCAAAGCTCACAAACTTGGTCATTGAGTAATTGTGTGTTAGGGTTAGGAAAAGTGGGTGCAGCCAACACCAGCCAAATACATAATCGGGCAATGCTGGGTCATCAGTAGGCAGAGACAAATACAAATTTCACTGAGAAAATGTAAACTGCAGCAATTCTTACACTATTAATGGTAGGGTTCTCAAACTTTGCACAGTTGGTCACTGGGTGACTGAGATTAATATTCAGAAAAGTAGGTGGAGCCTACAAAAGCCAATCAAAATCCACCTATTAATCTTTAAGGGGAATATTTAATTGATGCCATTCTTGCACTGTTAATGGCACAAGCCTCTTGCACTGTTAATCACCTGTACCTGGTACAGTTGGCCATTGGGTGATTGGGGTTCAAATTCAGAAAAGGGGTGGAGCCACAGCCAATCAGATTTATTTTATTTCAATGCAAATTATTGATGCCAAAGACCTCAAAGCTCACAAACTTGGTCATTAAGTAATTTTGTGTTTGGGTTAGAAAAAGTGGGCGGAGCTAGCACCAGCCAATACATACCTGGGCAATGCTGAGTCTTCAGTGGGCGGAGACAAACACAAATTTCACTGGGAAAATGTAAACTGCAGCCATTCTTACACTATTAATTGTGGGGTTCTAAAACTTTGCACAGTTTGTCACTGGGTGACTGGGATTAATATTCAGAAAAGTGGGTGGAGCCTACAAAAACCAATCACAATTCGCCTATTGATTTTCAAGGCAAATATTTAATTGCTGCCATTTTTGCACTGTTAATGGCACAAGCCTCAAACCTGGTACAGTTGATCATTGGGTGACTGGGGTTAAATATTTAGAAAAGGGGTGGGGCTACAAACAGCGAATCAGATGTGTTTCATTTCAATGAAAATTATTCATGCCAAAGACCACAAATCTCACAAACTTGGTCATTGACTATTGACAATTGTGTGTTAGGGTTAGAAAAAGTGGCCACAGCCAACAGCAGCCAAATACATACCCGGGAAAGATCAGGACATCAGTGGGTGGAGAAAAATAAAAATTTAACTGCCAGAATGTAAACTGCAGCCATTCTTACACTGTCTGTCAATGGCAGGGTTCTTAAACTTTGCACAGTGGGTGACTGGGATTAATATTCAGAAAAGTAGGTGGAGCCTACAAAAGCTAATCAAAATTCACCTATTGATTTTGAAAGTAGTGGAGCCACAGCCAATTATTGATGCCAAAGACCGCAAAGCTCACAAACTAGGTAATTGTGTGTTAGGATTAGAAAAAGTGGACAGAGCTAACACTAGCCAATTACATACCCGGGCAACGCCGGGCGACCAGCTAGTAATGTTATAAATGGGAAAGTTTGGATGTTTGTTACTCAATCACACGACAATGGCTGAACGGATTTGAATGAAATTTGGCACACACATAGTACATTACCTGGAATAACATATAGGATACTTTTTATTCCCATAACCAAAAAGTGGGCGGAGACAAATACAAATTTCACTGGGAAAATGTAAACTGCAGCAATTCTTACACTGTTAATGGCAGGGTTCCCAAACTTTGCACAGTTAGTCGTTGGGTGACTGGTGGGTGGAGCCTACAAAAACCAATCCAAATGTACCTATTGATTTTCAAGGGGAATGTTTAACCACTTTACCCCCCGCGGTACGAATTTCTCCGTCCCTTTTTCCCCCCTTACCAAGGGACGGAGAAATCCGTACCTTCCGCGCTACCGCCGCTGTCCGCACTCCCGCTGCTGTCCGCGCTCCCGCCGCTCGTGCACGCCGCCACCCGCTCGCCCGGAGATCAATGAACGGGAAAATCCATTCCCGTTCGTTGATTTAAGCCCCCGCAATGATCCGCTGCTTCTATTAGAAACAGCGCGATCATTGTGATTTGCCCTGCCTCGTAGTGCTTCCTGTAAGTGTCCTTCTGGACGCTTACAGGTCGCATGTAAACAAACTCACTGTGGCCATCTTGTGGCCAAATAGTAAAACTACACCCTAAAGCATTTTACATATGCAAATACTGTACATTAGTTTTACACAAAAAATTAGCTCACACTCCCACACTCCCCAATTTATTTATTTTTTGTAATAAAAAAAAAATACAATAAAAAAAACATAAATAGTTACCTTAGGGACTGAACTTTTTAAATATTTATGTCAAGAGGGTATAACACTGTTACTTTATAAACTACGGGCTTGTAATTAGGGATGGATGCAAAACTGAAAAAAATGCACCTTTATTTCCAAATAAAATATTGGCGCCAAACATTGTGATAGGGACTTCATTTAAACGGTTTTATAACCGGGACAAATGGGCAAATACATTTCATGGGTTTTAATTACAGTAGCATGCATTATTTAAAAACTATAATGGCCGAAAACTGAAAAATAATAATTTTTTCCCACATTTTTTCCTATTTTCCCATTAAAACGCATTTAGAATAAAATAATTCTTGGCATAATGTCACACCTAAAGAAAGCCTACCGTATTTTTCGGAATATAAGACGCACTTTTTCTTCCCCAAAACTGAGGGGAAAAAGTGGGTGCGTCTTATATTCTAAAGGTGCGGTATTTTGGCCCCCATGATATACTTACCGGATCCTGCCGCCGCGATCCTCTTCTCCTGCGGTATTCCAAGGGTCCCAGCTGTCATCCGAGGGTCCCAGCCGCCACCTAGGATCATGCTTGTTTAGTATTCCAGCCGCCGGCTCCTCTTCGCTGCAGTTCCCGTAGGCAGACTGCAGCCTTTCTGCGTAGCCGCTCTGCCGATCCGCCGACATCCTCCATAGTTACGGCGTCCTCTTCCTGGTTACAGTGCCCTCTACCCTGTGACGAGCGGCGTACGTGTAACGCATG
The DNA here is from genome assembly GCF_040937935.1 of Hyperolius riggenbachi. Classification (NCBI taxonomy): domain Eukaryota; kingdom Metazoa; phylum Chordata; class Amphibia; order Anura; family Hyperoliidae; genus Hyperolius; species Hyperolius riggenbachi. Next base: position 87,519,921 of record NC_090646.1, read on the forward strand.
ACGTCAGGCGCACGTGTACCGCTCGTCACACAGTAGGGGGCATTGTAACCAGGAAGAAGACGCCGTAACTATGGAGGATGTCGGCGGATCGGCAGCGTGGGTACACAGCTAAGCTGCAGTGGAGGATGCATGGAGGATGTCTGCGCATCAGCAACAAGATTGATGCCCAGAAGAAGTCGCTTCTGCTGCAAATTGCGACGTCATCTGGTGCGGGTGGTGCTCGGTCTCTCCTCCTTTCCCTCATTCGGTGAGAGCCTTCACTTTAATCACGGCTGCCTGGGGTTGCTCTTTTACTCACACAGTTTATTCCTTTGATGTGGGTAATGTTCGTTTTCCGATTCCTCCTTTCTCACGCTATTAGGTCTGGTCATTTCACACTTAGCAGCCTTTGGCTGCCTTCTTCATTGCACAGTGTCACTATTGTTGGTTTGGATTGCCATTACTTTACGGTTTCTCTTCTATGCACTTTATTTTTGGTACCTTTGCTCTAAATTGCACATTAGCACGCTTTGCACTTTTGGTTTTTCCATTTTCCTGGACTTATCAACTGAATATTTATTGTTATTTATTTTGCACTGGCTCTTTGTGCATTATTGTTCAGGTATATGTCAGGATGAGACGCCCCTGCACCATAGACACACCTAGGTTTATGGTAGTTTATTTTTTAATTTTCCAGATTTTTGCCCTCTAAAACTAGGTGCGTCTTATATGCCGGAGCGTCTAATATTCCGAAAAATACGGTAATTGGTGGCGAAAAAAACAAGATAAAGTTCATTTCATTGTGATAAATAATAATAAAGTTATAGATGAATAACTGGAAGGAGCGCTGAAAGGTGAAAATTACTCTGATGTTCAAGGGGTAAAACCCCTCAGTGGTGAAGTGGTTAATTGCTGCCATTCTTGCACTGTGAATAACACAAGCCTCAAACCTGGTACAGTTGGTGTGCAATTGGGTGACTGGGGTTATAATTCAGAAAAGGGGGTGGAGCAACATCCAATCAGATTTATTCCATTTCAATGCAAATTATTGATATCAAAGACCACAAAGCTCACAAAATAGGTCATTGAGTAATTGTGTGTTAGGGTTAGAAAAGTGGGTGGAGCCAACACCAGCCAAATACATATCCAACGCTGGGCCATCAGCTAGTAGTAAATAACATAGTACCAGCTATCCAGTGCTGCCAATGAAGTGAAAATCAACACAACAAATATTACGGATATTAAATTTATTTTGCAAAGGACAATGAGCACAAAGGTGAGTATGTTGCACAAATCCTGTACCTTTGAGTTAAATACAGTAAATATAGGTAGATAATGTGACTCCATTAACTGTCCCTATTAGAATAAAAACTGCAAAATGATGGGTACCTTAGGGCCCAAAGGGTTCATCCATGAGTAAACATTCTCTATTCATTGTGTGTGAAACCTGATACCAAGACAGGATTTTCACACTGAAGTTCTTTGCAGTCAAATAAAAACACTCTGTAGTCTTCTAAGTCATGGCTTTTCAATCTTTTCACTAATTGTACCACTTTTATCACCTGAAAATGTACAAGTACCACCCGTGTGCCTGCACAGTAGAGCGCACCCAATCATGCTTGGCTGTTTCCACCAGAATCCAAGCGGAGAGCTGCTACTGCGTATGCGGGTATGCTGAGAAGGAGATCTTTTTGCTGTCCTATCGCTGGATCCCCTCTACTGTGGAGGAATGGGGAAGCCCCTTTAGCCCCTGAGGTCCTTACTGTGCTGCCCTGCAGAATAGTTCAGATCAGCAGTAACCCGACTGACACTATGCACCATTCGCCTGGCTGTCTCTTCACCACTTGATCTGAGGTCTGAAGTATGCCACAGGGCAGCACAGCGAGGAGCGAGAGCGTGGGGGAGCTGAACTGGGACCAGGATAAGAGGCAGGCAAACCTGAGGTGTACCACCTGGCTAACAGCAAAGTACCACTGGTGGTACGCGTACTGCAGGTTGAAAAGCCCTGTTCTAAGTGACTCAGAGACCTGCACTGGCTGTGTTGTCACATTTTACATAACATAAAGACTCCCCTCTGCTAATGGATCATTCCAATGCAGTCAAAACTTACACTCAGTAAAGTAGAGCTTTTGGCTCTGATGTTTAACATGAGAAGTAAGAGAGTGCTTACACAGCTATTACATAATACTTAGACATTATTTATACCATGTCGTTTTATGACACTTGGTTATTGATAGTTGTCCTTTAAATATATTCAGTCCAGTTACCACACAGCAGGAGCTTTCCATGGTGCTGAACTTGTGATAACACTTTCAGTAGTTGTTTTGTTTTTAATTAAAATTTTAAAAGTTTTTGGAATTTTGTATTTTAATTGCTGTTACTTACTGACAATCTAGCAGAAGACCCATATACATATAGACTGGGGTGAAACTGGGTTGCTCCAATAATGGTGAAGGCAGATATCACATAAACTCCCTTCATACCACATGTGAGTGACCCCACATAGTCCAAATGTGCTCTCTTCCTCTGCTGTCAGTTTGCTAAAGCTGGTGTGGCTCAAGTTGACAGGCAGTTATGCCAGGCTCTTGCTTACAAACTCTGTGATACAGTTGGCAACATTAGAAAGGCAGGTGACTGTGTGGAAATGTAATGCTGTTTATAGATGATTGGGACAGGTTATATGAGAAGTACCTTTCCCAATCAGCCTGAATGAAGTAATGAAGCTGCAAGAAGACACTGATTTGAAATGGGGAGGGTAGGAAGTATCTGCCAAACTTGTGTGTGTATATATATATATATATATATATATATATATATATATATATATATATATATATATATATATATATATATATATATATATATTATATACTCGCATACAGTATAAGCATAATTTTTCAGCACAAAAGTTGTGTTGAAAAGTTACCCCCTTGGCTTACATGGGAGTCAATGGAGAGCAGATGGTGGAGCAGATTTTGTTACTGGCAGAGGAGCATAGACTAGTGATCCTGCTCTTGCAGCTGGCTCCCTGCTTTGTCCATGCCCCCCATCCCCTGCAACATGGTGTGCAGAGTGTGCTGCTCAAGCATGCAAGAACATGTCAGTGGAGTGACAATCAATGTGTCTCGTATCTACCATGCCATCTAGTGGTGTCTTGAAACACAGCTGTATCCTCCTTGGGGCACATCTGGCTATGAGGAGGGGGGATGACTTGTAGTGGAGGCACAATCATAATTATGCCCCTGGCACACCCCTAGTCACAGACAATAAAGACATCATAAGATTAATATGTTGTTTTAAAATTCTAACTACACTTGTCCTTTCTATCCTGGTCCATTTTCCTTCATATTAACATTTGCATATAAGAAATACATCAATTTAAAGGATGAGAATAACGTTTAGAGTCAATTAAACACATTTTTTCGGTAGATACATATACTGTATTTACACAGATCTGTACATAAATCCTGAAAGAGGGACACATGAGGAAGAAAGAGGGACAGAGGGACAGCATCCTCAAAGAGGGACTGTTGGCAGTGCTATGTTGGAGTGACAGTTGGGTGCTATGGTTTCTGCTGAATATAAAGGCCCAGAGTAAAAGAGAATTGCGAGTCCACATTCAGAAGAGGAATCAGACAGAGAAATGACTGATGACTGTACATGAATATGGATTAATCCCTGGTCACAAGTGGCAACATGAGAAGCACCATACGGTAACACAGAGACATCATGCATGGACATAATCAATACAAGCCCATGTGCTCCTATCCCTTGGTGCGCAATACATTAAACATTGCAGCGCAGTGATGAAAACCATTGGCTCTTTGTCACCTTTTATGTGAAGTGGTTTTATTGAGTTGTTCTTAGGGCCATGGCTGTAAAGTCACTAGCATTGATTCCTGCTCCTTCCTGAGATATGTTTCTCAGCGGGACAGAAAGATATACTATTCTTTTATCTATTTCTTACTTAATATTGTGCTTCTTCTACTCGGACGTTAAACTCTAACTTGGCTGAACATCAGGAGTCTCCCCATATCAAGTGTTTCTGGCACGCCAGTAAATTTGGCAGAAATGCCCCTATTTCTTAAGGTAAACTGCACAAGCAGCTCCAAGCAGTGTTAAGCCAATCAGTTGATTATTGATGGTATCTACAAATACTGAATACCAATGCTAAGGACGGATCCAGCTGAGGGCTGCCTCTTATGCTGGTGTTCCAAATTGTCTCAATTTTATTTCCAAATTAGTTAATAGCTTGACACAACCACCACATACGTGATAGATCATTATCGACACTGTTACATCTCCAGAAAAGGCTAGTTCCTGCTGTTACATGTTGTAATCTAAAGGGACTTAAAGAGAATCTGTACTCTAAAATTCTTACAATAAAAAGCATACCATTCTATTCATTATGTTCTCCTGGGCCCTTCTGTGCTGTTTCTGCCACTCCCTGCTGCAATCCTGGCTTGTAATTGCCAGAGTAGCTCAGTGTGTGAGTCATACAGAGTGTGCAGGGGGCCTGGAGAGGGTGTGCATAGCTTCTATCCAATCACAAGCAGCACAGCACATTCCAGCCTGACTGCCTCAGCCTGACAGAGCCTACAGAGGAGAGAAGATTAGATCATATAACAGAGATAATACAGCCACTGTGCAACTAGAAAAGGATGCAGTTAGACAGAGCACATTAGAACAGGTATAGGAACTTATAGGATAGAAGAAATAAGGATGAAAATGTTGTTACAGAGTCTCTTTAAATACCACCTAGCTATAATCTTATATTGTTATTGTATTATAGTATTTGTAATTTAATTTTCTGATCTCAATTGATTATAGATAGTGAAAAACTGAGGGCATGGACCATTTTGTACTGTCTAGGGAGGGGCCTATGTTCATTTCCCATTTCTAACAGAAGTGGGGTAGCATAACGGAAGGATTTGTGCCAATTAGTTTCTAGATCCTGGAAATAAGCTTAGGTGGTCTCTTTTTTTATTTTTTTTTGTAAAAAGATTCAAAGTCATTTAATTGGGTAAATCGGTTCCCTTCTTTTGCCTTTATTTGGTGAAGGAAGCTCCTGAGCTGGAAAAGGCCCCAGATGCTTGCTCTGCCTAAATCTAGATATTGGTTTTTATTGTTTAAGTCACATACAATGTGGTCATGATATATTCTAATATCTTCATCAATACCATTAGTTTTAAACCAAGCAGTGAATAGATCTCTTCAGTCTAAAGCTGAATATTCACCTCGCGACCTAGAAAGATGCATCCCATCGACGTCCCATGACGACGAGTGCTACTTGATCCATCTTCCTGCTAGTGGGTATATGCGACATCACGCGACGACACACGACGGGTACGAACGAGAGTACGAACGGGTATGAACGAATCGATCGCGGTACTTTGCATGGCAGTTGTCAGGGATTTTAAAGATCCACCGTGAAGGCTGTTTTCACTGCGTGTCACTAAGCGTCCTTCGTGTAATCATGCGCCTGCCTGTACCCAAGTAGGGAGATTGTGAAGACAATCGCTGAAAAAATTGCTGGTCATCGCAAAAATCGTCAGAAGAATTGCATAGTGGGTCGGAGCCTTAAAGTAAACCAGAGATCTAACAATAGAATCGATACTTACCCGGGGCTTCTTACAGCCCCATTAACACGTGTGAGTCCCTCGCCATCCTCCTGCGGTCTGACGTTCAGCAGCAATCATCCTCGGTAACTGGATAAGTCACATCAGTCCGGGTCTATTGCGCATGTGCGGTAGGTCCGCGCATGTGCAAAAGACCCAGACTGAACCCCACTTAATCAGTTACCGGATCTGATCGTGGCTGAACAGCAGACTGCGGGAGGATGCCGAGGGGCTGGAGGAAGCCCCGGGTAAGTACCGATTCTTGCTATTTTTAGATCTCTGGTACACTTTAACTGTGCAGCATCTGACAAATTTACAGGAATTCAGTATTGCAAACCAGCCAGTCAGTTCATATAAAATGAATGATGCAGTATTGGTTTATGTGTAATGCACAATGCAAATTATATTCCACACAATACATACAGGATCTTCTCAAAAAATTAGCATATTGTGATAAAGTTCATTATTTTCTGTAATGTACAGATAAACATTAAACTTTCATATATTTTAGATTCATTACACACAACTGAAGTAGTTCAAGCCTTTTATTGTTTTAATATTGATGATTTTGGCATACAGCTCATGAAAACCCAAATTTCCTATCTCAAAAAATTAGCATATTTCATCCGACCAATAAAAGAAAAGTGTATTAAAAAACAAAAAAAGTCAACCTTCAAATATTTATGTTCAGTTATGCACTCAATACTTGGTCGGGAATCCTTTTGCAGAAATGACTGCTTCAATGCAGTGTGGCATGGAGGCAATCAGCCTGTGGCACTGCTCAGGTGTTATGGAGGCCCAGGATGCTTCGATAGCAGCCTTAAGCTCATCCAGAGTGTTGGGTCTTGCGTCTCTCAACTTTCTCTTCACAATATCCCACAGATTCTATATGGGGTTCAGGTCAGGAGAGTTGGCAGGCCAATTGAGCACAGTAATACCATGGTCAGTAAACCATTTACCAGTGGTTTTGACACTGTGAGCAGGTGCCAGGTCGTGCTGAAAAATGAAATCTTCATCTCCATAAAGCTTTTCAGCAGATGGAAGCATGAAGTGCTCCAAAATCTCCTGATAGCTAGCTGCATTGACCCTGCCCTTGATAAAACACAGTGGACCAACACCAGCAGCTGACATGGCACCCCAGACCATCACTGACTGTGGGTACTTGACAATGGACTTCAGGCATTTTGGCATTTCCCTCTCCCCAGTCTTCCTCCAGACTCTGGCACCTTGATTTCCGAATGACATGTAAAAGTTGCTTTCATCCGAAAAAAGTACTTTGGACCACTGAGCAACAGTCCAGTGCTGCTTCTCTGTAGCCCAGGTCAGGCGCTTCTGCCCCTGTTTCTGGTTCAAAAGTGGGTTCATGCTTCCATTTGCTGAAAAGCTTTATGGAGATGAAGATTTCATTTTTCAGCACGACCTGGCACCTGCTCACAGTGCCAAAACCACTGGTAAATGATTTACTGACCATGGTATTACTGTGCTCAACTGGCCTGCCAACTCTCCTGACCTGAACCCCATAGAGAATCTGTGGGATATTGTGAAGAGAAAGTTGAGAGACGCAAGACCCAACACTCTGGATGAGCTTAAGGCCGCTATCGAAGCATCCTGGGCCTCCATAACACCTGAGCAGTGCCACAGGCTGATTGCCTCCATGCCACGCCGCATTGAAGCAGTCATTTCTGCAAAAGGATTCCCGACCAAGTATTGAGTGCATAACTGAACATAATTATTTGAAGGTTGACTTTTTTTGTTTTAAAAACACTTTTCTTTTATTGGTCGGATGAAATATGCTAATTTTTTGAGATAGGAATTTTGGATTTTCATGAGCTGTATGCCAAAATCATCAATAAGAAAAACAATAAAAGGCTTGAACTACTTCAGTTGTGTGTATTTGAATTTAAAATATATGAAATTTTAATGTTTATCAGTACATTACAAAAAATAATGAACTTTATCACAATATGCTAATTTTTTGAGAAGATCCTGTATATAAAAAAAACACTGGTCTGAACTAGGGCTTTACACAATGGGGACTGACAAGGAGTAATACAAGTATGTTGTATATTATTGATCTCGGACTAATTTTAAGA